>NC_090440.1:304096891-304401143 GCF_031143425.1 Pleurodeles waltl
CCGCCGGCTCTATGGAAGTTGTAGGCTGCACCACAGAAATTCTGGCCATGAGTGGGCCTCTAATTCCCAGACATTCTTTTCCTAGGTCGCTTGCTTGCTCAACAATCCATGTCTTGTAGGTTTAAACATCCCCATCTGAAAAGGGATGAATGTGGCCAGTAATTGTATGTACCATGGGTCTAGAATTGTGGCACATATGTAAGGTTTGGATGACATTATGGCCCTCATTATGACCCCCTTAGTCTCTCTGTTTGACCATCTGTTTGAGGATGGTGACTAGTAGATAGCGTAGATGTCACTTGGAGTGTTTTACACCATGTCTTCCAGAAATTGGAGGAAAATTGTGACCCCCGATCGGAGAGGATAACCTTTGGCAGTCCATGATAACGAACCACTCTGTTCAGTAAAATAGTTGCCAATTCACTAGAAGTGGGCAATTTTTTACAGGCGATGAAATGTCCATATTTCGTGAGACTATCTACTACCACCAGAATTACTGAATGCTGTTAAACCACTGGCAGACCGGTAATAAAGTCTAAAGAAATGTGCTCCCATGGACGACTTGGGGTTGGAAGTGGATGTAACAACCCTTTTGGTTTTGAATGACTTGTTTTAATGCGAGCACAAACTTCACAGTTGTTTACCATTGCTTTTACATCTTTTGTTAAGGTAGGCCACCAGAAATAGCGTTGGATCAGTTCAAGAGTTTTAGGAGTACATGGGTGACCTGCCGTAGGTAGAACATGCAACCAATGAAACACTATCTTGCGAAGTTTGGTAGTGGGTACGAACAAACGAGCGTCATGAAAGGGTAAACCTTGCTTGATTGACCTTTTGGGATCTGCTTGGGCCCATGTTTGCCATTTTTCAACAGTGAAAGAGTTGCGAATTTCTTCAAAGAAATCTTCAGTTTTTATGATACATAGAACCTTGTCAGGAGCAATGATAGCTCTGGAGGCTTGAAATGCAGGCAACGTGGTAGACTCTTGACGGGACAAGGCATCAGCCTTGCGATTATCTTTACCAGGCCGGAAGGTTACTATAAAATCAAATTCGGCAAAAAAAAGCATCCAGCGTAATTGCCGAGGGGTCAAAAGTCTGGTGGAACTCATGAATTGAAGATTACGATGATCAGTATATACTGTGACAGTGTATTTGGCACCCAACAAATGATGTCTCCATTCTTTAAAGGCATCACGAATCGCCAGAAGCTCTTTTTCAGCAATGACATAGTTCTGTTCGGCTTCATTCAACTTCCAAGACATATAGGCTACAGGATGAAGTTGACCAGTGTCTTTATTTTGTTGTGATAAGACGGCTCCTATTGCTACATCTGAAGCATCAGCTTCTACTATGAAAGGTTGATTCGCATCAGGATGAGTCAAGACTGGGGCAGTGGAGAAAGCTTCCTTCAAAGTCGAGAAGGCTTGATCAGCTTCTGGGGACCATACAAACTTTTCTTTCTTTCTTAGTAGCTTAGTGATTGGAGCCACTGTCTGGGAAAAATGATTTATGAACCTCCGGTAAAAATTTGCAAACCCCAGGAAACATTGTACATCACGAACAGCCTTTGGGGTGCGTCAATCAGATACGGCTTTTACTTTCTTTTCTGCCATCACCATACCTTGAGGGGTAAGAATAATCCCTAAAAACTCAACTGTGGTAACATGAAGCTCACACTTGGTTGGTTTGCAATATAAATGGTGTTTTCGCAGGGCTGCAAGAATTTTCTTGACATGTTCGTTTTCATTGTCTGAGTAGATCAAAATGTCATCGATGTAGACTGTGGCAAATATGTCGAGGTACTCTCTAAGAACGTCATTCAAGAAAAATTGAAATGCTGCTGGAGCATTACACATACCAAAAGGCATGACGGTGTATTCAAAAAGGCCATATCTTGTCTTGAACGCTGTTTTCCATTCGTCACCCTCTCTCATTCTGACCAAATGATAAGAACCTCGAAGGTCAAGCTTCGTGTAGATTTTTGCTCTCTTTACTTGTTCCAATAAGACCGGAATTAGGGGTAAAGGATATTTATTCTTGATGGTGACTTTGTTCAATCCCCTATAGTCGATGCAAGTTCGAAGTTCTCCATTAGCTTTTGGAACAAAAAACAAAGGCGAAGCTGCAGGAGACTTAGAGGGGCGAATGAAGCCATTCTCCAAAAATGTATCTAGGTATTTTCGTAAATGTTGATTTTCATGTTCTGACAGGGCATATACATGACAGTTGGGAAGAATCACACCTGGGGTTAGATCAATTTGACAGTCATAAGATCTATGAGGAGGTAGAGTCTCTGCTCCTTTCTCATCAAATACATCTTTGTAAGATGAATACTGTTTGGGCAGCTGAATTTCTTTCTCCGCGGCAGTAGCTATGTAAGAGTTGCAAACTTTTGGTACTTGAATCTTTTGGAGACATTGGGGGTCATTCCGACCGGGGCCGGGGATGCGGGAGCACCGCCAACAGGCTGGCGGGGCCCCGCAGGGCATTCTGACCGCGGCGGTTTGGCCGTGGTCAGAAGAGGAAAACCGGCGGTCTCCCGCCAGTTTTCCGCTGCCCTGGGAATCCCCCATGGCGGCGCAGCTTGCTGCGCCGCCATGGGGGATTCCGACCCCCTCACCGCCATCCTGTTCCTGGCGGCTCCGGCCGCCAGGAACAGGATGGCGGTGAGGGGTGTCGTGGGGCCCCTGGGGGCCCCTGCAGTGCCCATGCCAATGGCATGGGCACTGCAGGGGCTCCCGTAAGAGGGCCCCACTTTGTATTTCAGTGTCTGCTTTGCAGACACTGAAATACGCGACGGGTGCCACTGCACCCGTCGCACATACCCACTCCGCCGGCTCCATTCGGAGCCGGCTTCCTCGTGGGGAGGGGTTTCCCGCTGGGCTGGCGGGCGGCCTTCTGGCGGTCGCCCGCCAGCCCAGCGGGAAAGCCAGAATGGCCTCCGCGGTCTTTCGACCGCAGAGCGGCCATATGGCGGCTCCCTCCAGGCGGGCGGCTCCCGCCGCCCGCGGGGGTCAGAATGACCCCCATTGTTCGTTACATAGCGCAGATGAGAACACGATTTTTCGTTCTGCCCAATTGATCTCCGGATTGTGATGAGTTAACCATGGCAAGCCGAGGATAATCCCATATTGGGGAGCATGGATCACATCAAGGATGATTTTCTCTTTATGTTTCTTTCTTTGATTCTTATCTTCACAAATCATCGACAAAGGGATAGTCTGAAGAGTTACCGGACCTCCAGTCAAGAGTTTTCCATCGATTGCCTGGATGATTTCTGGGGTCTTCTTTTCAATACATAGGATCCCCCATGCACGAACCAATTGGACATCAACAAAGTTCCCAGTAGCCCCAGAATCGACTAGAGCTTTTTTTAAATAGATCTTTTCTTGACCTGAACTCTTATTTCCAGTTTAAGATGTCTAGATTGTGAAGGGTGCACGGTGACAGCCAAGAGCAACCCTTCTCAGCATCTTGGGTGTTTTAGTTTTACAAATCGACTGGTGCATTGGCTGCGACCTTCTGAACTGGACCTTGCTTGTTCTTTGGTTTGATTGGACAATCTTTGGCAAAATGGCTTTTTCGCCCATAATAAAGACATTGTCCATTTTTTCTGCGTAGGTCCTTTTCATCTTTGGTCAAAGGTCTTCTGATGGTTCCAATTTCCATCGGTTCCGGCGTTCTTTCATTTGGAGTTCTTGAGTCTCTGTTATCATGAACGCGCCATGAATACTTTTCAATCTTTTTGCGCGTTTCTTTACGTTCTGCTAAACGATGATCAAGTCTCAAGACAAGATTTATTAATTCTTGACAGTCTGTAGGTTGTGGGTCGATTTGCGCTAAGATATCTTTTAGTTCCTCTTTGAGTCCCTTGTAAAACAAGACCGCTTGTTTTTCTTCAGGCCAGGATGTCTCGGCAACCAGCCGGTTAAAGTTGGCTAAATACGACACTATGGCCCTCATTCTGACCTTGGCGGTCTTTTCGCAAGACCGCTGAGTTACCGCCGCGGTGAAGACCGCCGACCGCGGCGGTGTGCCGCTGTGCGCATTCTGACCGCTGGGAGCGTTCCGCCGGAAAACCGCCAGCAGCCACACTGGCGGTCGGCGGGAAAGTGGAGACTGGTCAACCTCCACCGCCACGCCAGCAGAACACCGCCCACAGAATTACGACCCACATTTCTGTGTGGCGGTCTTCTGTTGGCGGTCTTCTGTTGGCGGTCACGTCCCTATGGCTCCCGTCGCCTCCCGGAGGACCAACGCACAAGGTAAGTTGATCGTCCGTGAGGGGAGGGGGTGGGGGGGTGTTGTGTGATGTGGGCGTGCATGGGGGTGTGCGTGTGAGTGTGTAGAGGGGGTGTGTTGAGTGCGTGTATGCGGGCGGGGGGTGCTGCTGTGTCTATGGGTAATGTGTGCTGTTCGGCAGGTGCGCATGTCGGCATGTATGTGTGCGGGTATGTGTCCCCGTTGTGTATGTGTGTGTAGGGGGTGTGTATATGTGCATGTTGGGGGTGTGTGCATGTCAGGGTACATGTATGTGCATGTCGGGGTGGGGGTGGGGAGGGGGTTCGTACCACCTCTGGGGGGTGGCAGGGGGGTGGAGGGTGTGGGGGGAGGACTCGGGTGGGTAGTGGGGGGTGGGGGAGACCCCTATCAGTGCCAGGGAAGGAATTCCCTGGCCCCGATAGTGCTTACCGCCATGGTTCACACGGCGGTTCCCGCCCGCAAGAAACCGCGGCGGTAGGCAGGGTCATAATACCCTTGGCGGTCTTGGGACGACCGCCGGGCCGGAGTGCGCAAACTCCAGCCCCGCGGTCATGACCGCCGCGGCGGTCGGAGTGGAGAAGTAGCGGTCGGTCGCGGCGGGGACCGCCGCGGTCAGAATGCCATTTTTAATACCGCCGGTCTGTTCGCGGTCCGACCGCCGTCTCTCCGCCGACCGCCAGGGTCAGAATGAGGGCCTAGGTCTTGATTCCCTTGGCATAAATCTAATAATTCACGATCTGCTGACTGTGTTACAGTTCTACAATCAAAAACTCTCTCAAATTCACAAACAAAATTTCTCCAGTTGTACAACAAGGGACTATTTTTACGCACAAGAGGAATTGCCCAAGTAGCTGCATCCCCAGACAGATATGATAACAAGAAAGCTACTTTGGACTGGGCATCGGGAAAAGTATTTGGTCTGCAGGTGAAGTGTAGTTCCACTTGAACCAGGAAAGATTGCGCTTTCAAAGGGTCACCTGAGAAACGTTCTGGGGGAGCTAAAGGAATTGCAGAAGGAACATTTAGGGAAATCGGATTACATCCAGAAGCCTGAGAAGAAGTACCTGGCCAAGACACACCTGTGGGACTTTGTTCCTTCTTCTCTACCTTTTCTTGCAACTGACTCACTTTCTCTGCTAAGCTAGTTGTCAATTCTTTGGATGATACCACCTCTGCTTGGAGCTGGGTGATAGCCTTGACTAACTCGTCTATCGTGGCCGTGCTGAGAACATACACAAGCCAAGAGGATAATAATTAGTGGCCTCACTATTCTGTCAGAGTCACCAGATCCTCGGGGTCTGTGCACGTTTCCAACACGTCCACCACTGAACAGCTCCAAAACTCTGATAGATAAATCACAGAGACTGAGAGAGTCCAAGAGGGGAAGAGGGGATTAGGAAGGGAACCGCTGGGAAGGAGACCTGTAGTAAGAAAATGGTTAGAACACACAATATGAAAATTATATCTCCTGAAATCAATACTAGACTATGATTCTAAGCCTAGTCACTCTGAAAACATGAACAATCTAAGAGTTAAGTCTAAAATGACTACGTTTCAAGATGGCCGGATACCTGTAGGGGAATCAAGATGAATTAAATGAAAACTTTCTTATTCAAGTACTTTCCTTTACATGAGAATCAGAAAAACATCCTGACTAAATTTTAAACCAGTCATATAAATCCTGTTTTGAGAATGTATACTAGGACCATACAATATTGCATCTAGAAACTCTGGCCTTCTGTGTACTCTTAAAATGTTTCAACACAAATTGCGCATATTGCAGATATATATATATATATAGTAAACACCATAAAAGGATTGTGCACCATGAATAACACAATATGGATTCAGGAAACAAATCACATAACTTGTCAACTCGAATATTACATAATAAATATCTTAGAATAGTGGCATACAATAAACAACATGAAATAAACTCGAGGAGAGAATCGCGCGTCTTGCCGATTCAAGTGTCACCATGTAAAATACCAAGAAATGGTAGCATGCAATGAATATCAAAGTCAAATCATCATTAATCGAATTGCTTGTCTTGCCGATTCGTAAAACACGATGTAAATGTCAAGAAATAACAGCTCACAATAAATAACAAGATCAAAGTACAATTAAATGAATTGCGCTTCTTTTGCTGATTCTTAAGCCACCATGTAAATGTCAAGAAATGGTAGCGCGCAATGAACAACAAAGTTAAATCCTCATGAAACTAGTTGCACGTCTTGCCAATTCATAAAACATCATGTAAATGTCAAGGAATAGTAGCGCGCAATTGAACACAATGTTTAAACACCATAAAACGAATTGCACGTCTTGCCGATTCTTAAGCCACCATGCCAATGTCAAGAAATGGTAGCACGCATTGAATAACAAAGTCAAACCTTTATGAAACAAATCGCGCGTCTAGCCTATTTGTAAACTACCATATAAATGTCAAGAAATGGTAGCGCGCAAGTAATCTGTTACTCATTTAAGAATTAAACCAAGAATATGAAAATTCGCAATAACGGTGTTGGGACAGTCCAACCACCGTCTTACCTCCTAGAACAATGATCACCAATGAAGGATGAAGGGCAGAAGACTGTAAGATCCAAATAGGCCGCCGGGACAGGAGCTCAGGAAGAAGCTGCTGCTCTGTACTGGGACCTCTGAATAGTGAGCACTGGGAGTTGGGCTGGCTCTCTTTTATAGAGTCTTGGCCCAGCCTAGAACCACGCCCAGGCATGTTGCAGGGAAAGTCTCTGGAAGGCCATGGAAAGGGGCCACACCCTAACACACTCTGAAAACCTGCAGCAATACATTGCAAAGGAACAGTATTTGTAAGCATATTAAAAATAAGTTTTCAGAATTGAACTCTGCAATGCAAAAGGTTAAACCACAACATATCAGCACAATGCATAAATTACGTTGTTTTGAGAGTGCTGGGTTTTTGCATTTTTGTCGCCAATAGAGCGCGTACTGCTCTGGTGTTGACATCCAGGTAGGCCTAGAACATCCTCTTAATAGTCATTGGTGCTCCACCTTGCCCTACCTCTTTTGCTTCCACCTCTGCAGTGGACTTAAGCCCAGCCTTTGGAAACCAATCAAATCCAGATTTTGGGGCTGCTGCCCCTGTTCCTGTTGTTGTTGTTGCTGGTGTTGGTTTTAGCTGCTGTGAGCCAACTGCACACTCCGCCGGCTCTATGGAAGTTGTAGGCTGCACCACAGAAATTCTGGCCATGAGTGGGCCTCTAATTCCCAGACATTCTTTTCCTAGGTCGCTTGCTTGCTCAACAATCCATGTCTTGTAGGTTTAAACATCCCCATCTGAAAAGGGATGAATGTGGCCAGTAATTGTATGTACCGTGGGTCTAGAATTGTGGCACATATGTAAGGTTTGGATGACATTATGCCCCTCATTATGACATTGGCGCTAAGTCCCGCTTACCGCCATGCTGACTGCCGCCACCATATCGCAGCGGTATACCGCTACACGTATTATAACCCACACATAGAAATCCGCCACTAAACAGACACAGACACAAGTCCGCCAGCCCAAAGGTCAGTGATAAACTGCGGTACCAAAACCCACACCGTTAAGCCAACAGAACTACGCCCACAGCATTATGAACCACGAATCACCATGGTGGACATTCAACCGCAGTAAACCATTGGCGGTACATACTGTTGCGCTCAAAACACACACCCACTAACAAAACAACACCACATTGGACAATTCAAAATACACACACCTGACACACATACACACACCACACCCACATACCAACACCACTATAAAACACACACCCACATTACCCACATTACCCACAACCCTTTACCATTACAAACAATTTACAACAGAGACAGAGAGAAACGCCAGGAGCACCCACAGAACCAGAGCCACAGAACACCATCACCCATACACCATCCATGCACCTCACAGCACACACCCCAACACATCACCCCACACACCCTCACACACACCACACACACTACACCCACGGCACCACAAACACACCCCAGATTCTCTGAGGAGGAGCTAAGGGTCATGGTAGAGGAAATCATCCGGGTAGAGCCACAGCTATTCGGATCACAGGTGCAGCAGACGTCCATTGCTGGGAAGATGGAGCTATGGCGGAGAGTCATGGACAGGGTCAACGCTGTGGGACAGCACCCAAGAACAAGGGATGACATCAGGAAGAGGTGGAACGACCTACGGGGGAAGATGCATTCCGTGGTAACAAGACACCAGGTAGCCGTACAGAGGACTGGTGGTGGACCCCCACCTCCTCCCCACAACTACCAACATGGGAGGAGAAAGTCTTGGCATTAATGCATCCTGAGGGCCTGGGAGGAGTAGCAGGAGGACTGGACTCTAGTAGGTCAAACCTCTATTACTATCACCCCCCCACCTGCATGCCATCAAAACTCCCACCTCTACCCTTACCCCTATCACTCCACCACCTTACATATACCCCACCATCACAACCCTCCCCTCCCAATACCAAGCCCTGCATGCAACACCAATGCATGGACACCCATTACCACAGCATGCACAGTAGTGACAATCACCTAACCAACCAAATTACAACTTACACAAGCCAAAACTGCCTTGGGAATAACAACCATAGAGGGAAACACACCCATGCACAAGATGTCACACGCAGCAACAATAACACTGCACTTACATACCCACAGGACCCACACACAATGTCACCGGAGAGGAGGTGCCAGCAGCATCCAGTCCACCTCTAGAAGAGGCCCACAGTGATGACAGAAGCTCTGCACGCCTGCATATGGATGACCAACCTGGCCCATCAGGGATCTCTGGACAGTCTACCCAGCCACAGTCCCATACCATCACAGAGCCTCCCCCCTCAGGAAACACCACCACAGCACCCACCCAGCGGGCCCATACCACTGTCCCCTGGACACATCAATCAGCAGTGTGTCCACCACTACAGGGACCTCAGGCCACCCCACAAACCCAAGACAATCTTGGACCTGCGGTCAGTGGCAGTGGGCACACGGTTCAGGGGACAGAGGCACAGGACAACAGGGAAGCTGGGAGGACTGCTGTGTGACGGGGGGAGGACAGACCAAGGGAACCGACCCTCCACGAGGGACTTGCAGGGATCCTGGGAGCATGCTACCATTCCAGGAGACCATGGGCCGGATACTGGTCAAGTTGCAGGAGACCCAGTGGCTGCTGGAGGGACAGTACCTGGGGATCAGGGAGTACCTGAAGGACATCCACACCACCCTGATCACCATTGCAGGGGTGCTGGCAGACATGGCCAACACCATGAGGGAGGCAGTGGCACACCAACGGGCCCTTGATACTAGCCACACTGATGAACAGCCCTCCACCTCCGCCAATGCTAGTGGACAGGAGGCCCTGCCACAGGAAGAACAGGCCACCAGCACCCAATGCCCTGCAGAAGGAGAACCACAAGGGGATACCAGTTAGCCAGACACTCACCCTTAGGGCCAACGCCACACTCATATACCAACATCCACTGGGTGGGGACCATGGGCTCACCTATTAGCCACACCCGGTGCCTCTGGAGTTGAGCCATCACATATGGGATGTTGCTATTCCTCAGGATATAGGCATCATGCACAGACCCAGGATACTTTGCATTCACATGGGAGATGTACTGGTCCCCGGGCACACTATCTGCACATTTATAAAGTGAGAGCTCTTTCGATTTCTGAACACCTGTTCATTTCTCCAGGGGTGGACAAATTATATATGTGTACCCTCAATAGTGCCAATGATGTTGGGGATATTTCCCAGTGCATAGATGTCAGCCTTCACTGTGGCCAAATCCTCCACCTGGGGGAAAACAATGTAGCTGCTCATGTGTTTCATCATGGCAGACAACACTCTGGTCAGCACGTTTGAGAACATAGGCTGTGACATCCCTGCTGCCATGGCCACTGTCGCTTGGAAGGAGCCACTTGCCAAGAAATGGAGCACTGATAGGACTTGCACAAGAGGGGGGATCCCAGTGGGGCGTTGGATAGCTGAGATCAGGTCTGGCTCCAATTGGGCACACAGCTCTTGGATTGTGGCCCTATCAAGTCTGTAGGTGAGGATAATGTGCCTGTCCTCCATTGTTGCTAGGTCCACCAGGGGTCTGTACACTGGGGTATGTCTCCATCTCCTATTAATCTGCAGTGGTTGCAATCTAGGGTGAAAAACAGTGAGCAGATTGTCATATTCAAACATATCCTCAGAGTAAAATGCCTTGCATGTTGTGACAGAAACAGTATGTGAACATGTAGTTCCGTATATGTGCCTACGTGTGATGTGAGGCAGTTAGGTGCCATGGCCTGTTCCCCCCTGAAATGGCGGCCGCCTGACCTGTGTGGAGGGACAAGTGGAAATGAGGTAATTCCGCTGACGTTGTGCGCCGTTGCAGGAGGCGGTCGACGATGACTGTGCAACACCTCATTGGTTATCAGTGGGCCCCATGGGTTCCAGTAGCCAATGGTGATGTACGCTGGCGGTGCTGGTACGCACCACCGCGTATGTGACCGTCATTTTCTATCTGTTCACTCACTTGCTACCTGATCTTCTACAGGAGAGGACCTGTGTCTGGAAGTGACCACGGCTCGAGTGTCTGGGGAAAGGGCCCCTGCCTTCACTTCGGAGGAGTTGGAGAGACTGGTGGATGGTGTCCTACCCCAGTACCATTTACTTTGTGGTTCTCTAGACCAACAGGTGAGTACACTGTGAGCATGATGCATGGGACATGAATGCATGGAGTGCTGTGTGTGTAAGTCTCATTTAAGTGGGGGTGGCTGAGGGGTCCTGGGCAGAGTGCTGCATGTCTGGTGGTCAATGTCTGTGCGTAAGGGGATAGGAGGGATGTGGTGGGCCATGAGTGTAACAGGCCAGATGGTATGACTAACACCTTTTTCTATGTATCTTTTTTATGCAGGTCAGCGCCCATCAGAAAAAGGGTGTTAAGTGTGCCATCGCCAAGGAGGTGCGGACCCTGGGGTCTTTGACAGGTGGAGCACCCACTGTCGCAAACAGTGGGAGGACCTGTGCCGCTGGGCAAGGAAGACAGCGGAGGCCCAGCTGGGGATGGCCTCCAAATGAGGAAGGGGTGCCCCTCGTACCCTGACCCCCCTGATGTTCCGCATCCTGGTGGTGGCCTATCTGGAGTTGGATGGGCGCTTGAAGGCATAACAGCAGCCACAAGGGTGTGAGTACAGTTTCAGATTCTGCAAATTGCACGTGTTGAGGTGTCATCTGGGTGAGGGATGTGGGTCTGTGGGTGCCCCTAGGCCATGACAAACATGGCAGTGTAGGTACCATGATGGGCAGGGTCTGATGCACTCCAACCCTAAATATGCTAGTGGGCATATGGTACTGGGCAGGGTCCTGTTGGTTTCAGCTGCGTTGCTATTGGCGTTAGGCACTGTACTCCATGGACTGGAGACTAGCATTGTAACTGGTAGTGCATGACCTAGGGCATAGGGCTGTTCCCTGTGTGTTGTGTACACCAACAGTGGTGTTGTTGGTGCCATTGACCAAGTGTATCCTCTGACTCCCCCCCTTTTTGTTTTGTCACCCTGTCCTTGTGTGCATTAGCATCATCTGGCGGAGGAGCAGAGGCACAGGCGACGGACGGAGCTACATCCCACATGGCCCATGAGGCCAAATCCACCAACGGTGAGGACACCAGTGGGACAGAGGGCGAGGGGAGCACCACGGCAGAGCCTGGAGGGGACAGTTCTGACAGCGACAGATGGAAGCTCCCTGGCGGTGGCGGACACCTCTATGGCAACCCCAACTACAGGTCCAGCTGCCATCCACGTGCCAGCACCACCCTCCCAGCAGCATCTCAGCATGTTTCCCGTGCCTGCTCACCCAGGAGGGTGGGCATTTCCTTCGCCCCAAGCACCTCAGACCCTGCTCCAGTCAGCCCTGCTGCCCTCAGTGAGGAGTCTATTGACCTCCTGTAGGAGGCTGGCCTAGCTTATAGTGGGTACTTGATGGTACTTACACCTTGTGCCAGGTCCAGTTATTCCTTATTAGTAGATAAGTAGTGTTCTAGCAGCTTAGGCTGATAGAGGTAGCTATAGCAGAGCAGCTTAGGCTGAACTAGGAGACATGCAAAGCTCCTACTATACCACTTATATCATTCGGTACTATATCATAAGAAAGACAATAATCAGAGTTACTAAAAATAAAGGTACTTTATTTTAGTGACAGTGTGCCAAACATAACTCAGAGGATCTACTCTCTTAGGAGGTAAGTAAAATATACAAAATATACACACAAACCAAAATCAGGTAAGTAAAACAGTCAGAAAGTAGTGCAAACACTGTAGAATACAATAGGATGCAATAGGCCTAGAGGCAACACAAACATATACTAAGAAAGTGGAATGCGAACCACAAGTGGACCCCTAGGCTAGTGTAGTGTGTAGAAGGTCACTGGGAGTGTAAGAAAACACTAAGGGTGTCCAAGATACCCCACCCCAAGACCCTGAAAAGTAGAAGTAAAGTTACCCTACTGCCCCAGAAAGACAGTAAAACCGTGATAGGGGATTCTGTAAAGACAACAACTGACTGCAAAGCACTGAAGATGGATTCCTGGACCTGAGGACCTGCAAAGGAAGGGAACCAAGTCCAAGAGTCACGAAAGTGTTCAGGGTGGGCAGGAGCCCACTAAACCCAGGATGAAGGTGCAAAATAGCTGCCTCAGGATAGAAGAATCTGAAGATTCTGCAACAACGAAAGGTGCTAGGAACTTCTCCTTTGTGCAGAAGATGTCCCACAGAGTGCTGGAGGACGCAGAGTTGTTTCCTTGGCAACATACCACAAACAAGCCTTGCTAGCTGCAAGAGTCATGGTTGAAGAAAAAGGGTGCTGCCCGGGCCCAGGAAGGATCAGGATATAGTCATTTGGGAGAGGAGACAGAGGGGGCCCATAGCAATGTAGAGAGCCCATGCACAAGAATGTAGCACCCGCAGCAGTCCTTGAACATGGGTTCAAGGAGTCTGAACATGGTGGTCATCTCAACACTGCAAAAGAGGGTCCCACGACACCGGAGATCAACTCAGGGAGCTGAGCATCACAGGACAGAGTGCTGGGGATATAGGCTTCGCTGTGCATGCAGGATTTTGTGGAAATGTGCACAGAATCCCTTGTAGCTGCAGTTCACACGGTGCACAGGATTACTGTCTGGAGGTGGGAGGCAAGGACTTACAACCTCCAAATTTGGACAGTTGGACCACTGGACAGTCTGGGTCACTTGGGTCCACCACCTGTGTTCCAGGGGCCATGCTCGTCAGGATGAGAGGGGTCCCAGAGTACCGGTGATGCTGAAGTTTGGTGCCTGCTGAAGCAGGGGGAAGATTCAGTCGAACCACGGGGGATTTCTTCATGGCTTCCAGTGCAGGATGAAGGCAGGCAGCCCCCAAAGCATGGACCACCAGGAAACAGTCATAAAAGCCGGCAGGATTAGACGCTACAATGTCGCTGGTAGTCTTCTTGCTACTATGTTGCAGTTTTGCAGGCGCCCTGGAGCAGTCAGCGGTCGATCCTTGGCAGAAGTCGAAGAGAGAGGTGCAGAGAAACTCTGGTGAATCCTTGCAAGTTGTAATCTGAGGAAAAGCTCACTGGAGAGACCCTAAATAGCCCTCAGAGGAGGATTGGCCACCTAGTCAGGTAAGCACCTATCAGGAGGGGTCTCTGACATCACCTGCTAGCACTGGCCATTCTGAGGCCTCCAGAGTGCCCTCACACCTCTGGATCCAAGATGGTAGAGGTCTGGGACACACTGGAGGAACTCTGGGCACCACCCATGTGGTGGTTATGGACAGGGGAGTGGTCACTCCACTTTCCTTTGTCCAGTTTGATGCCAGAGCAGGGAATGGGGGTTCTCTGAACCAGTGTAGACTGGCTTACACATAGGGCACCATCTGTGCCCTTCAAAGCATTTCCAGAGGCTGGCAGAGGCTACCCCTACCCAGCCTTCAACACCTATTTCCAAAGGGAGAGGGTGTAACATCCTCTCTCAGAGGAAATTCTTTGTTATGCCTTCCTGGGACGGGGCTGCCCAGACCCCAGGAGGGTAAAACCCTGTCTGTGGGGTGGCAGCAATGGTAGCTGCAGAAAAAACCCCAGAGAGCTGGTTTGGCAGTACCCGGGACCAATATGTAGTGCACACGTGTAATGGCATCTCCGCACTCACAAAGTCCGGGGAAATGACCCTGAACCATGTGGGGGTACCTTTGCTAGTGCAAGGGTACCCTCACACTTAGTAACTTTGCACCTAACCTTCAGCAAGTGATGGTTAGACATATAGGTGACTTAAGTGCAGTGAAAATGGCTGTGAAATAACATGTGCGTTATTTCACTCAGGCTGCAATGGCAGTCCTGTGTAAAGGTTTGTCTGAGCTCCCTATGGGTGGCAAAAGAAATGTTGCAGCCCATAGGGATCTCCTGGAACCCCAATACCCTGGGTACCTAGGTACCATATACTAGGGAATTATAAGGGTGTTCCTGAAATTGGTAAAAGTGGTCACTAGCCTATAGTGATAAATTTAAAGGCAGAGAGAGCATAAGCACTGAGGTTCTGGTTAGCAGAGCCTCAGTGACACAGTTAGTCACTACACAGGTATACACATTCAGGCCACAAACTATGAGTTCTGGGGTCCTGGCTAGCAGGGTCCCAGTGAGACAGACAAAAACAAACTTCCATACATATAAAAATGGGGGCAACATGTCAGGCAAGATGGTACTTTCCTACACAACCCACCCAAACGAGGGACAATAAGGCTAACCTTGCCCAGATGAGTCTTCATTTTCTAAGTGGCAATATCTGGAGAGTCCATCTGCATTGGAGTGGGTACACCCAGGTGTATGTTCCACTGAATAGTCCATATCCTGTAGGGAGATGGACCACCTCAACAATTTAGGGTTTTCACCTTTCATGTGTTTAAGCCATAATGGATGTTTGTGGTCTGTCTGAACAATAAAGTGAGTACCAAACAGGTATGGTCTCAACTTTTTCAGTGCCCAGACCACAGCAAAGTCCTCCCTCTCTATGGCAGACCAACGCTTTTCTTTAGAGGTCAACCTCCTGCTGATAAAAGCAACAGGTTTATCCTGGCCCTCAGTGTTAAGCTGTGATAGCACTGCCCCAAGCCCCAATTCAGAACCATCAGTCTAGACTATGAACTTTTTGGAGTAGCAAGGGCTTTTTAGGACAGGTGCAGAGCACATGGAGGGGCATATTTATAGTCCGTTTGCGCCGAATGTGCGTCAAAAATTTTGACGCACTTTCAGCGCAAACGTTGCCCCATATTTAAACCCTGACGCCCGATCCGGCGCACCAGGAAAATGGCGCTATGTGCGCCAGTTTATGGAAGCGGCACCCCGCCCTGCGTTAATGACATGCAGGGTAGGCGTTCCCGTCCAAAAACAGGCGCACATAGCGGTGCGTGGTATTTATGCTTCAGGGCAAAAATCACTCCCGCGCGGCAGGCGGCGCAAAAAAATGGCGCAAAGCACGAATATCGTGAAATTTTAACGCCTGGGTCAGGGCAGGCGTTAAAATGGGGCAAACACACCTGTACTTAATCAGAACACACAGAACAAACAACAGAGCAGCAGAGCAGCAGAGCAGCAACAAGGAGAGATGGAGGTGATTTTTCTACAACGTGCACGTAGACGCAGAGCCCTGCAGCAACAACAGCAGCCACAACAACAACAGCAGGGACCCCAAAGACAGCCCAGAAGGCAGGAGAGGATATTCCGCCCAAGAACAACCCTGCATGGCCTCAGGGAACGGGACATCATCCAGAGGTACCGGTTGAACTGGCAGGCCATTCAGCAGCTGCTGACAAATATTGAACAGCAATTGACCCCCACTTTAGTGACTCCACGCACTATCCCAACCGAAACAAAGCTGCTTGCCGTACTTCACATGCTGGCAAGTGGCTCCTTTCAGACAACTGGTGCCCTGGTTGGTGGAATCGCACAACCATCTTTCTCCGCATTCCTGCCTAAAGTACTGGATGCCATCATTGGACTGACACCCCGCCACATCTGCTTCCCTAACACACTGCAGAAGCAGCAGGAAACAAAACAGGGGTTCTACGCCATCAGTGGCTTTCCGCACGTCCTTGGTGCAATCGACTGCACACACGTACGCCTTGTGCCACCTGCTGCGAGTGAACACCTCTACCGCAACAGGAAGCACACACATTCCATCAACGTGCAGGCCATAGTCGATCACCAAGGACTGATCAGCAACATTGTGGCTAAATATCCTGGGAGTGTACATGACGCATTCATCTTCCGTCACTGCACCATCAACCAACACTTCCAGGATGGACGGTATGGCAATGGACTAATTGTTGGTAAGGACAAAAATCTACTTATATACTCACTGCACAGAAACCCTCTAGGATAAACAACCCATACACCACAATAGCAACACCTAGACAGGAACACACTGAGGTACTCACATCACTAGCCATGTTTCACAAGTCACCATTGAACCTCTCACACCTTGGAATTTACTCCACAGCTTAGTGTGAAGACATTCATGACTGTGGTTGCCTAAATGTCACCTTGCAAATTGGAAGTCTCACAATAACCTGTACACTAATACAATGCATAACTTTTAAGGGATGGGATGGCCTGGGTATGTTCAATTGAACGTTTCTAATACCCTTTCATGTTTCAACTCTGCATGGAACTATCATCACACCCCCAGTGAGGACACACGGACACCTGTGTCACAAGTCACAATGCAAGGGAGGGCACACTGTACTTGAGAAACCGATACATCCTACTGACAAACAGTTAGCCAACAAACACCTGCTCAGCCAAGGAAAAAAAACAATGCCAAAGTTTCCACCAACAACCATAGGTTGTCACATTAGTACACAAAATAGTCACAGACAACACAACACAACTACTGCCATCAAAGATACGTACAACAGTGCCTCCTACATCTAATTGATACCATTCTGTGTTTCTCTTTCAGCTGATCAGGGGTATGGCATCCAGCCTTGGCTAATGACACCATATGGGAACCCAAATACTGCTGCTGAGCGGGCATACAATGACGCCCACAAGAGGACACGCAGCATTGTGGAGCGGACCTTTGGGATCCTAAAGTCAAGATTCCGCTGCCTTGACATCACAGGTGGAAGCCTATTATACTCCCCAGAGATGGTCTGCAAGATCATATGCACTTGTGCCATATTACACAATATTTGTGTAAAAAGGAACATTGCCCTCCTTGAACCGGACCCAGACATGCCTGAGGATGATGATGAGGAGGATGCTGGCCTGCAACAGGAGGGGGAACAACCTAACACTGCAGCAGGAGTGCGTAGGCGCCAACAGCTTGTGAACAATTTTTTTACTTAAGTTATTATAATCACTTGTATTCCACACTTGTAAATAAACACAGATAACAAACACCACATCATGCTTTGGCCTATTCATTTCTGACCACCTTTAGTTTGAAATAGCTGAAGATGAATGTCGTCTCATTGATCAAGAATGCCATTAAAATTCATCACACCAAAAATAAACATCACAACTGTATGCACAGAGGGTAGGATGTGACATGTTACATTACCATACACAGAGCCCAACAAGAGTACAAATGTGACAATTACACATGCCGGATCCAAACAACTGAAACAGTCTCTCATCCAGCCCAAAATTGGAGATCATTTGAAAGTCACATCACACGTGTTCAGAGACAGGGTGGGACCGTCCATGTGTACGTGAACATGTCATCAATGGCTTCTCTCAAGTGTATGATGTGAGCAATACACAATTGCAACATCAGCTGTCACTAACTCAGGAGGAGACCTTGAAGTTACAGTGACAACATACACACAGACAGGTCATAGTGGATCCACATTCCCACACACATGTACACATATGTCATACAACCAACCTAATATTTGAAAGTAGACCATCACAGTTGTGTCCCAGTTTGAACCTAGCAGGAAGATTGTAACATGACACTAAACCAGTTGATGCAGAAAGCGACACAGACAACCAAAAAAATCTTCGCATTATCACATCGTGAACGCTGAGAGGCTTGCAAACTTAGTCATATGAAAATGGTATGCAACTTAGCTCCAAATCATCATTACTGCAAACGTCAAATGGGCTAATGAGATGAATGAATGGTCAACAGTCATTCATACCATATGGCCTTACATTAGCACGCTGCTGCAGGTTTGCCATGATATAATAAAAATACTCCATGGACACAGTAGCTATTCTGGATGGTCAAATCCTAGGGTGGTGGGGGCCTAAGTCCACCTCTACCGCCCCCAAAACATACAAGAATCATGTACTTGTGAACTAAACACATGCATAAGGCACATGTGTGGCCTCCATGTCACAAGTCCTACACAAATATGAAACACAAAACATAATGGGACATGGTCAGCCCCATAAAAACTGAAAGTGACTCTCCCACTCCCTGTTAGGACTACAGATAAAAGCATCCCCATCATAAAGGTGGGCACATTTTGGAGACGGAATACATAATGGTATCCCAGGCATCATTCACAAATAGCCATCAGCAATTACACCAAATATGTTGTCAAATATGGTCAATACATTAGTTAAAGTATCCCAAACATTACAGTGTGAAGGCCGTCTATACATAAAAGTACGGACATGTGTCATATACAAACACAAATGTGTCTCACATCGCACCATTTGACCATGACAAATCACCTTTCCAAAGCTAAACACATGAAGACATTAGGATAAATGTGCTCCATATTCTACGCATACAGCATGGCCGTCATAATTTGTTCACGTACATGAGTGCACACAATGCTGAGTCAGATACAAATGTATCCAAAAGTGTCTTGATATTTTGCCTTCAAAATATAATTAACATCCACAATATTTTTGACTCTGCATCATGTGCACTACTGTACGTGTAAAAAAAACGACGCCCATGATGTATGCGTGGTAAAATTGACGCTACATGGACAATATGTTGGTCATTTCATGTACATTATTAATTATTAATATTCATTTCATATTTTTTCACTCCGCATCATGTGCACCACTGTACGTGTAAAAAAAACGACGCCCATGATGTATGCGTGGTAAAATTGACGCTACATGGACAATATGTTGGTAATTTCATGTACATTATTAATTATTAATATTCATTTCATATTTTTTCACTCCGCATCATGTGCACCACTGTACGTGTAAAAAAAACGACGCCCATGATGTATGCGTGGTAAAATTGACGCTACATGGACAATATGTTGGTCATTTCATGTACATTATTAATTATTAATATTCATATCATATTTTTTCACTCCGCATCATGTGCACCACTGTACGTGTAAAAAAAAACGACGCCCATGATGTATGCGTGGTAAAATTGACGCTACATGGACAATATGTTGGTCATTTCATGTACATTATTAATTATTAATATTCATATCATATTTTTTCACTCCGCATCATGTGCACTGTAATGCGTCAAAAAAAAATGACGCACAACTGTGTATGCGTGAAAATATGACGCATAACGGGAAAATAAAAACGGCGGCCATTTTATGCATGAAGTGATGTAATAGGATATCCTGTTTACAAAATCTGTACTGGGAGTTAACTTTCACTTTCACTTTGCAGTCTCAGATTTATCTAGACTGTGTGGTTGTGTGAAAGGTGTTGTCCTGTGTTTTACTGCTTTTTTGTCATGTGTGCCTTGTATTTTGTCTTAGTGTCAATCTATTATTGTTGTATAACATTGTCTCAGTCTGTTTAGTGTTATTTTGTCTATACCTGTGATAGTTTGTATTGTCTGTGGGAGTCTGTTGTGGGTAGCATAGTTTGGGGGGTTAGTTGGGCTATTTTTCTCCTTCTTCTTTTTCTTTCACACCTCTACCTTTCCCCATTTCCCCCTTTTTATTTCATATTTTTTTGGTACATTCTTAGTCCTCTCAATATGTCAGGTAGGCCTCGCCTGTCCAGGATGGGGGAAGACGAATTGGGGGGGTTCATATGGCTCGTAAGCCATTTCCTCCCACTAATGCTGGAACCTGGGGGCCGCGTGATACAGGGGTATCACACGGAGGCGAGGAAAATCCGGTGGGAGAAGGTGCGCCATCACCTGGTCCGGGTCTATGGGAGTCTCAGGAATGTACACCAACTCAAGCACCGCTGGGCAGATCTGATCACCAGTGAACAGGACCTGCTGGACCACCTGGGACTTCGGATTGGTGGCCATGTTGGTGAGTAAAAAACAATTAAATGGGAATGACAGAAATCGGTGTGTGAACATGTGATGATTGTTAGCCAATCTGCAAAATAAGTAGCTGACTGTGTGTAATGCCAGGGAAACCTAGGCCCATGGTTATACACATTAATCCCCATTTTTGCAACACATGTACACGCAATGACAGCTTTATAAATTCAACATCTATTTGTATTATGCTAAGTCGCCCCCTCTCTGCGTCACAAAATGTTTCAAATGCTGCGCTACAAAGGTAAACATATGTGTCCTAATGTGTATTTGTTGCAGAATGTGTATGAAGACCTATGCTACCAGTCCGATGGCTCATTTTTGCAACACATACCAGATGCCTGTAGCTGCATGTAATGTAGTGTTGCATTTGTGTCAGAAAAGCAACATGTGAACGGCTCTATTTGTACTCCACTGGTCATAATGGCCAGTGAGTACGTCATGTAGAAACAACATACCTACATATGCAGACGCCATAGCTAGACAGAAAATTGGAAACACATGATGATGCTATACATGTGTGTTTCCGTCACGTCACATGAAGTTAGTCATGTTGTTCACACATATGTCACATGTGTGTCTGGTTGCTGTCTGTTGACCCTGTCCAAATAGCCTGTTTAATTGTGAGTGGTCATGTAGTCCTCATGGAACCAGTTTTGGAATGTCTCTCGGGGATGCACATGCTGAGATGTATGGATAACATTATTGTTGGGGCATACTAATGGAGGATTAACTTGGACGACACATGACTGTCCTGACCACTGCATGAGTGTAGTAGGGTGTGTCACTGGAGCAGGAGACTCATCCAATGATAATGTTGAATACAAAGTGATCCATGCAGGATGAGCATGTGTGAAAGTCTATCATTACCATGTCATATTCACACAGTGTCATTGTAACAGAAATCATTTGTCCGTTCACACAGTCTGAGTATAATCTTTGTTTCATGCTTTACAGGTGGACCAGCCCCGTACACCGTGGGAGAGGTGGCCCATTTTGACGACCCCGATACCTACAGTGAGTGTCGCCTGAGTGCTATTTACATTGTTTGGTAATGACGCATGATGGATTACTGTGTGTTCAAGAGAATTCATTATTTGATGTGCTGGCCGTTCATTGGCTTTGTTCTTTTAGTGTGATATCAAATTTGAATAATGTTTCTGCAAAGCAATACGTAGTCATCTCTCAGATTGAGGGGCTGTAGCCCATTCAATTAGGGCGGAAATTGGGAATGGTATGACTCATTTGGAATACACTGTTCAATGTTAGACTTGGTCAGGGACTTGCCATGAATTGAGTCTGCATATCAGACTGACAGTCTCCCAGATAGCTTAGGCACATGGCTTTGATGACAAGTGCTTCTTCCTAGGTGAGGATGGACTGTGTACACTGTAGGTTGGATCTTCCGTGGGCATGTACTTCCACAAGGTGAACTCGAAGTGTGTGTGACTTGAGTGCAATGCCCTAGGTGTTCAGTTGAATCATGTGAATGGGTGTACTACCTCCCCTGTGTGTGTTGTTAAACATGCCTCACTAATAGTATGTTATGTTGGGCTAAGTCATAACATTTTGACATGTGTGGACCTGGGATGTGACAAGGTTGGGCTGACTACAACGTGTTGCTAGCCCTTCATAGGTGTTGTTTGTGAAGGTACATAATTGTTGAACTTTCTGTACACTCCTGGGTGTGCATTGAACATGGGATTGTTGGTTGTTCTTCCCACACCACCCACAAAGACTGGGATGTTACTGTGAAACCGGGTACCTAGGACTGTAGCAACCAGTATGTTACACGTACTTAACACCTTTTGTGACTTGAGTTAGTACCTTGGGCCAGAGTGAGAAAAATGTCTACACGTTGCAAATGGCATAAATATATGTGTGGGATTTGCAAACGTCTGTTTCCTATTCCAAAATGTATTTGGTGGTCATGTACATATGAGGAAAATGCTTTTCAAAATGGATATAATAAAGGGTTTTACCAGACCTACTTGCAAATCACAGTGGTAGGCAATCCAATTTGCAACCGAGTACGTGGTTGCACAGTGAGTAGCTGTTATCATCCACTTGAAGTGGATGGTAACCACCTTGCTGACTGGAAGGGGTCCTCATTGTAAAGCTTCACCTTTGTGAGTGGACTAAAATAATCCTGCGCAAAACAGCCAGTGGTCTAAGGGACCAATAATTACCGTGAAATTTTCCAAGTACAATTGTTGTGATTTAAAAATAATTGCAGATAATTTTCCTTTCCGGTAAACGGCCTACACTTGGGGAAAAATAACTTGCTTAATTTAAAAACAGTCACGTCTATGGAGTTCTGCTGGTCCCAGCAGGCCTCCATCCCCGTGAGTGCCCATGTTGCTAAGGTGGGGCAACTTGGAACCCACATCAGTTATGTTCATGAGGTGGGTTTTAGGGACCCCATAGCGACTCGCAGACGGTGTCAGAGACACCGTTCTGCTTTGCAAATTGCTAGTTGATATTCCTAAATTCCTACATCTGACACCTAGTGTGGACATATGATTCTGGGCCAGGGGTTCAATCTTAGCACACAACTAATTAAAAATGCTATTGATTGAGGAGTGTGAGTGTTATCACATAGAATGACATATGTACTGAAGTCAGTATGCGGAAGAGCTGGTGCCATAATGTCAAATGCCTTAGGTATGATTTGGATGAGTAGTTTAGGGTGATGTCATCCATCATGTAGAGACATGGATATGCTAGGTGTGATATGACCTTAGGTATGCATGATTCACATGTACTTCCTCTGAGCATTTCCGTGAACTATGATGTAACAATTGCTGCATACAATATATTTATAGTAATGGACAAATGAGCAATTGTGGGATTCAACCCACTGTAAATTCAATGCTCAATATTTCCCTTTTCTCTTCACAGCTGCAAACCTGAGTGCCGCAGAGAGCAACCATTTTGAGCGCAGGGCAATGAGGTACAGGCACATCCTGCAGGTGCAGTGTGGGTATCGGAGGATGGCCCGCAGATACAATTCCGATCGGGCCTCTGGGGCGTGGTATGCCACACCACAGGCTCCACCAACGGTGCCACCTACAACCACCGCCACTACAACCACCAGGTCTGCCCAAGGGGACCCAGCGACGGACCAGGCATCTTCCTCAAGACCTGGACCCAGCCGTGTGTTGGGAGCAGGGCTGTCCCGTGGCCACTCCACTCCAGCAACAACCTCCACCTCCACCGGCACGCAGACCAGCAGTGATCCTCCGATTGACCCTGCAGCCTTCCAGGCATTGTCTAGAAAACTGGACAGGTTAATTCGCAAGGTGGACAACCTGACGGAGGACATGGCTGAGGTTAAGGAGACGGTGTGCTCCATCCGGCGCACACTTCGGAGGGCAAATCTTTAGTCATTTTGCCCTCCTGAACTTTTACCCCTCCTCTCTCACCTCTTTCCTCTTTTCATACTGTTAGTTGGGTTTAGGGGGTTAGTTATAGGATAAGTATAGGTAATTAGCTTAGTTAGCGTTAGGTAAGAGGGTGGGGGGTCCTTATTCTTTCTATCTAATATTTTTGTGTGGGTGGGGGGCAATGTTGGGATTCCTGTTTAATAAAAAATAAATAAAATAAAAAATATATATAAAAAGAAAAAAAGAAATATATATATATGTTTGTTTAGGATAGTATAGTATGTGTGTAGGTTAGTAAGTGTTGTCCTGCATGTGTCTTGTCTCTTAATGGTGGGTGGGGGGTTGATGTTTAGATCGTTTCGTTACATGTGTAGAGTAAGTTTAGCTTAGGTTAGTTAGGGACAGTTGTGGGTTAGTAGTAGTCTGGTTAGATTAGTGTAGGTTTACCTTTCCCTTAGTTGCCTCTTTTATTACTACTCTTAAATAAAAAATTTGTTAACCCTTTACCTGATGCGTTAGGTGCTACCTTTTCATGGCCTTGACATCAGTGTAGCAGAAAGTTTAAGTATGACATTTGTGTTCCATGCTCGCTATCCCCAGGCTTATGAGGTTTAACATGCCAGCTACCCGTGTGCTAACTTGGTAAGTATCCACCATGTTGGAGAGCCACCATTGGTAGTGTGCATTGATCATCAAGGTTTGGGGTTGGTATGTATCCTACTTCACAAAGAGTGCTTCCAGACTTGTTATTGTAGGTAAATAGATAGGTCGGACAGCATTGTGAAGTTCAGGGAGAGCTTTATAGATGATGATTTGTTCACACTCTTGTCTTGTTGCTGTCATTGCTGACCTACATCATGTGTGTACTGATTCAGCATTAATTTCCTTCATGGAAGTATACGCCGTAAGGGTGATTGATGCTGTGTAATTTGTTTATCATTCCTTTCATTCTACAGCATAATTTCAAATTTTAGTATTGCCTGGTGCCTACATTTCTCAGCCACCATTAGTTGTGTAGAATAGCTATAGATAGTGCATCATTCTGTCCAACACAGCATGATTGTGTGTGCTTAGTCCCTTCATCAGTTATTTTCCTCAGTATAGTAAAGCTATGATGCAATCCTGGCCACTGCACAGATGTTTCAGTATACATGAAATCAGGACAGTAGTATAGAGAATCAACATGGTTGCCACACAGCCACTTTGGAGTTATCTACTGCACAGTTGAATTTTGAAATGACACAGAGACACAATAGGTGTGCAAGTGATATTTATTTATAGGTGGTGTTGTGCAAAATGTCCATTCACCATGTTTGCTGACTCCTTTCTGGTGCATTATTACATGGTGATCCTACAGAAGGGGTGTGGATGATGCTCCTGACATGCTGGGGTGATGTCACAGACAGTGCAGAGGAACATGAAATGCCAAATGGTAGGAGAGAAACATTCACTGGCAAGGTGGACAAGTCATTCAGTGGATTGCCGAACAGTCATTGAGGTTAGTTGTAGTGCGACTGGCATGTGTCAATACGTAGGACCTTGGTCAGAGTAGGGCATGGTGCAGGGACTAGGGCTTCCGGGTACTCTTGCGTGTGAATGTTATCTGTTCCATGTCTTCTTCTTCTGATGTGTGTGTTGCCTGGTGTGTCCTTGTTGTTCTTGGTTGTGAAGGGGCAACACACACCTCAGTGTTAGAAGACATGGAGGCAGACATCCCGGGGGCTGATCCCTGTTGAGTAAGGAAGGGCAGTACTGCAGCAAGGAGGGCCTGCTGGTTTTTCAGAATGGCAGCCACATCCCGATGGTAGGCAGCCAGGTCGGCCCTGAGGGGTTCTATGTTGCATTCGTGCACACATTGAGTGGCTTGCAGTTTGAGTTGTTGTGTCAACTGGATGACAGCTGTGCCAATTTCCTTCAGTGTTTTTGAAATGTCCTCCAAGAGCAAATTTCTGGCATGCATTGCAGCGGCCTGATCAGCAGTTGACAACATGCACGAACGCACCCCCTCAAGGCTGGCTGCCATAGTTTGCATCCCCACCCGCACCTCCTTGGCCAGCTCCCGCTGGACCCCAACGACAGTTCTTTCGAAGCTGGTGCCAGTGTCGTCAGAGTCCTCAGCTGTGTTGGAGCTGGCAGGTCATACAATTGGGGTGGCGGGTGGTTCTACTGTGGTGGCTGCTTGTTCTGTGCTCCTCCTTGTGACTGAAGGTGGGGTTTGGAGGCTTTCAAGGACCATGTCAATGGTCTCTTGTGGGAGGTTGATGGTCTCGTCATCCATGTCATCAGGGAACTCATGGACAGGCAGATCAGCAGGAGATCCGTGTTCCTCTGCAATGAAACAGGGTACAATTAGTGTCTGTGTTGTGACAATTTTGCAGTAAGATACAAGCCTTTGGATGCCTTAACATTGTACTCTGTGTTTGTCTAGGTATCTGCTGTACGTCATAGGGCATTGTTGTAGGCCTATGGCCCACCTGTGTGTCACATGTTTGATATGGATCTTTCAGACATGTCTGCCAGATCACCTCTAGCTGTTGCTTTGTAATTATTTAGGAATAGGCGTTTTTTTCTCCTACTCCTCACTCGGTGTTTCACTATTGTCATGGAGGGACATTTTGTAGGGTGGGCTCTCATTATCCAACATGTTATTCTTGGCTTTCTAGGCAGCAGGATAGCTAATGGTGTGGGGGACTTAGTTTGACCCACTTGTAAATAACTCTGTCACCCAGATATTCAATTTAGCTAAGTCTAACTAGCAGTGCCTCTGGTCTCCCACATCAAAGGAATGTTTACACATCCGAGCGCATGACATCTTTGGAACTTCTCAGGGAAGTGGTGGTCACTCAGGTCCTACACATTTCTATCTTTTCCGGTATGTTCCCATACACAAATAACAAAGACAGTATTAGTTTGATATGTAGTTTCATTGTACAACTGACTTGTAGGAATTTAGGTGTGAGCCCCAATTACACAAACAATACACACTGTTAGAATTGAAATAGTCCGCAGGAGAGTAATACATTAGTACACAGCTTTCATGGTGCCCAACATTTTCTACTCTCCCTCTGCATGTTCTATGTATAGCACAGCATGTTAAGTTTGGAGGTTGCCTGTCAGAATCACAGGGGAGACATCATCCCTCATATCAGAGGAATGGGCTAGGATCTGGTTGTGCATCAGCAGCAAGGCAGGCAGCATCTAGTTATTATTTTCTGTTTGGAAACTCCCCCATGCATGTCTTGGGACAAGGGAGTGAATGTAAAAGACATATGTCATGGTGATGACAAAGTTTCCCTACGCAGGAATGCCAAACCTTAACCCCTACCACATCTATCAGCAACGTACCAGACGGTATCCTTGACTGGGGCACAGAGTGAATATGTTCTGGCAAACTCCAGTGCAGAAGTAGGCAAAACAGTGTGATTTGGCTAATTGACAACACCTTAGGACTGACTATTTGCTACATTAACTGATAGGAAGGGCAATGAGAATCATTTAGTGCAAATTGCTCTGAGGCACTTAGATGTGAGCAAATGAGTATAAGTACAATCAGGGTAAGATGCACAAAGGCCTCCAGCCTGAGGCTATTGCGCAAAGTATACGTTTCACGTGCCACACTACACTTTGACTGACTGTGGGTGTTGTGACTGCCCTGGCAGCACACTTGCCTCTCAGGCCCTGCCCCATACACTTTTTATTCACATTGCATGATCTGTACATGTCACGTGGCATTACCTATGCATGTCAATGTTAGGATGTGGTATGGATGTAAACATTCTTGATGTTTTGAGATGATGTTGGGTGATGTGTATTGAATTGGATTGGCCTGTTTATCGTATGAATGTCCTATTTGTTTGTCCGACTTTGCAGGTGTGTTTCAGTGACCAGTTGCCTGTGTACCCTCCTCAATGTTGTTGTCTGAGCAGTATGACATTAGTGATGTAGCCTTGTTAGCCAGGCACGTGAGGGACCCTGACGTATGCAGCATGTGTGTATCGTTAGTGCTGTGTGGCTCCTATTGCTGTTTACTTAGGCTTATGTATGTGTCAGTTATGGACATTCGGCATTTGAGTGTACTGGTACCTTTGTCTTATTTCTAGGAGTAATTGCAGATGTCATCCTCACCCCCTAATTTAGGTATGTATGTTCCAGGGTGGGGTTCCTGCCATTTGGTGCTATAGCTGCACAGAGATGAGAGGTGTTATTGTCAACTGTGGTGGCAGTTAAGTTGCAGTTGTTGTATTTGCTACAGCATTACAGGTAGGGACCTAGTTGATGGGGAATAGATTTTGCAATACAAGTGCCTGGATGTGGATTTGAGGTAGTGTCCTTCCCACCTGTCACTGCTTTCCCTTGGCTCTCTTGTTGTAATTACAGGATGTCCCCGTGGGACTGTTGTTGTTGCTGTATTTTGTCGTGCCAAAGCTTCGGTCAGTACTGGGCATGCCCCCCTGACGTGCCCCTTTCCCCATGCCACTTCATATATGTGCTGACTTACATGCATTGTATAGTAGGTATCCCCCCCCTGCTTACAGTCCCCATTATTGTATTATGATTCCCCATGCGACTTACCCTGCATGTGCGTAGTGTCGTGGTAGTCTGCGCTGTCCAGTCCTTGAATCCCTGTGACGATCTCCTCCGGGATGACGGCTGTGACCATCTCCTCCATGTGGTCCAGGGCCTCCTGTTGTGCTGAACTCCCCCCTCCAGTCTGCATTGCTGCCTTCCTGTTCCTGGCCATTTTCTCTTTGGTCCTACGTTTGCAGTCATGCCAGCGTTTCTTACACTCGGTGACTGTCCGTCGTTCTTCAGCCACACTGTTAATCTTGTCCACAATTTGTTTCCAGATGGCCTCTCTCCTACTGAGTGGCAATTTAGAGGTGATGAAAAGTTGGTGCTGGTGTTCCGTCACCTCTTTCACCAGGATTTCCTGCTCCTCTGCACTGAAGCGACACTTTCTTTTTTTTTTTTAAATGTCCTGGTTCCTGTATGCTTCCTCCTGGCTGGTTCCTGGTCTGCTCTCATCCTCCTGGGGTCTGTTGGGGCATCTAGGATCCATTTTGGGTCTCCTCTCCTGAAAGGGCAGTTTTCGCGCAAAAATGTTACGCAATTGCGTGAAAAAAAACAGCGTTTTCACGATTGCGCTTTCGTAAATCGACCCACAGTGATGTGCGTCGCATTTACGTTGGTTTCCTTTACGACAGACGGACGCTGTCTGCGTCACGAAATAATGACTCCCACCTGTTGGTTGCGCCGCCGTACGTCAAAGTATAAATTTGACGCCCGCATGGCGCATCCAAATGGCGTTAGACGGCGCAAATTTTTTTGACGCAAAATTGCGTTAGCGCAGTTTTGCGTCAAAAAGTTTAAATATGGCCCGGACTGTTTGAGCTCATCAATAGCTTTTTGACAGCTAGCTGCCCACAATACCTTTTTAGGCATCTTCTTACTAGTGGGTCATTAAGAGGAGCTGAAATGGAGCCATAATTCTTGATGAACCTCCTATAGTACCCAGTGAGGCCTAGAAAGGCTCTCACCTGGGTTTGAGTTGTAGGGGGAGCCCATTCCATAATGGTCTGGATATTCCCCTGCAGTGGTGCAATCTGTTCCCCACCTACTAGGTGGCCCAGATAACCACGTTCCCCTGTCCTATCTGGCACTTTGAAGCTTTAATAGTGAGGCCTGCCTTTTGCAGGGCCTCCAAAACTTTCCATAGGTGGACCAGGTACTCATCCCAGGTGGAGCTAAAAACAGCTATATCATCTAGATATGCTGCACTAAAAGCTTCCAAACCTTTCAGGACTGGGTTCACCAACCTTTGAACAGTGGCAGGTGCATTTTTCAAAACAAAGGGCATCACAGTGAACTGATAGTACCCTCCAAAGGTGGAAAATGCAGTTTTAGGTTTAGCATCTTCTGATCACTTAATCTGCCAATACCCTGCAGTTAAATCAAAAGTGCTTAAATACTTGGCAGAAGCCAGTGTATCTATTAGCTCATCTGCCCTGGGTATAGGGTGAGCATCAGTCTTGGTTACTTGATTGAGACCTCTGTAGTCAACACAAAACCTAATTTCTCTTTTACCATCCTTACTGTGAGGTTTTGGGACAAGCACCACTGGGCTAGCCCATGGACTTTCTGAAGGCTCAATCACTCCTACGTCCAGCATTTTCTGTACCTCTTGTTTTATGCAATCCCTGACATGGTCAGGCTGCCTATAAATCTTATTTTTGACAGGTAAAGTGTCTCCAGTATTGATTGTGTGCTCACACCAGGTAGTTGTACCTGGTATCAGTGAGAAGAGGTCAGAGAATTGGCCTAGGAGATTTATGCAGTTGTCTTTCTGCTCAGCAGCAAGGCAGTCTGCAAGCACCACTCCCTCAACTAAGCCATCAGCTCCAGTGATGGAGAAAAGATCAGGGAGAGGGTCACTCTCTTCTTCCTGTCCATCATCAGTTGCCATGAGAAGGGTTAAGTCAGCCCCATCATAGTAAGGTTTTAGGCGATTGACATGGTGCACCAAAAGGGGACTCCTGGCAGTGTCTAGGTCTACCAAGTAGGTAACCTCACCCTTTTTCTCAACAATGAGATGGGGTCCACTCCACTTGTCCTGGAGTGCTCTTGGGGCTACAGGCTCCAATACCCACACCTTCTGTCCTGGATGGTACTGGGTCAGGACAGTCTTCTTTTTTTTTTTTATATCTTTTTATTGGAAATTGAGGGATGATACAGAGTGATACAGAATACATTATAGGGCGTCGCACATGTGTTTTTGACAGAGGCTGGTATCTCGATTGGCGTACGTATACGTTTAACAGAAAGAGAATATGAACATTGGGGTGTGAGGTAAGAAAAAGAGAAGGGATAGGTGGGAAGGAAGGGGCGGGAGGGGGAAGTAGTATTGGGGAGGGGGGAATAGGTGGGGGAAGAAAAAAGGGGAGAGGAGAGGGAAGAGTAGGAAGAAAAGAGGGGGGTGGGTAGGGGAAGGGAGGCAGGTAGGTCAATGCATCAGGTTGGCTCGAGAGGTGTGGTGGTAGTTTCCTTTCTGATATGAGCTCTCATGTGGGGTCTTGTATGGATATGTGTGTGTTTGCCTATGGTGTGTAGTATAAAATCCGGAATATGAGGGTGGGGTGGAGGGGGTGGATCGGGGAGAGTCTGTATGGGTGTCCTTTAACAGTCTGAAACTCTGGAACTCTTGTGGGCAGATCCTATAGTTCTGTACTGGCCGATCTAATATAAGTTGGATATAGAGAGGGAAGGGATTGTGGGGGGAACGGGGAGAGGCATTGCGGCCTAGGGGAGGAAGAAAGAAAGGGCGGAGTTGTTGATTAAAGTTTAAGGCGTTGCTGGGTTGGGGAATACCATCCGGGGTAGGAGATCTATGGGTCAGGGAGAGAGAAAGGTGGAGAGGTTAATATGGGAAATAAGAGTGAAGATGGGTTAGAGCGGAAAAACGGGGTATGTGATATGGTATATGAGAAGAGGGGGATAAAAGAAAAAAAAAGGAAAAGGAGGGGAAGGGAGGATCTTGTTGACATCTGTCGACTGGCAACCAGCTGGTATGAGGCGGGGGAGAGGGAGGAGGTAGTGTGAGTGAAGAAGACACCAAGTGTAGGGTATGGGGGGGGTTTGTCAATTACCGTCCTGCCAGAAAGGGGCTCCAGACTTCTGTGAACAGGACTGCTTGGTTTTGTAAGTTATAGATTACTCGTTCATGAGTGGTAGTTTGTATCATAGCCGCCATCCATTCTGTCGGTGTGGGGGCGGCACTAGATCTCCAGTGCCGGAGTATGCAAATTTTGGCTGTGGCTATTGCCGTGTGCAGCAATCTTTGCTGTGAGCGTGGTGGGGGGTACGGGCGCGTATCGTGGAGGAGGATGAGTGACGGCGGTAACGGGTCCAGTATCTGGAGGGTGTCCATCAGGGTGTGACGCACGGTGTCCCATAAGGGTTGTATCGATGGTCAGAGGCATAGGATGTGTAGTAGGTCACAGTGAGGGTCTGTGCATCGGCAGCATTTCGCATGCGGTATTAGACCCGCCCTGAAGAGCCTCATAGGGGTCCAATACCAGTCTTGGAGGACTTTGAATGGGCAAAACTTCAGTCGAGCCTCTCGGGTGCCTCTGTTGAGTGCCTCCAGGATGTCTGACCAGTCCTCCTCGGTGTATGTCGTTCCAAGCCGGTCTTGCCACGTAAGGCATAGGCTTTCAAGAACGGGTTGAGAATAAAGGTGGTTGACTAGCACTCCGTATAAACCTGCCATCACGCCTTTGTGGTGGCCCCATGTCTGTAGATAGGTGATAATTGACGAGGCCTTGACTTCCCACGAAAGGGTTCCCAGTACTTTATGTAGACAGTGCTTGAGCTGCAGGTATCGCCATTCTTAGCTATTTTGTATGTCAAACTCGTCTCTTAAGGTGGCGAAGGGTCGGAGCCGATCGCCATCTACGATTTGGGCTATGCAGCTGATGCCAGCGTTGTTATACTGGGGCCATTTTAGGGTACTTCCCCCTATTTTAATGCTTTTGTTTCCCTCTATAGGGGCTTGTGTGTGTAAAAAGGGGAGTACTCCTAGGAGGCGATGAGCCCTACGCCACTCCTTATTAGTTGGCGCAAGGACAGGGTTAGGGAGTCGGGGGCGGTCTGTGTATATCCCTCCTAGTCCTTCGCGCTGGTCCCGTAGAAGTTTCTCTGTGGCTACCCACTGTGTTTCCAGGGAGTAGATATGCCAGTTGTGATAACTGTAGGGCTAGTGAGTATTGTTCCACTGAGGGGAGACCTAAACCTCTGTAGGATCGCCTTGCCAGTATTTTTGCTGGTGTCAGCCTCGGGCGTATAGAGCCCCACACAAAGGTTCTTATTGAGGCGTCTATCCCCCAAAGCAGGGTAAGGGGCACGTGCAGGGGGAGCATGCCTAGTATATGCGTGAAGCACGGGAGGGTGACCATCCTGACCGCCTGTGTCCTGCCCCACATAGAGTCCCAGCAATGACCATTTAGCTATGTCCTGTTTCATCCGAGATATGAGAGGATCTAGATTATCCCTAATCATGTGCTCCAAGCCTCGGTTGACAAGTGTTCCCAAATATTTGAGACGTGTCGGGGTCCATTTGAATGGGAGACCATAGATTGCGGCCCACGTCGTTACTCGTGAGAGGGGTAGTGATCCACTCTTGTCCCAGTTCACCCGGTATCCTGACAGGGATACAAAGGGCCTCAGTCGAAAGACCGCGGAGGCCATTCTGGCTTTCCCGCTGGGCTGGCGGGCGACCGCCAGAAGGCCGCCCGCCAGCCCAGCGGGAAACCCCTTCCCACGAGGAAGCCAGCTCCGAATGGAGCCGGCGGAGTGGGAAGGGTGCGACGGGTGCAGTAGCTAAGCAGACACTGAAATTCAAAGTGGGGCCCTCTTACGGGGGCCCCTGCAGTGCCCACGCCATTGCCATGCCATTGGCAGGTTTTCCTGTTCTGACCGCGGCCATACCGCCGCGGTCAGAATGCCCTGCGGAGCACCGCCAGCCTGTTGGCGGTGCTCCCGCCGACCCCGGCCCCGGCGGTCCTTGACCGCCGGGGTCGGAATGACCCCCAAAGTCCTCTATGATTGAGAGTAACGCTGGCATGGACCTTTCTAGATCAGACAGGGTGAGCAAGATATCATCAGCATAGAGGTAGATTTTGGAGATGTCTCCTGTTAAAGGGATACCTTGTATCTGTAGGGAATTTCATATGGTAGCGGCTAGGGGCTCCATCGCTATCAGGAACAGTAAATGTGACAGGGGGCAACCCTGCCTCGTGCCTCTTCCAATGGGGAATGGGTCCGATAGGAAGCCCCCACAATTAACTTGTGCCATAGGGTGGTCATATAATAAGCGGACTTTGGAGATAAATTGTTCTTCGAGACCGAAGTGTTTCATAGTAGCGAATAGGTAGGGCCATTCGATACGGTCGAACGCTTTCTCTGCATTGAGGGACAGGGCCAGGGCTTCTTCCGGCATATTTAGGGATTCATATAGAGTAGGACAGAGAGTACGCATATGGTTTCTGGAGGTGTGGCCCAGTACGAACCCCACTTGGGTGTTATGGATCAGGGACGGTATCACTTTCCGTAAGCGAGCCGCCAAAACGCTGGCCAAGAGCTTGAAATCTCCGTTCAGGAGGGAGATAGGGCGATACCTGCCGCAGAGTAAGGGGTCTCTGCCTGGTTTGGGCAGGACAACAATAGTGGCCTTGTTGGACAGTGTACCTAAGGAGCCCTCTCTGCATGCCTCTGTGTGTGCCTCATGTACAGCAGTGACTGCCTCTTCCCCTGCCCATCTGTAGAATTCAGCAGCGAAGCCATCCTCACCTGGGGATTTGTGGTAGGGGAGGTTTTTAATGGCTTGTACTATTTCCTCCCTTCTTATGTCGCCTTCTAGGAGAGCCTGGCCCGCCTCCGAGAGGTGGGGTAGGTTGACCGTGGTGAGAAAGGCCTCAGTTTGCGCTGTGGTTGCCCCTGTCTCAGGGGTATAAAGATGGTGGTAGAAGGTCGCAAATTCATTTACGATGTCTTGTGGATGGGTTAATACTGCTCCTGAGGAGGACGTTATGGCCGGAATGGTGGAGGCAGCTTCTCTCTGCCAGAGTTGTGCCGCCAGAAGTCATCCTGCTTTCTTGCCCTGTTCATAATGACGGCCACGCAATCTTTGTAGTGCATATTCTGCCTGCGAAGTGTAGAGCTCGTTGTGTGTCATTCGGGCTTGTTCGAGAGAGCGGCGTAGTATGAGGGACGGCTGGGTGGTGTATTGTCTGGTGGGAATCCGGATGTCGTCTTCTAGGGTTCGTTAGCATATCATCCTGTCCTTATTAGCCAGTGCTGTGTCGCGCATCATGTTGCCTCTCAGGGTTGCTTTTGCCGCCGCCGCCCAGAGGACTTGTTTGGAGGCCACAGTGCCGATATTGTCGGCCATGTATGTGGATATATGGGTCCTCAGTTGTTCTTTCCCTTGGGGGGAACGGTATCTGTGCACCGCAAAATGCCATGGTTTGCGGCCAGGGGAGGCGAGGCCCGTTTGAATCTGGAGCAAAATAGGAGAGTGGTCTGAAAGTCCACTTTCAAGTATACTAAAATCTTGGAGTTGGGGAACTATGGTGCGGGACACAAGGAAATAGTCCAGGCGGGATTGGGTACCGTGGGCAGGCGACAGGAATGTATATTCCTTCTCCTTTGGGTGTAACAGCCTCCAGTAATCAGCCAAGCCTGCATCAGTGATTAAATCCGTTAGTAGTGCCCTGTCGTGGTTGTTGCCCGTATCAATAGGCCCGTTCTGTCTAATATGGCGTCCCGGGCAAGGTTCCAGTCCCCTCCTATGATATAGCTGGTAGTCCCTATTTCAGTCAGGAGGCGGTTTAATTGTAGGAAGAAAGATCGCTTAGAACCAGTCGGCGCGTATACTGAGCCCACGCATAGGGAAGTGTCTCCTATCTTCAGTTTTGCAAATACGTATCTCCCCTCTGGGTCGTTCCATGTTTTGATGATTGCAACCGGAAGGGTTTTACGTAGCAAAATCGCTACTCAGCATTTGCGGGGGTGCCTCCTTTAGGCCCCTGGTCTGCTGGACAGCAGCTGAAGGAAACCCTTCCCACCAGGGCCTGCGGAGCTTGCTGGTCACCGTACTGTCCAGATGGGTCTCCTGGATCAGGGCTATATCCGCTCTTTTAGATTGGAGATAAGACAACACCTTTTTTTGTTTGATGTAATTCGTCATGCCATGCACATTCCAGGAGATGATTCGTAGTGGGAGTGTCACGCAGAGGGCAGCGCTCGACATGTTGGATGTGTTTGTTGGGTCTAGGCAATTCAGAGAATGGTGTGGAGGGCTGCCTCTTGCATTGGGGCGGGGTGAGTGTCTTGATGGCATTACGGTTAGGGGGGAAGGGGATAGCTGGTGGACGCCGGGTGATCCTTCAGAGGGGGGGGGGAGATAGATAAGGTTAAGAGAAGGAGGGAGGAGAGGGGATAGGAAAGAAGGTGAGGCGAGGAAGAAGGAGGTGATTAGCTTAAAGATGTAGGGAAGAAGGTGAGAGGGGGAATGGGGAGACGCATTCAAGAGAGGGGGAAGAGGGAGAAAAGAAGAAAGAAGGGACAGGAAAGGATGAGAATAGAGGAGCTAGGTTGGGAAAGCTAGGGGAAAAATTTCCCCTAGAGGGATAGATCTGTAGGCTGCGGGTCCTTTTCCTATAGGGGTTCCTAGTGCCGCCGGTCGGGTTCCTGTCAGGGGGGTGGGGGAAAAGGAAGGGCGCCGTCGTCGTCTTTTATTAAAAGTCTTTCTGTCTGGCTCCAGAGGGAGGGAGGAGGAGTGTCATAGGTTTGTCGCGGGGGCCGTAGGGGGGAGTGACCATACTGGGGCTGTCCTATGTGGAGGGGTGGAGAGGGGAGGGGGAGAGAGGGTTGAAACAGGAGAGGGGAGGTGTGTATATCAGTGATTATTGACAGAGTAGAGTCTTGTTGTGTTATGATAGCAGGAAGGGGGCGGTCAGGCGTGGGTGTAGAGGAGAGACCATTCTATTAACGGATGAGAGCTGATATTATTCATGTATTCCTGGCGATGGAGTGGGAGACCGCTGTGTCTGGTCATCATTGCTGTGCAGGATGCTATGTTGTAGGGACGGTTTGGCGGTTGGAGGTGAGGGGGGGGAGGTGTGGGAAGGGGGGAAGAGGAGAGGGGGAGGAACGGGAAGGGTAGGTCAGCGGCGGGCCAGGAAAGGGTTTTAAAGTATACATACATATCCATGTGCATACATTACATCCTTCGTAGGTAGCATCTTTGTGGCTTAGTGTCATAGTATTGCATGCAGGGTATTGAATTCTAGGGTACATCCATGGCCTATTGGTAAACAATGGAAGTATACAAATTCTGAGTCTTGATATAGACAATATAAACTCGGCGATGGGCCAGAAGTAGCTTCTATTGCATTATCACTTCATACTACTTTGTATGAAAGAGTAGAAACAAACGAACAATACTGTCATAACATCTGCATGGGGCATAAACCTGTCCTATGCGTAAACAGTGGATATCAACAAGGTCTGGCTTAGATACAGGAGATGTGTGCACAGACGTGAGGTACATGCATGCGCATAGGTCTCATCCTACATAGGTGACATCTCTGTGGCTTGACATCATAACGGTGCATACAGAACGTTGAGTTCTAAGGCAAATCCGTGGCCTATGTGTAGTCTGTGGGAATAAACAATTTGTAATCTTAGTATAGGCAATATAAACTCAGAGATAGGCCAGAGGTAGCTTCTGGTACATTATCACATCATACTACTTTGTGTTAGAAAAGTATAAACAAACGAGCTATACATTCATAGCATCGGTATGGGGCATAAACCTGTCCTGTGCGTAAATAGTGGGTACCAACAAAGTCTGGTCTAAATGCAGGTAGTGTGTACACTAAATTGAGCTAGAGATATCTTTCATTGTATCATTGCATTGTATAGTCTTGCATTATAGAGAATGAGGCATATTAGCTCTTTATTAATGACATTATCAGCAGCAGTAAAGGAAATATAAAAGCAGAGTCCGGGCAAATACTCACCTGTCCGTCGGGCTGGTGGCAGTCGTGCTCTGAGGCTCACATCGTTGTCTCGTTGAATCCCATTTATAATCCCTGTGGCAGATCATTGTTTCAGGGGGGTGCAGGAGTCGGTTTTAGGAGTGAGCGGGATTTGTCTCTTTCCGAGAGCTGAGTGTGGAGTGCCACGGCGTGTAGAACCTGGCCTCTGTCGTCATGTGCCCTGGTTAGTCTCTCCAGGTCTCTGCCTCTAGGGCAGTTATCGGGGTCATACCGGTCCTTGCCTCCCTTCTCAAGTCCAGAGGGAGGGATGTTGCTGTCATCTCCCATAGTGTCCTGTGGTCGAGTCGGAATGGCGGGGTCTTTAGTCTGATGCTGGAAGGAATCCCAAAAAAGTCTCAGGTCCTCGGGATTGTAGAAGTCTTTGGAAACCCCATTTTTGGTGACCCACATTCTCGCAGGGTCGAAGAGGCCGTATTTCATCTCCAGCTGACGGAGTCGGGGTCTTATGGCCAGAAAGGCCTTCCTGCATTCGTTGGTGTCCTTGGAGTAGTTGGCTGTTATACAGATTTTGTATCCGTCTACCCGGAAGGGTCCGTGATTTCGTGCTACTTGAAGGAGTTGGCGGGTCTGAGTGTGACGTAGCAGGCAAGCAATGATCTGGTGGGGTCTTGAGGCCCCATCAGGGCGTTTCGGGCCCACTCTGTGTGCTCGTTGGAATTCCAGCGGCAGGTAGAAAGTCAGCGAAGTTAGCTTGGGTAAGACAGAGCTAAGGAAGGCCTGTACATCTGGGCCCTCTTCATTTTCCAGGATTACGAAAAGGCGAATGTTATCCCTTCTGCTTCTGTCTTCCAGGTCCGTTAGTTTGCTCCGTAGGTAGGAAAGATCTTGGTCTCTGTCCTAGATTGTGGTCATGTGGGTTTCTAGGGTCCCCACGAGGTGTTCCAACCCTGTCAGCTTGCAATGTCTGATCACATGGATTTGGTCTCCAGTGTCAGGGAGGATATAGAAGCGTCCATCCCCTCTATCCGGCGACTGATGGCGGTGAGCTCCTGCAGTATCCATTCCATGGTTGCAGGTTGGTCCTTGTCTGTCATCGTAGAAGGCCGGTTTGGAGTTAAGGCTGTGTTAGGTCCTGCTGTTGGGGAAGTAGTACGCTTATGTTGGAGCGCCTCTGAAAATAACAATTGTCGTGCTGGTTTACCTGTGGGTTTGTGGCCTAACTTGCCTCCGGGCATCTCAGTGCCAGTCTGTGGGAGAGGCCTTATGGATTCCGAGGCCCTTATCCTTTCCCTTTTATCTTTCTCGGAGGCTGATGAGGGTAAGAGAGCGTGGGTTGGTCAGTGCCCGACCTCCCCTATCTGTGTTGCAGGACTGGGTTCGCCACTGTGGAGCTGCTCGCTCTTTTTTTTCTTCTTTTTTTGGGGGGGGACCGGAGGTTGTTAAGGAGAGGACGGGCAATCGTATCCTGGTGTTGCCCTCATCTGTGTTGTATCCGGTTCAGTGCGACCATAGGTGTGTTTTCCTGGGGGGTCCCCTTCCTGTATTTGATCCTGTCAGAGGAGCTGCTTGGAATCTGTCCCGTTTGGGCTAGTGGCCCGCCGTCAAATTCTTTAGAGGGGGGGCTGTGTGCCTGACCAACAGAGTGACCCTCCTAACCAGTGGATCGGTTTGGGATTGTTATTAGCTCTTGTCTCAGAGTGCCCCGTCATTGCTGGGGCAGGGGAGGGAGCTGGTCGATGCTCTCTTGTTCTCAGCGCTGGTAGGGGCCGGCCAACAGGGACCTCGTCCTGATCACAGCAGACCATGGAGATGTTGGTTTATCCACTTCGTGGTGGCAAGGGGAGCTCTATCAGTGATAATGTCCGTGCCCTTGCGATTGCTCGGTTGGTTAGGTGGCCGGGAGGATTAGGTAATATTAGTCGATATCGGTGCTTTGTTGCCCTCTTTTTTCTCCGCAAGAGTGGGTGCCCTCCCACCTCTGATCACCTGCTGTTGTTCCCTGGTGGTGGAGGGGGGACCAAGGGAGGAGGTTGCTACATCTTAGTATGCAGTCCTGCTCTGCTGATTGCTGGCAATGGTAAAGGGCCACGCAGGTCGTGATCTCGGTACCTGGCAGGCCAGTTCGCTTTGGCCTCAGAAGGCGCGGCTCCGCCCCCGATCAAGACCTTTCCTGTCGGGGTGCAGTAGTCCTTCCCACTGTTATCTCAGGGCCTGCTCCATAGAGATCAGGGCTCCATAAGTCTTAAGGAGCCTCCGGGGATATTATGATCCCGTTTGAAGTGGCTACAGTGTCCCCGCCGCCTCCCCAAGTCTCTCGTGCTCTGGGGGTGGGGAGGAGGCTCGGGGGTGAGGGTGCGGCTTCCTGGAAAGCGGCGCGACACCGCTGACACTACTGACCGGGGGTAAAAGGGCGAGAGGGTCGTTGTCTCCTTCCTGACGGGCCGTTCCTCTCCGGCCTCAGGAGACGCCACTCCTCCCCCAGGTAGGGCCTTTCCTGACGAGGTACGCGGCGGTCTTCCCTGCCGCTGTTGCTGGTCCTCCTCAGCTGGGATCGGGTCTCCGATTATTCATAAAGCGTCTGGAGGGGTTTTGATCTGATTTACAGCAGCCGCGCATCCCCTGCCGCCAACTCGAGTCCGACTCGGCACGGAGCTCCCGGGTTAGGCGGCCATCTTCTCTCGCGGCCACGCCCCCCAGGACAGTCTTCTGGTCATGCCATTGCTTTTGGAGCTCTTGGCTGGCCTGATGGTTTTTACTGGCCTTTTTCATGTACTCAGCCATTCTGGATCTTAGGCAAAGTACATAGTCCACAATGTCTTGCTTAGGAGCTTTTAAAGGTTGTTCCCAACCCTCCTTTACAAGTGCAAGGGGACCTCTTACAGGGTGCCCAAAGAGGAGTTCTAAAGGGCTAAAGACCACTCCTTTTTGGGGTACCTCCCTGTAAGCAAAAAGGAGGCATGGCAACAGGACATCGCATCTCCTTCTGAGTTTTTCAGGGAGTCCCATAATCATACCTTTGCGAGTTTTATTAAACCTCTCAACCAGACCATTTGTTTGTGGATGATAAGGAGTAGTGAACTTGTAAGTTACACCACACTCCTTCCACATAGCTTTGAGGTATGCTGACATGAAATTACTACCTCTGTCTGACACCACTTCCTTAGGGAAGCCCACCCTGTGAAAGATTCTGAGGCGGGCTTTTGCCACTGCAGGAGCTGTAGTGGTCCTTAAGGGAATTGCTTCAGGATACCTAGTGGCATTGCCCACTACCACAAGGATAAACCTATTGCCTGAAGCTGTTGGAGGGTCAAGGGGGCCAACTATGTCAATCCCTACCCTTTCAAAGGTCACCCCAACCACAGGAAGTAGAATTAAGGGGGCCTTAGTTGTGCTACCAGTCTTGCCACTGGCTTGGCAGGTCAGACAAGAGCGACAAAACTCTTTAGTGTCCTCTGACATATGAGGCCAGTGAAACTATGGAACAAGCCTGTCCCAAGTTTTACTCTGGCCCAAATGCCAAGCCAAAAGAATGTCATGTGTCAAGGTTAGAAGAAACTCCCTATACTGCAAAGGGATAACCAACCTCCTGGCAGCTCCAGGTTTAGGGTCCCTTGACTCAGTATACAGAAGGTTCTCTTCCCAATACATCTTATGGCTATCAATGACATCCCCATTCTGCTGTTTGACAGCTTGCTGTCTCAAACCCTCTAGTGTGGGACAGGTCTGCTGTGCAACACTCAGCTCTTCCCTGGCAGGTCCCCCTGCACCCAAAAGCTCAGCGGTGTCTGATGCCAGCTCATCTGGAGTAGGTTCTGCACAGGGAGAGGATTCCTCTTCCTCAAAAGGGGAATCTTCTGGAGAGGGAGGGATAGTGGGCAAGGATTTACCCTTACCACCCCTAGCTTTTGGGAGCACTTGGTCCATTGCTCCAGGATCCAAAATTCCCTGACCATTTTGCTTCTTGGCCTGAGCCCTTGTCAAAGACAAAATATGCCCAGGAATGCCAATGGATGCTGCATGAGCCTCCAACTCCAGTTCAGGCCAAGCTGATGTCTCCAAATCATTGCCTAGTAAGCAATCTACAGGTAATTCAGTGGCTACCACAACTTTCTTTGGACCAGTAACCCCCCCCCCCCCCGGCGAGATTCACAACAGCCATGGGGTGGCTAAGTGTGTTATTATGAGCATCAGTCACTTGGTACTGCTGACCAACTAGGTGTTGATCAGGGTGGACCAGTTTCTCAATCACCATAGTGACACTGGCCTCTGTATCCCTGTACGCTTCAACCTCAACACCATTTATCAGGGGGGGGTTGTTTGTACTTACCCATATTGGGGTTGGTCTTGTTAGGGAGACCACAGAGGCTGTTTTAATCTCTGATGGTGGCGTTGACTTTGCCACCTTGGTTGCCTGTCCCATTAATATGGGTAAGTACAAGCAACTACCCCTAATTAATGGTGTTGAGGTTGAGGCCTACAGGGACACAGGAGCCAGTGTAACTATGGTTATAGAGAAACTGGTTCATCCTGATCAACACCTACTTGGTCAGCAGTACCAAGTGATTGATACTCACAATAACACACTTAGCCACCCCATGGCTGTTGTGAATCTCAACTGGGGGGGGGAGGGTTACTGGTCCAAAGAAAGTTGTGGTAGCCACTGAATTACCTGTAGATTGCTTACTAGGCAATGATTTGGAAACATCAGCTTGGGCTGAAGTGGAGTTGGAGGCTCATGCAGCAATGCTGGGCATTCCTGGGCATATTTTTCCTTTAACAAGGGCTCAGGCCAAAAAGGACAGGGAAACTTGGATTCTGGAACAATGGATCAAGTGTTCCCAAAAGTCAGGGGTAGGAAGGGTCAATCCTTGCCCACTATCCCTCCCTCTCCAGAATATTCCCCTTTTGAGGAAGAGGAATCCTCTCCCTGTGCAGATCCTACATCAGAGGAGCTGGCAGCATACACTGCTGAGCTTTTGGGTGCTGGGGGGCCTGCTAGGGAAGAGCTGACTGTGGCACAGCAGACCTGTCCCACACTAGAGGGTTTGAGACAGCAATCTGTCAAACAGCAGAATGGGGATGTCAGTGATAGCCATAAGGTGTATTGGGAGACAACCTCCTGTATACTGAATCAAGGGACCCTAAACCTGGAGCTGCTAGGAGATTGGTCATCCCTTTGCAGTACAGAGAGTTTCTTCTTACCTTAGCACATGCCATTCCTTTGGCTGGGCATTTGGGCCAAAGTAAAACTTGGGACAGACTTGCTCGTCTGTTTCACTGGCCTCATATGTCAGAGGACACCAAGGAGCTTTGTCACTCCTGTGTGACCTGCCAGGCCAGTGGCAAGACTGGTGGCACTCCAAAGGCACCCTTAATTCCACTTCCTGTGGTTGGGGTGCCCTTTGAAAGGGTAGGGGTTGACATAGTTGGCCCCCTTGACCCTCCAACAGCTTCAGGCAATAGTTTTATCCTGGTGGTAGTGGACCATGCCACCATGGACCCTGAAGCTATACCGTTAAGGACCACTACAGCACCTGCAGTGGCAAAGGCCCTCCTGGGAATCTTTTCCAGAGTGGGCTTCACTAAGGAACTGGTGTCAGACAGAGGTAGTAACTTCATGTCTGCATACCTCAAAGCAATGTGGAAGGAGTGTGCTGTAACATACAAGTTCACTAATCCTTATCATCCACAAACAAATGGCCTGGTTGAGAGGTTTAATAAAACTCTCAAAGGTATGATAATGGGACTCCCTGAAAAACTCAGAAGGAGATGGGATGTCCTGTTACCTTGCCTCCTTTTTGCTTACAGGAAGGTACCCCAAAAAGGAGTGGGCTTTAGCCCCTTTGAACTCCTCTTTGGGCACCCTGTGAGAGGTCCCCTTGCACTTCTTAAGGATGGTTGGGAGCAACCTTTAAAAGCTCCTAAACAGGGCATTGTGGACTATGTACTTGGCCTAAGATCAAGAATGGCTGAGTATATGAAAAAGGCCAGTAAAAACCTGCAGGCCAGCCAGGAGCTGCAAAAGCAATGGCATTACCAGAAGGCTGTCCTGACTCAGTACCACCCTGTGGCCCCAAGAGCACTCCAGGACAAATGGAGTGGACCCCATCTAATTGTTGAGAAAAAGGGTGAGTTTACTTATATGGTAGACCTGGGCACTGGCAGGAGTCCCCTTAGGGTGCTCAATGTCAACCGCCTAAAACCTATTATGACAGGGCTGATCTCACCCTGTTCATGGCAACTGATGAGGCACAGGAAGAAGAGAGTGACCCTCTCCCTCATCTCTTCTCCACCACTGAAGCTGATGGCTTAGTGGACGGAGTGGTACTTGCAGATTGTCTTACTGCAGAACAGAAGGACAACTGTGCAAATGTCTTAAGTCAGTTTTCTGAACCCTTCTCACTGATACCAGGTACTACTACTTGGTGTGAGCATACATTCAATACTGGAGACAATTTACCTGTCAAAAGCAAGATTTATAGGCAGCCTGACCATGTCAGGAACTGCATAAAACAAGAGGTTCAGAAAATGTTAGACTTAGGAGTGATTGAACCTTGAGAAAGCCCATGGGCTAGCCCAGTGGTGCTGGTTCTAAAACCTCACAGTAAGGATGGAAAAAGAGAGATGAGGTTTTGTGTTGACTATAGAGGGCTCAACCACGTAACCAAGACAGATGCCCACCCTATACCCAGGGCAGATGAGCTCACAGATACACTGCTTCTGCCAAGTATCTAAGCACTTTTGATTTAACTGCAGGGTATTGGCAGATTAAATTATCAGAAGATGCAAAACCAAAGACTGCATTTTCAACCATTGGGGGGCACTATCAGTTCACTGTGATGCCCTTTGGTCTGAAGAATGCACCGGTCACTTTTCAAAGGTTGGTGAACACAGTCCTGCAAGGGTTGGAAGATTTTAGTGCAGCATATCTGGATGATATAGCTGTCTTTAGCTCCACCTGGGATGATCACCTGGCCACCTGTGGAAAGTTTTGGCGGCCCTGCAAAAGCCAGGCCTCACTATCAAGGCCTCAAAGTGCCAGATAGGGCAGGGGAAAGTGGTTTATCTGGGCCACCTTGTAGGTGGGGAACAGATTGCACCACTGCAGGGGAAGATCCAGACCATTATGGAATGGGCTCCCCCTACAACTCAAACCCAGGTGAGAGCCTTTCTAGGCCGCACAGGGTACTATAGGAGGTTCATTGAGAATTATGGCTCCATTGCAGCTCCTCTTAATGACCTCACTAGTAAGAAGATGCCTAAAAAGGTATTGTGGACATCTAGCTGTCAAAAAGCTTTTGATGATCTCATACAGGCCATGTGCTCTGCACCTGTCCTAAAAAGCCCTTGCTACTCCAAAAAGTTCATAGTCCAGACTGATGCTTCTGAATTGGGGGTTGGGGCAGTGATATCACAGCTTAATACTGAGGGCCTGGATCAACCTGTTGCTTTTATCAGCAGGAGGTTGACCCCTAGAGAAAAGCGTTGGTCTGCCATAGAGAGGGAGGCCTTTGCTGTGGTCTGGGCACTGAAAAGGTTGAGACCATACCTGTTTGGTACTCACTTTATTGTTCAGACAGACCACAAACCTCTACTTTGGCTAAAACAAATGAAAGGTGAAAACCCTAAATTGTTGAGGTGGTCCATCTCCCTACAGGGAATGGACTATACAGTGGAGCATAGACCTGGGAGTGCCCACTCCACTGCAGATGGACTCTCCAGATATTTCCACTTAGTCATCATCATCATCATCATCAAAAGTACTCTATTCGATTGAATTTAACAATCATAAAAGCTGTAAAACATACAAAAAACCGTATAAAGAAACAGGCAAGTACAAAATGAATAGGAATATAAATATGACCAAGTAAAAAGGATAGAAATAGTAAAAAATCAATAAAACAATGTAGTTAAAGCAGGGAAAATGTTCTTTGTTAAAATACTTGTAAAACTTAAAAGGCCTCACTCATTTGCCTCGCAGTGTAGTCTGGCCTTAATCACTGCACACAGGTATGAGGCTAATCCATTACAGACCATAAGTGATGGGAGGGACAAGAGGTACAGGAAAGCTGGTCGACATTGTTTAAAATGCATTGGTTTTAAAAGTGGTATCACAAACGTTTTCCTCAGGGCTGAGTAGAATTTACAAAAGAAAAGTGTGTGCATTGTGTTTTGATCGGAAACTGTGTCACAAGGACATTTTTCCAAAACTAAGGACCAATCATTAGCCAGAGGAAAGCTGACAAGACGATGGAAAATCTCTAGTCTTAAGCGCGTAAGGACAAACCAATGTCTTGGCTTCAGTACGTTACTTAGGTAAGGTTCCATGCCATCTGTTTGTTGTAGCATACGATTTCTCCTAAAGCTATGTTTATTTGCCTCTATATCCCATCTCAAATCGGCCAGGTGAGTGAGGCAGGTATTTTTCAAATCTTTCCTAGAGATTGTTTTCATTTTGTCTGGGGTGAAATACAACTCAGGATGGCCTAACTCCACAAGAAAATTCTTTAAGTAGTTTAGCCATGGAATTTTAAGCGAATGAGTTAGTGCTAATGCATCTTCTATAATGGCCCTGTTCAGCCTGGCGGGATCAGAGGTCCATACTTTATGCCAGAGTAAAATTGGTTGGACACGAATAAAATCTGTGAGATATGTTACTCCCATTTCTAAATGGCATACTGATGTTGAGGTAGATTTCAGGACACTTAAAATTGTCTTTAAAAGAGCATTTTCAGCTAGCTGTAAAGTATTACAGTCCCGGTCCCCCCAAAGTCCTGCCCCGTACAGTGCGACCGAAACGCATTTCGCATTGTACAGTGACATCATATCCTTAGGAGTCACTCTCCCAACCTTTTTAGAAAAGTTTTTTATGGCCATGATGGTTTTTGTGAATAACAGTTTCCTCACTTTTATGGCTTGTGCCCATGTACCTTTATTGTCAAACGTAATGCCTAGATACGAAAATGTTCCAATATCAACTAGTTTCGCACCTTTTAACATGATCTGACATTGCTTTATGGAACTTCTGCTATATGTCATTGAAAAGGTTTTATAGTAATTAATTCTAAGACCCAGAGCGTCCATACAATTGTCAAAAGTTGTTATTAACCGTTGCAAGGCTACTGGAGTACGGGCCATCAAAACGGCATCATCCGCATACAAGAGCGCTGGGATTTTTCGAGGGCCTACTTGTGGGAGATCGCTGCAGGCATCGGATAGGACCCCCTCTAATTTGTTGATATATAAGGCAAACAATAAGGGAGCTAGTACACAGCCTTGACATACCCCTCGTTCAATGGAGAACGAGGAAGTGCATTCCCCCTGGAGCCCATAGCAAACCCTGGCATTGGCTCCGGCGTACAGTTCCCTAATGAAATGTACTATGGCAGTATCAACCCCCATATCCAATAAAATGGACCACAGTTTAGAATGCACCACGCAGTCAAATGCAGAGGTCAAATCGACGAACACAAGGCATAGGGCTCCGGCCTTGGCCCTTGTGTATTTACCAAGTATGATATCTAGGTTAAGAGCTTGCTCCGTCGTCCCTCTCCCAGCCCTAAACCCATATTGCAATTCCGAGAGGATGTGGTTGTCCTCTGTCCAGTCTTGCAGTCTATTTAAAACAATTCGTCCCACAATCTTTGCAAATGTATCGAGCAGAGAGATTGGGCGATAGCATGCAGGATTTTGACGATCTCCCTTTTTGAAGATTGGAATAATTATAGACTCAGCCCAGGTCGAGATGAAAGCTGTAGAGCAACAGGCGCGTAACACCTGCGTCAATAGTGGGCCCCAGAGTGACACATTGGTTTTATAAATATCAACTGGGACTCCATCTGGGCCTGGGGCTTTCCCGCTTTTGCTGGCATTAATACTGTCAATAACCTCATTTAGGCTGAATGGTGGAGAAATGGGATAAGAGTCTAATCTAGGGAGATTTGGTTCCAGAGCCAGATTTTCTGAGGAGTATATAGCGGAGAAGAAAGCAACCCAATCCTCTTCCGTGAAGGCAATTTCAATTGTTGGTAACTTTCCATCACATAGGAGGGGGGAATTCACGATTTTCCAGAACTTAACATTGTCGTTCTGGAGGCTTGCGTCGTGAAGGGATTGCCATACCTCATTTTTTAAATTCTGTTTCCTTTTCTTTATAGCGTTTTTATACTCCTTTCTCTTAAGACTTAATTTATGTTTATCAGGGTTTTGTAATTGTAAATAATGTTTTAAATTCTTAAGGGCTTGTGTGCATTCAGCGTCGAACCAACCTTTACCTACCTGTGGTCTCAATTTATTAAAACTTACTGTAAGGGACTGTTTTATTCCAGTGGTGATTGCGGTAAAGGCTTTAATACAATCTTGTGGACTGGTATTGTCTGAGAGACAGATATTGAATTCTTTAGAATAGTTACTCATTAATTGTTCCATGAAACCTATGGGTTCAATCTCTGACCACCGAATTGTATAGCCATTTCTTGCACCCAATTCGATGTTTACTACCACCTCTTCTGATTCCCTATGTTTGGATATAGCTTGAGGAAATGTGAGACCTAAGATTTGAGGATTATGATCACTGAACATGGTGTCTTGAATATTATACTCAGATACATAGGGAAGAAAATTATTGGATAGTGATATAAAATCGATTATTGTATTAGCGTGCCTGCCATTAAAAGTGGGCTTTAATTGTGGTTTACCATGAGTCAGACTGTTACACAGAAGGAGGTCAAATCTGGATAAGGCTTCGTTCAGCAAATTGCCTAGATTATTATTTGTGAAGTGGAGTAAGTCGTCATCTCCGCCAAGGGCGAGAGGGCTAAGTCCCTTAATCATTTGAGGGCACAGATGTATATTAAAGTCACCACCCCACACAATGTAGGACTGTTTATGCGAAGAATTGCAAACTCGATCTAGATCTTCCTGTAGGAGATTGAGTACAAATTGAAAGCTTTGTTGGGGGGCGTTGTTATAAAAATTAATGACCACCAATTGTGCAATATTTTTTAGTTCACATGTGATCACCTGATAGAACATATTAGAAGTTAAAGCAATACCCATGATTATATCGCACTTATTAGAAATGAAGGTGCATAGACCACCCTTAGCCCTTCCCCGTGCGGAAGGGACAGCAGGGGTATGGAATGTCCTGTAGCTGTTTATTTGAATCGGGTTCACACCCAAGGAAAGCATTGAATGTATTCTAACCAGACCTCATTCTTCACTTTGGTTTGAAGACCTGCCACGTTCCAAAATAAGAATGAAAAATTCTCCCTCTGTGATTTAGTAACCTGCCCCACAGGAAACTTGCTGTTTGCCTGTTTTTTTCCTGGAATGATGTTGCTTTCTTTGCGAGCAGAAGAGGTCAATGCACGAGTGGGCAGTTTTTTTGAGGAGCCATTTGGGAGAGGTTCATCTTTGGCAGATTGTCTGTATGAAAATTCCATGTCCATCCGTTCTTCTCCAAAACTTTCCACCAAGCTATCGCCACCTAATTGGTCAGGGACTAAGATTTCTGTAGTATGCTTGGACCTACTCGATTCCTTATCAGATGATAGTCAATCTATTTCTTCCGAGCTGAGCCCATGGAATCTATTCGCAGTGGGGATCGTGTATTGTCTCTCAGGCCTGCTTATTTGTTCCCCAGAGGAAAGGCCAGGCCCATCATGACCTGTAATACTCATGTAAAAGAAACCCAGAGGAAGCGGGGCAATGCCATGATCGATAATATGCCGTGGACTTAGGTTTCTTAAAATGTCTTCAACCAGTTTAGGGGTTTTAAATGAGAGGACTACACAATTGTCATTAAAAGTTTTATGGTTTCTGCCCACCCATTTCACCCTTCTGACCATCTTAATGTCCTCAAAAAGTGTATTTGTCATGCCAGGTTTCAGACGATTTGCAATACAGTTCAAGGATTTATTCCTCAAACCTGTCCATGATTCCCCGTGATCTCCAGATAGGGTAGGAACATTAGCGAGGACTATCACATAAGGGGTTGCCGCGGGCGGAAGATCAAGTGTTCCTCTTGGTGTTAAAGAAGTACCCCGGTAAGGTTTCACAATATTTGCGTGTTCCCTGCTTTTTAACGCCACTTTTTGAAATTGTGAATTACTAGTTCTAGCTGGTAGAGCACAAGAATCAGCATATCTTTGAGTGATCTGAGAAGTAAGTGGAGAGGTCTGATGGATTAAGGGAGAATTCACATTAGGGTCTGTATCGCCAGAGTGTTGGGTAATTAAAGCCATTGGATTTACACGTTATGCCTTCGTTAGATTGAACAATAAGTCAATTTTTCCCTCCAATTGAGTTAAACGTTTTATTACTTGATCAAAACATGAACTGACTAATTGTTCTAGGGCATTCGTAGACTCTGAGGTGCTGGTTTTCGCTTTCGCCATGTGTTGTTTATTCTTGTGACCAGGTTTTATGTTCTGGCAGCCATTTTGTGCATTTTGCATAGATATGTTAAGTTGAACTTCCGAAGGGCCAGGTCTGGTGTTAACAGATGGCTCTTGTCTAGATACTTTATCCTACTTTGCTAGTTGGGGTTTCCTTTTGCATTTTGGTGAAGGTGGATGCTCATCAGCGTCTGAGATGGAGTCAATTGTGTCTTGGATACAACCATTAATGCTTCTGAACTGAGTTCCAGTTACCACAGGCTTAGCCGGGCTAACAGAGGTTGTTACTAACGGAAGGAGGCTAGAAGCTCCTAGCGACCCATTCTGGGTTAATATCTTTTCTTCGACGTTGAAGATCTGTTTGTCGATTACCCCCATGGCTCCTGAAATAAATTTTTATATTGACGCATGATCTTTCTGGGATGGAGCGTCTTTTGCCCTAAGTTGCTTCCTTTTTCCCATTATTATTAATTATTTAATTGAGGAGGTTCCGTAATGGTTGCCTAGAGACAAGAGCTCCTTACTAAGAGGTATAGTAACAGGCGCTTGTTAGTGAGGAAGAGAAGACAAGGAAAAATTGCTTTTCTCACAATATTGAAAGTCTTTAACTGGGAGACTGGGTTACAGGCTTAAGCGGTCAATCGTGAGAGATCAAGAATAAAATGGATGCAATGCCTGCTTAAGGCCTGGCGACCAGTTCCTAGGATCACAAAGGAACTTATCAGGGGGGTGGCCCAGCCCAGCCCCTGCCAGCCGCTGACGGGCACAGGACGGGCCCACCCTGGGCCCGGGCTTTGCTCGGGCGCCACCCACGCGCGTCCCGCGAGGCGGGAGTGCTACAATGTTTTTGAAAGGGCTCCTGCCCTGTGATTGGCCCAGTAGCCCAGCAGCTGCAAAGTCAATCGTGTCCCGCGAGGCGGGAGCGGTACAATGTTTCTGAAAGGGCTCTTGCCCTGTGATTAGCCCAGCAGCGGCCCAGCAGCGGCAAAGTCAAGCGTGTCCCGCGAGGCGGGAGCATTACAATGTTTTTGAAAGGGCTCCTGCCCTGTGATTGGGCCAGCAGCGGCAAAGTCAAGCGCGTCCCGCGAGGCTGGAGCACTACAATGTTTCTGAAAGGGCTCCTGCCCTGTGATTAGCCCAGCAGCGGCCCAGCAGCGGCAGAGACAAGCGCGTCCCGCGAGGCGGGAGCACTACAATGTTTCTGAAAGGGCTCCTGCCCTGTGATTAGCCCAGCAGCGGCCCAGCAGCGGCGAAGTCAAGTGCGTCCCGCGAGGCGGGAGCGCTACAATGTTTTTGAAAGGGCTCCTGCCCTGTGATTGGCCCAGAAGCGGCAAAGTCAAGCGAGTCCCACGAGGCGGGAGTGCTACAATGTTTCTGAAAGGGCTTCTGCCCTGTGATTGGCCCAGAAGCGGCCCAGCAGCGGTGAAGTCAAGCACATCCACTTAGTCAATGAAGACTCATCGGGGCAAGGTTAGCCTTATTGTCCCTCGTTTGTGGGGAGGTTGTGTAGGATCTTGCCTGGCATGTTACCCCCACTTTTACCTGTGTGTCTCTTTGTTTTGCCTGTGTCACTGGGATCCTGCTAACCAGGACCCCGTGCTCATAGTTTGTGGCCTATATGTGTTCCCTGTGTGGTGCCTAACTGTATCACTGAGGCTCTGCTAACCAAAACCACAATGTTGATGCTCTCTCTGCTTTTAAAATTGTCACTGCAAGCTAGTGACTAATTTTACCAATTCTGATTGGCACAGTGGAGCACCCTTATAATCCTCTAGTATATGGTACCTAAGTATCCAGGGTATTGGGGTTCCAGGAGATTCCTATGGGCTGTAGCATTTCTCTTGCCACCCATAGGGAGCTCAGACAATTCTTACACAGGACTTCCACTGCAGTCTGGGTGAAATAACATCCAAGTTATTTCACAGCCATTTTACACTGCACTTAAGTAACTTATAAGTCACTATGGGGGTAATTCCGACCCTGGCGGTCAAAGACCGCCAGGGCCGCGAATGACGGAAGCACCGCCAACAGGCTGGCGGTGCTTCCTTGTCCATTCTGACCGCGGCGGTAAAGCCGCGGTCAGAAAACCGGGGCCGGCGGTTTCCCGCCGGTTTACCCCCGGCTGGGCGAATCCGCCATGGCGGCGCTGCAAGCAGCACCGCCATGGGCATTCTGACCCCCTTACCGCCAGCCTGTTTCTGGCGGTTGTCACCGCCAGGAAGAGGCTGGCGGTAACGGGTGTCAAGGGGCCCCTGGGGGCCCTTGCACTGCCCATGCCACTGGCATGGGCAGAGCAGGGGCCCCCTAACAGGGCCCCAGCATGCTTTTCACTGTCTGCCTAGCAGACAGTGAAAAGCGCGACGGGTGCAACTGCACCCGTCGCACGCCTGCAACACCGCCGGCTCCATTCGGAGCTGGCTTCAGTGTTGCAGGCCTCTTTCCCGCCGGCCCAGCGGGAAAGTTGAAATGGCACCAGCGGTCTTTTGACCGCGGTGCGGCCAAATGGCGGTTCCCGCCAGGCGGCCGGCAACCGCCGCCCGCCGGGGTCAGAATGAACCCCTATATGTCTAACCCTCACTTAGTGAAGGTTAGGTGCAAAGTTACTAAGTGTGAAGGCACCCTGGCACAAGCCAAGGTGCCCCCAAAATGTTCAGGGCAATTTCCCCGGACTTTGTGAGTGCGGGGACACCATTACATGCGTGAGCTACACATAGGTCAATACCTATGTGTAGCTTCACAAATGTAACTCCGAACATGGCCACGTAACATGTCTAAGATCATGGAATTGTCCCCCCAAGCCATATTTGGTATTGGGGTGCCAATCCCATGTGTCTCCGGGACTCCAGCATGGACTCCGGGTACTGCCAAACTAGCTCTCTGGGGTTTTCTCTGGAGCTACCGCTGCTGCCAACCTACCGCAGGCACGAAACTTCTACATCACCAGTCCTCTGGTTCCCCTGTCATCTTGACGAGCGTGGTCCCTGGAACACAGGAGCTGGATCCAAGTTACCCTGACAGTCCAGTGGTCCTTCTGTCCAAATTTGTTGGAGGTAAGTCCTTGCCTCCCCAAGCCAGACAGTAATCCTGTGTAGTGCATGATCTGCAGCTGCTAGGACTTCTGTGCACTTTTGCAAGACTTCCTTCGTGCACAGCACAGCCCAGGTCCCCAGCTCTCCGTCCTGTATTGCCCAACTCGCTGAGTTGACTTCCGGCTTCGTGGGACCCTCTTTTGTTGTGTTGAGATGACCGCCATGCTCAGATATCTTGAATGCCTGTTCAAGTGCTTCTGCTGGAGCTGCCTGCTTCTGTGTGGGCTCTCTCTGTTACTGAGCACCCCCTCTGTCTCCTCCTCCAAGGGCTGACCTCCTGGTCCTTCCTGGGCCCTGGCAGCACCCATAATCTTCAACCAGGACTCTTGCATCTAGCAAGGCTTGTTTGCAGTCTTTCTGTGTAGAAACAACTCTGCATCCTCCAGCACGCCGTGGGACATCATCTGGACAAAGGAGAAGTTCCTGGCACCTTCTGTTGTTGCAGAACCTTCGGCTTCTTACATCCAGAGGCAGCCCTTTTGCACCTTCAGCTGGGGATTAGTGAGGTCCTGCCTCCCTGGACACTTGCGTGACTCTTGGACTTGGTCCCCTTCCTTTGCAGGTCCTCAGGTCCAGGAATCTGTCTTCAGTGCTTTGCAGTCAGTTGTTGTCTTTGCAGAATCCCCTATCTTGACTTGACTGTCTTTCTGGGGTAGTAGTGTAACTTTACTCCTACTTTTCAGGGTCTTGGCGTGGGGTATCTTTGCCAACCTTAGTGTTTTCTTAAACTCTCAGCGACCCTCTACACACTACACTAGGCCTGGGGTCCATTCCTTGTTCGCATTCCACTTTTGGAGTATATTGATTGTGTTGCCCCTAGGCCTATTGTCTCCTATTGCATTCTATTGTGTTCTACAGTGTTTGCACTACTTTTCTAAGTGTTTTACTTACCTGATTTTGGTTTGTGTCTATATTTTGTGTATTCTACTTACCTCCTAAGGGAGTATATGCTTTGAGATACTTTTGGCATATTGCCACTAAAATAAAGTACCTTTATTTTTAGTAACTCTGAGTATTGTGTTTCTTGTGATATAGTGCTGTATGATATAAGTGGTATAGTAGGAGCTTTGCATGTCTCCTAGTTCAGCCTAAGCTGCTCTGCTATAGCTACCTCTATCAGCCTACGCGGCTAGAACACTACTAAGAGGGGACCCAGAGGACCGGTGATGCAGACGTTTGGTGCCTGCGTTAGCAGGGTGGAGATTCCGTCAACCCACGGGAGATTTCTTCTTGGCTTCCAGTGCAGGGTGAAGGCAGACAGCCCTCAGAGCATGCACGACCAGGAAACAGTCAAGAAAGCCGGCAGGATTAGGTGCTACAATGTTGCTGGTAGTCTTCTTGCTACTTTGTTGTGGTTTTGCAGGCGTCGTGGAGCAGTCAGCGGTCAATCCTTTGCAGAAGTCGAAGAGAGAGATGCAGAGGAACTCTGGTGAGCTCTTGCAAGTCAATATCTGAGGAAAAGCCCACTGGGGGGACCCTAAATACCCCTCAGAGGAGGATTGGCCACCTAGTCAGGTAAGCACCTATCAGGAGGGGTCTCTGACTTCACCTGCTAGCACTGGCCACTCAGAGGCCTCCAGAGTGCCCTCACACCTCTGGAAACAAGATGGCAGAGGTCTGGGACACACTGGAGGAGCTCTGGGCACCACCCTTGGGGTGGTGATGGACAGGGAATGGTCACTCCCCTTTCTTTTGTCCAGTTTCGTGCCAGAGCAAGGACTGGGGGTTCCTTGAACCGGTGTAGACTGGCTTATGCAAGGAGGGCACCATCTGTGCCCTTCAAAGCATTTCCAGAGGTTGGGAGAGGCTACCCCTCCCCAGCCTTTAACACCTATTTCCAAAGAGAGAGGGTGTATCACCCTGCTCTTAGAGGACATTCTTTGTTCTGCCTTCCTGGGACTGGGCTGCCCAGACCCCAGAAGGGCAGAACCCTGTCTGTGGGGTGGCAGCAGCAGTAGCTGCAGTGAAACCCCCAGAGAGCTGGTTTGGCAGTATCCGGGGCCCACAGTGGAGCCCCGGGGATGTATAGAATTAGCTCCCCAATACCAGATTTGGCATGGGGGGACAATTTCATGATCTTAGACCTGTTACATGGCCATATTAGGAGTTACCATTGTGAAGTTACATATAGGTATTGGCCTATATGTAATGCACATGTGTAATGGTGTCCCCTCGCTTACAAAGTCCGGGGAAATGTCCATGAACTATGTGGGGGCATCTTTGCTAGTGCAAGGGTGCCCTCACACTTAGTAACTTTGCACATAACCTTCAGCAAGTGAAGGTTAGACATATAGGTGACTCATAAGTTACTTAAGTGCAGTGATAATTGCTGTGAAATAACGTGTGCGTTAGTTCACTCAGGCTGCAGTGGCAGTCCTGTGTAAAAAGAAATGCTGCAGCCCATAGGGATCTCTTGGAACCCAAATACCCTTGGTACCTAGGTACGTTATACTAGGGAATTATAAAGGTGTTCCAATATATCAATTGAAATTGGTACAAGTAGTCACTAGCCTATAGTGACAGATTTAAAGGCAGAGAGAGCATAAGCACTGAGGTTCTGATTAGCAGAGCTACAGTGACATAGTTAGTCACTACACAGGTATACACATTCAGGCCACACACTTTGAGCACTTGGGTCCTGACTAGCAGGATCCCAGTGAGACAGGCAAAAACAAACTGACATACATGTAAAAATGGGGGTAACATGCCAGGCAAGATGGTACTTTCCTACATTCCTCCACCATCCATAGGTTATGAAAGGCCCTCTTTGGAAATCTCTAAGACCCCATCGCACCAAAGCTTATAAACATGTCAGGAGGTCCAAGAAGCAGGATGTAAATAGACGGGATCTTGATTTATTTGTAAGATCATTATCCACCAAGATTAGTTAGAACTTTTGGATTTGGTAAATAGAATCAAACAAAGGGAAGCACCAACAAACTCCCTTCTAATTTGCAATTTTACCAGCCCTGAATGGGTCACGCTTTACAATAGCATTTATTACCCAGTTGAAGACGAGAACTTAAAAGAGCAGATAAGGCTAAAGCTATTGAATCGAACAGTCCTTTACATTAACTTAACAAGAAGTTACCCTTGCCACCAGACAAAACCCCAATAGCAAAGCCAGGACCAAAAGTGCTTCCTATGGACCTAATCGAGTGTAATACTGATCCACGGGGACCCCTGATTACGAACGTCTTCCACTAATTATGCATGTAGTGAGATTCTTGAGTTCTGGTCACTCTCCACAATTGTGCTATCTTCAAAAAAGGGGATCGTAATTCACTGAAGTGCTACTGCGCTATCTCCTGACGAGACAGCTCGATTATGATCATTGGGAAGGTGATATTCAATCATTTAAAACCATGGTCAATCTCTAATAACATCTTGTGCCCTTATCAATTTGGGATTTGCCAGAACCTAGGTACAGTGGAACAGTGCTTAAATTTGAACCTGATTATTGGCATACACAGCATTGCAAAGTACTGTCTACTGTACCTGGCCTTCATGGATTTGTAAACCTCTTTTGATTGCGTTAACAGAACAAAGCTCTGGTTGATATTGCTGACTTAGGGGTGGGGTGCTATTAGTGAATTTATTGCACTCGCTGCATGAGAATCTGGCAGCGATGGTCCGTTATGGCATGACAGGGGAATTGTATTGTATATTCATGCTTGGTAGTGGGGTGTGCCAAGGTTGTATCCTGGCCCTACTTCTTTTTGTCAACTACGTCAACAACCTGTGCCCAACCCTGACTAATGCTTACAGAGACATTCCAATGATCAAACGAGTTTCTCTGCTGTCATTGCTATACAGAGACAAAGCTGTACTTATGCATAAAACCAGTGGCCTTGAGACTGCTGATGGAATCACTTTATCTTCCATGAGTGAACTGGACCTGGTTACTAATTATGGAAAATCTCACTCGCATGTTAGACACTATTGGCTAAAGTTTTGCCGATCGGCAGGAGCTTTACTTAATTTGCCTCAGGGTGTTGGAAGGGGCAGTACTTTCAGTTTTGGATATTGTTAACGCTCAGTGTGTTTCAGCAAACATCTATGGCGTGGGTTTTCGGGATTATTGTGATACCAATTCCCTGCAGACTGAAGAAAACTGCATCTGTAGGTAAATATTGCATTTACCACCCACGAGTTCCCTTTTTATATTACACGCAGAGCTCAGTCTTAGGTACATCACAGACAGGGTTAAACTTGCACTGCTTCTTTGAATGGGTTAGTGTGTTAACCAATACTGAGGCTAATGTGAACAGGGACATTTTATGGATTGTTTGAACTTAGATAAGGGCCTCTCAATCCCCTGGTTGGTTTATGTGCGTAAAACCTGCAATGCACTGATTGTATCAAACATGTTTGATTCACCGCTTATAATTAAGACATCTAATAAGAATAAATTGTGGTTTTTAGCGTTATGCCACTCGCAGAGATTATAAAATGAATTAGTAAAAGGACTGTTAAAGAGTATTTTTATGTCCCTTACATCTGAGGGTCTTGCGCTGTATCTGGCATCGTGGTAGGTCTGTTGATTTTTTGTGGAACGAGATCCCAGATGGAGGAACCAGAGGAGGCTTGCTCTTGTGATGGCCAATCAGAGCAAACAATGATGCATTTTATGTTCTTTTGCACTTTTTTCACATTTATTATTCTCACGATTTAAGGAATGTGGGGCTGCATTGTTTTATTTTAAATTTTTAAGTACTGTTAATGTTTATTATAGTGTCAGTGCACTTCTAAGAGCAGTAGTGGTTGTTGTGAACTTTGAAAGTGGTGGGGCACACAGTTTACCTCAAATTCAGGATGAACATAGGTGTGGTGAGCGATAATATCCAGCTTACCCTCCTTACCCATCCATCTGGAAGGACAAGGAAAACATGGTTAAACTAGTGAGCAAGCTGTGCATTTTCTAGCACCTTTTTCTAGTGAACTCACAGACACCACCAGACATTCTTCTTCCACTCCAGCCTTGGCTTCCCTCTATTGGCTTCCGATTGAACATCGCATTATTTTTAAAGCTATGTGTTTTATTCACCGAGCCCTTCGAATCAAGGGTCTCAGATCATCTTCATCTTTTTTAATTAACTCCTTTTGTGCTAAGAAAGTTAGAAGGAGGGGTAGATCCTTCGCCTGTAGAGCAACTAAGATCTGGAGCTCCCTCCCCTTGGAACTTTGTCATGACATGTCAGAATCTTCTTATCGTAGAAAACTGAAAACTGTATTGTTCCCTGTTTAGGTCTGTTCCTCTTACTTAGTGATCTTCCTCAGCGCTGGGAGGCCTTGGAGTAGCCATGCACTCTACAAATTCTTGAAACTAAACTAAACTAAACAGCCCAATTTATTTTTTGGGCAAGAGACCCTTCACCTGATTTACATCTTGGCAGGGGAAATACAGCATCACAAATGTGATGGTCATCCCATCTACAAAATTACGATCTCTGTTAGACCTGACAGCCTTAGGGTGGTCATCCCCCAACTTTCTGCCTGCCTACTTCCACTTTTCTGACACTGTTTTGCTGGTTTTAGAACTCTGCACATTTTACCACTGCTAACCAGTGCTAAAGTGCCTATGCTCCCTCCCTTAAACATGGTAACATTGGTTCATTTCAATTGGCATATCTGACTTACTGAAGATCCTAGCAAAGTGCACTACGTGTGCCCAGGGCCTGTAGAATGAATTCTACCAGTTGGCCTGCAGCACTGGTTGTGCCACCCCCATAAGTAGCTCCTTAACCATGTCTCAGACCTGCCATTGCAAGACATGTGTGTGCAGTTTCACTGCTACTTCGATTTGACATTTAAAAGTACTTGCCAAGCCCTAAAACTCCCCTTTTTCCACATATGCCACCCCTAAGGTAGGCCCTAGGTAACTCATAGGGCAGGGTGCTATGTAGGTAAAAGGCAGGACATGTACATGTGTGTTTTAGATGTCCTGGTAGTGGAAAACTCCTAAATTCGTTTTCCACTACTGTGAGACTGCTCCTTTTATAGGATAGCATTGGGACTACCCTCATATGCTGTTTGAGATGTAGGTTCTGATCACAAAAGGGTAACCAGGTCATCAGTAAATGAAAATCATGTTTATTGGTGATGTTGGATTTTATATCACTATTGTAGAAATGCCACTTTTAGAAAGTGAGCATTTCTCTGCACTTAAAATCCATCTGTGCCTTACATTCTGTCTCCAATCAACGTCTGGGTTGGTTGACAACTTCCTTATGCATTTCACCCAGACAACCACAAACACAGGACACTCAGTCACACCTGCACTCCTCTGCATACTAAACGGGTCTTCCTGAGCTGGAAGAGTGGAGGGACTGACTCTTATATTTCAAAGGATAATGTCCTGCCCTCATAAAATGAACTGCCAAACCCCCTACTGGGACCCTGGCAGACAACCCTGTACTGAAAGGAAAACTTGTGCACTTCAAAACCACTCTTTGAAGTTGTTAGACCTGAAAGCCTTAGGGTGGTCCCCCCAGTGTTTTGCTTACCTCCCTTCACTTTTTGACATTGTTTTTGCTGGATTTACGACTGTGCACACTTTACCACTGCTAACCAGTGCTAAAGTGCATGTGCTCTCTCCCTTAAAACATGGTAACATTGGTTCATACCCAGTTGGCATATTTGATCTACTTGTAAGTCCCTAGTAAAGTGCACTATATGTGCCCAGAGCCTATGAATTGAATGCAACTAGTGGGCCTGCAGCACTGAATGCGCCACCCACATAAGTAGACCCCGTAAAAATGTCTCAGGCCTGCCATTGCAAGGCCTGTGTGTGCAGTTTCACTGCCACTTTGACTTGGCATTTAAAAGTACTCACCAAGCCTTAAACTCCCCTTTTTCTACATATAAGTCACCCCTAAGGTAGGCCTTAGGTAACCCAGAGGGCAGAATGCTGTATAGGTAAAAGGCAAGACATATATCTGTGTGTTTTATATGTCCTGGTAGTGGAAAAAATCTAAATTCATTTTCCACTGCTGTGAGGCCTGCTCCTTTCATAGGCTAACATTAGGGCTACCCTCATAAACTGTTTGAGTGGTAGATTCTGATTAGAAAGTGGTAAACATGTCATATTTGGTATGGCCAGAATGGTAATACAAAATCCTGCTGACTGATGAGGTTTGATTTTATATTAGAAATGCTACTTTTAGAAAGTGAGCATTTCTCTGCACTTAAATCCTTCTGTGTGGTACAGCCTGTTTCCAATCCATGTCAGGGCTGGGCTGATTGACAAATCCCTTGTGCATTTCACCCAGACAAACACAGGATGATCAGTCACACCTGCATACATCTGCATATTGAAAGGGTCTTCCTGGGCTGGAAGGGAGGAGGGCCTGACCCTTACATTTCAGAGGACAGTGGCCTGCCCTCACACAAAAGACTGTCAAACCCCCTACTGGGACCCTGGCAGACAGGGCTGTACTGAAAGGGGGCCTTGTGCACTGTTTGAAGTCTCCCCCAATTCAAAGGCACTTCTGAGTATATAAACTGGGACCATGACCCTACCAAATCAGACACCTCTTTTGGAAGACACTCTGCAAAAGAAACTGCAACCTGCCAAAAGAAGCTGCCTGGTTGCCCAAAGGACTCACCTGGACTGCTTTGCTGTAAAGGACTGCTGCCTTGCTGTTGCCCTGCTGCCTTGCTGGCCCTTGGCTCTGCTGAGAAGTGCTCTCCAAATGCTTGGATTGAGCTTGCCTCCTGTTTCCTGAAGTCTCAGGGCCAAAAAAACGTAATCTCTGCGAACAAACTCCTTGTGTGGCGAAAATCGATGCACAGCCTGCCAGAATCGACGCACAGCCTGTCAAGCGGTGACAAAAACAAATGCACCACTGAACCGGAACAATGCAGGCCGGCTCCTTGAGTGCAGATCAAAGCGGTGCACAGCCACCAGATTGACGCATCACCGAGCCACAACGATGCAGCCCGACGTCCTGTGAGAGGAATCGACGCAGCACCAGCCGTGTGGAAGAAACTCCGCTGCATCACCACAGGATCGACACAACAGCTGTGGCTTCATCCCACACACCCAGGATTTCCACCCATCATCCCTGGGCATCAAAAAAACCCACATCACAAAAGAGGATTCAAGCCTGAGCACCGAAATTCAATCCAAAGCCATTGCCACGTGGAAAAGAATCGATGCATCATCTGTGTGCACCCGAAAATCCAACACACACCTACCTTTCTCCACACATCTCCTCCTCTCAGTCCTCGTGCATGCAATTTTGATGCAAACCAGGTACTTTGTGCTTGCAAGAGGCAATTGTTGCGTTTACGAACTAAAGACTCTTCTTATCTTTTCAAAAGTGACATTTCAACTTGTGATTATCAAATGTTGATCGCTTTGACCTTAATTAAATCAGATAAATACCTTATATTTTTCTAAACCTGTCTCTTGTGTTTATGTGGTGTTCTCCCTGTGTCATTGCATGATTTATTGCACAAATACTTTAAACGTTACCTTCTATGTTAAGCCTGACTGCTCAGTGCCAAGCTACCAGAGGGTGGGCACAGGATAATTTAGATTGTGTGTGACTTACCCTGACTAGGATTGTGATCCCTATTTGGACAAGGATGTATACCTCTGCCAACTAAAGACCCCATTTCTAACATTGGTGGCAGCGGTGGGATAGGACTTGTATTTGTACAGTAACATACAATAGCTACGTGTACACGACCTACCCACAGTTGAAGGTCAACCGTTTTTTTCTCTTTTTCTGAACATGTCTCTGGCTGCGTCTCAAGCAGGAGCTGGAGAGTTTGACCTAGCCAAGCTGGAGACATACACTGTAAGCCAGCTGAAGGGGTTCTGCAAGGGGATGGGAGTATCCACCCAGTGTGCCTCCAGGAAGGAGGAGTACCAAAAGGTTCTGAGGGCCTGGGCAGAAGCCTGTTCACAAGAGAATGTTGAGGTGGAGGAGCCAGAGGATGGCCCCTCGAGGATTTGCCACCAGCAGTGGGGGATGTTACCCCTAGAATTGTGCCCCCTGCTAAATCAGGGAGCAGTGTCTCTAGCCATGGCCTGACCGCAGAGGAAAGGAGGGAGGATAGAGAATTCCAATTGCAAATGGCAAAGTTAAACATGGAGGCAGAGGAAAGGAAAACTCAGAGAGGCAGAGGAGAGGAGAGCTGTGGCTGCAGTTGAGAGAGCCTTTGCTGAAAAGAAACTTCTTCTGGCTCATGAACTGAGTCTGAAAGATCTGGACCTCATGTCTAAGCAGTCTAAGTCCAGCAGTGAAGGTGACAGCATACATGCATGACCTGCTGGGGACAAGAAGGTTTGTATTCCCAAAAATGTGGTGTCAAGTTATACAGTGGTGGGAGATGACATTGATAAGTGGTTGGCTGCTTATAAAGTTGCGCTATGGGCTCATGGAGTTCCTGAAGAGCAATGGGGTGCAGGCTTGTGGGGATATGTGCCAGGTGTTGGGAGGGACACACTCCTCACATTAAATCCAAAGGATCAAAACATATACTAGCCCATAAAAACCCATAGCCCATAAAAACCACTTTACTTATCAGGTTTCGGCTGTCCCCTGAGAAGTAGATTCAGAAGTTCAGGGACAGCATCAAGCTCTCCACACAAACTTGAGTAGACTTTTCTGATTTTTCCAGTAAGGCACTGAAGGGATGGGTGAGGGGTAGTGAAGTAGATGACTATACAGGGTTGTATAATTTGATCCTGAGAGAGCATGTGTTCAGTGTTTGCTTTACAGAGTTGCGCCAGCACTAGTTGACAGTAAGCTGACTTACTCTAGGAAGCTTGCAGAGGAGGCAGACCTCTGGGTTAGCACCAGAGTGTCCAAAAATGTATCTGGGGGGGACACACACAAAGGTGGTATGGGCTTCCCATCAGAAGAAAGAGCGGGAGAAAAATTTAAAAATAAGTAGTCCTCAAAATGTCCCCAAAACAATTCCCAGGGGGGTGGTGGTAACCAGTCCCAGCCTGAGTCTGAGAAGACGCCAGGGTTCTTTGATAAGAAGAAAGGGAAGTTTGTACCCAAATGCTTGGAGTGCACAAAGCATGGTCACTTCAAGGGTGACTCCAAGTGTCCCATGTGGGCACAGCCCCCCACTGGAGGGCTGATACCTGGGTTAGCTAGCGTAGCACTCGGGGAGGAGGTACTATGAGGTAGTATTGGGGAACAGATAGAGGTAACCCTAGTGTCCCTGGGAGATTAGTAAATGGTGCGAAAAGCCCACATGCCAGCAAATACTTCCAAGTGTAGGCAGTGGGTCACTATTAATGGACAAAGGGTGGAGGCTCTGCGTGACACAGGAGCCAGCATGACTACTGTCAGGGGTCAGCTGGGTCAGCAGAGCAGGTTATCTGTTTGAGAAAGTAGCCTCTTTCTAGCATGGTTACCCACACTTTTGGCCTGTTTATGAGTGTGAATCAGTGTGTTTTTACTGTGTCACTGGGATCCTGCTAGCCAGGACCCAGTGATCATGGATACAAAACCTATAAGTCAGTATGTTTTTGCCTGTCTCACTGGGATCCTGCTGGTAAGGACCCCAGTGCTCATAGTTTGTGGCCTAATGTGAATGACTGTGTAATGCCTAACTGTGTCACTGAGGCTCTGCTAACCAGAACCTCAGTGCTTATGTTCTCTCTGCTTTTTAATTTGTCAATGTAGGCCAGTGACTTCATTTACCAATTTCAATTGGCACACTGGACCCCCCTTATAAGTCCCTAGTATATGGTACCTAGGTACCCAGGGCATTGGGGTTCCAGGAGATCCATATGGGCTGCAGCATTTCTTTTGCCACCCATGGGGAGCTCAGACAAACCCTTGCACAGGCCTGCCATTGCAGCCTGAGTGAAATAACGCACATGTTATTTCACAGCCATTTTCACTGCACTTAAGTAACTTATAAGTCACCTATATGTCTAACCTTCACTTGCTGAAGGTTAGGTGCAAAGTTACTAAGTCTGAGGGCACCCTTGCACTAGCAAAGGGGCCCCCACATAGTTCAGGGCCATTTCCCCAGACTTTCTGAGTACGGAGACACCATTACACGCGTGCACTAAATATAGGTCAATACCTTTATGTAGCTTCACAATGGTAACTCCGAATATGGCTATGTAACATGTCTAAGATCATGGAATTGTTCCTCCATTTCAAATTTGGCATTGGGGAGCCAATTCCATGCATTCTGGAGGCTCCACCGTGGACCCCCAGTACTGTCAAACCAGCTCTCTGAGGCTTGCACTGCAGCTACAGCAGCTGCCACGTCACAGACAGGGTTTTGACATCCTGGGGTCTGAACAGCCCAGTCCCAGGAAGGCAGAACAAAGCATTTCCTCTGAGAGCAGGGTGTTACACCCTCTACCTTTGGAAATAGGTGTTACAGGCTGGGGAGGGGTAGCATCCCCCAGCCTCTGGAAATGCTTTGAAGGGCACAGATGGTGCCCTCCTTGCATAAACCAATCTACACCAGTTCAGGGACCCCTTTTCCCCTGCTCTGGCAGGAAACTGGACAAAGGAAAGGGGAGTGACCACTCCCCTGTTCATGACCACCCCTGGGTGGTTCCCAGAGCTCCTCCATTGTGTCCCAGACTTCAGCCATCTTGCTTTGAAAGGTGTGTGAGCACTCTGGAGGGCTCTGAGTGGCCAGTGCCAGCAGGTGACGTCAGAGAACCCTCCTGATAGGTCCACACCTGATAAGGTAGCTAACCCCCTTCTCAGGGCTATTTAGGGTCTCTACTAAGGGTTCTCTTCAGATTCTGTTTGCAAGTTTCCTTCAGGAATCCTCTGCAACAACTTCAGACTCTTCGGACCTCGGATCAACCGCAGCCTGCTCCAAGAAACGATGTAAATGCAACAAAGTGTCTACAAGAGACACTTTTCTTCGGCAACCTCAGCTCCAAGTCAGCAACTGCAACAGTTTCCATGGTGTGCATGCTCTGGGGATTCCCTGTCTTCATCCTGCACCAGAAGAACCGAAGAAACCTCCCGCGGAGTGATGGAATCACTCCCCCGCTCCAAGCAGGCACCTTCCAATGCGACAACCGGTACCCTGGGACTCCTCTCACAGCAACGAGCGTGCTCCTAAGGACTTTGAGTGTGGACATCATCAATGTTGACTGTCCTGAGGTCCTGCTGACGCAATTTGGAGGAGGTAAGACTTTGCCTTCCCTGAGAACGTCAGCACCCCTGTCTATTGTGTCTTCTTACCCTCCTGAGGCCTCTGTGCACGCCTTGCAAAATTCCTTTGTGCACATCCTGGACCAGGTCCCCAGCACTCCACTCTGTGACACTCAACTTGCTGAGTTGTTCTCCGGCGACGTGGGACTTTCTTTTGTTGTGCTGCATCAACTGCATTTTGCACCTCCTTTGAACCCAGATCCTGCAGCTTCTGGTGGTGCTGGATGGCATCCTGAGGGCTCTCTAAAGTGCTGAAAGCCTCCGGCTTCCCCTTAACACAGAGTTGAGGCCTCCAGGTCCCTCCTGGGTCCATCCAGTGGCATTTTGATGAAAAATTCACTTTTGCCGTAGCCAAGGCTTGTTGGTGTCTTCCAACATGAAATCTCATCTGCAACAATCTTCACGCCATGGGACATCTTTTGCATCATGCAGGAATCCATTGGCATCTTCCTAGGGTGCATTTCTGCAGTCTTCTACTAACCTTTGACTCTTCTTTTGCACCCTCTTCTGGTTTGGCAGGGGCTCCTGTCCTTCCTAGAACTTCTTTCAGCGTATGGACTTGATCCCCTTCCTATGCAGGTCTTCAGGTCCAATAATCCAGCAGTTGTTCTTTGCAGACTTGGTTGGCTGCTGCAAAATCCCAAAAACGAGGTGTAGTGTGTCCTAAGAAAACTTGCAGTATTTTACTCCTGCTTTTCTGGGCTCTAGGGTGGGGTAATTTACTTACCTTTACTGTATTCTTACTCTCCCAGTGATTCTGCACACACTACACTTGGCTAGTGGGAAATTCGTGATTCACATTCCACTTTTTTAGTATATGGTTTGTGTTGCCCCTAGACCTTTTTTCTCCCATTGCATTCTATAGGATTTCCTACTGTTTGCATTGTTCTATGGCAATTTACTTGTCTAATGTTGGTGTCTAGCGTATATATTGTGTATAATACTTATCTACAGAAGGATTATTGTCTCCAAGATATTTTTGGTACTGTGTCACCCAAATAAATACCTTTATTTTTGGTAACACTGAGTATTGTCTTTGCTTGTGTATAAGTACTGTGTAACTATAAGTGGTATTGCATGAGCTTTGAATGTTCCTAGTTCGACCTAAGCTGCTCTGCCGTAGCTACCTCTATCAGCCTAAGCTGCTGGAACACTACTGCTCACTAATAAGGGATAACTGGACCTGGTATAATGTGTAACCAAGGCACCCACTACAAACCAGGCCAGCCTCCTACAATTCTCAATACATTCCCCCAGGTCATCGTCACTGTAAATCGTGAGAGTCACCTACCGGTCGCTCTCGTTCCCTTTGAGTGGGGGGGGTCTCTGGTACTCTGAAAGTAGCTGTGAGTCCTGCCATGCCTGTAGATTGTCTACTAGGCAACGACCTTGAGCATACTACCTAGAAGGAGGTGGAGCTCAGATCTTACCTGAAGATGTTAGGTTTGCCTGAATGGGTCTGCATGAGCACCCTATCCATGGCTATCCGGGAATGGAGTCATGGGCATCTGGAGCCTGGAACAATGGCCCAGACAGCTGCAAAGAGGAAGGGAAAGGGGAGCGGGAAACCTGTCCCAGATATTCCCGGGGTGATTGACGGGGTCCCAGAGAAGGAGGCCCCTGAGACAACTGAGGAGGGCATCGCCGCCCTGGGTAACCTGCCTGAGCTTGCTGGCTGGCAAGTGGATGGTGGGCCAACCACGGAGGAGTACTGAAAAGTGCAGAAAGAGTGCCCTACTCTTGAGGGGTTGAGGCAACAGGCCACAGCCCAGGTAACAGGTGAAGTCTCTGGCGATCACCATATCTATTGGGAGATTGATCTCCTTTACAATGAGCCCAGGGTACCGGAAGCTGGGGCAGCACGTGTGCTGGTGGTCCCCCAGTGTTACTGGGCCTTCCTACTGGGGTTAGCTCACAACATCCCCCTGGCGGAACATTTGGGGCAAGACAAGACCTTTGCCAAGCTTGTCACCCACTTTTATTGGTCTCGAAAGCCTCAGGTGCTTTCTGTAGCTCCTGCCCAACCTGCCAGGCTAGTGGGAAGACAGGGAAAAGGCTATAGGACCCCTGATCCCACTCCTCGTCTTTGGCACCCCCTTTGAAAGGGTGGGCATCGACATCATAGGTCCCTTGGACCCCAAAACGGCCCTAGGCAACACGTGTATCCGGGATTTGGTGTACCATGCCACCTGCTATCCAGAGCCAATCCCTCGAAGGACAGTGACTGCACTGGTGGTGACCAGAGCTCTAATGGGGATATTTACCCATGAGGGATTCCCAAAAGAGGTTGTGTCTGAAAGAGGCACAAACTTCATGTCCGCCTACATGCATTCCATGTCGGATGCATGGGAGGCTACCTACCGGTTTACCACCCCTTGCCATTTTCAATCCTATGGGCTTGTGGAAAGATTCAACAAGACCCTAAAAGGCATGATCACAGTCCGACCTGAGGCCATGAGGCATAAGTGGGATGTCCTCTTGCCATGCCTTCTCTTTACTTATAGAGAGGTGCCACAGAAAGGGGTGGGGTTCAGCTCCTTTGAACTTCTCCATGGGTACCTTGTCAGGGGACCCCTAAGCATAGTGAAAGAGGGGTGGGAGAAAACTCTCAGGAAACCCCCTCAGAATGTGGTCAGTTACATGCTGGCCCTCCTCAACCAGATGCAATGCATCTGGAAACAGGCCAAGAGCAACATCAAGGCCAGTCAAGAGGTGATGAAGTAATGGTATAACCAGATGGCCACCCTGGTAGAATTCTCACCTGGAGACAAGGTATGGGTAATGAAGCCAGGAGAGCCCTAGAGATCTCCAGGACTGCTAGACTGGCCCATTCGAGATCAAGGAGCATAATGTGGAGGCCACTTACTTAGTGGACCTCAAGTCCCCTAGAAACCCCTTAAGGGTGCTCCATCAAAACAGACTGAAGCCTCAGTTTGAGAGGTCTGAAGTTTAGGAAAGTACCCTCTTTGAGGCATGTTATCCCCAATTTCTGCCTGATGTCAGTGTGTTTGACTGTGACACTGGGATCCTGCTAACCGGGACCCCAGTGTGTATGCTCTTTCTCCTCTCAAATGTGTCACTATATACTGGCAACCCAGTATTTCATCCCAAATTGGCATACTGGTGCACTCCAGGGCATTGGGGTTCTAGGGGATCTTTATGGGCTGCAGCATTACTTTTGCCACCCATAGGGAGCCCATACAAAGGCTTCTGCAGGACTGCCATTGAAGCCTGCGTGAAATGGTGCATGCACCCTTTTACAGCCTTTTCACTGCACCAGGTGACTTATAAGTCAACTATATTTCAAGGCTTCCAACCCTGAAGGCTAGGTGCAAAGGACCTGTGTGTGAGGGCACCCCTGCCCTAGCAGAGGTACCCCCACATCATCCAGGATCATTTTTCCAGACTTCATGAGTGTGGGGACGCCATTTCTACGCGTGCACTAGACATAGGTCAATACCTATGTCCAGCTTCACGATGGGAACCCTGAATATGGACATGTAAGGTACCTAACACCTGGAAATTGTACCCCAATACTGATTCTAGTATTGGTTTTACAAATCCATGCACTCTGGGGGCTCCACAGTGGACCCCAGGTACTGCCATTCCAGCCTTCTGAGCTTTTCCAGGCAGCCCTAGCTGCTGCCACCTCACAAACAGGTTTCTGCCATCCTGTTGCTCCAGCAGCTTGAGCCCAGGAAGGCAGAAAAAAGCATTTCCTTTGAAAGAGGGGGTGTTACACCCTCTCCCTTTGGAAATAACTGTTACAGGCATAGGTGGAGTAGCCCCTAGAGCCTTTGGAAATGCTTTGAAGGGCACAGATTGTGCCCTCCTTGCATCGTCCAACCTACACCAATTCAGGGACTCCCAGTCCCTGCTCTGTCATGAAACTGGACAAAGGAAAGGGGAGTGACCACTCCCCTTTCCATCACCACCTCAGCGGTGGTGCCCAGAGCTCCTCCAGAGTGTCCCCGGGTTTTGCCACCTTGGATACCAGGTGGTGGGGCACTCTGGGAGCATCTGAGTGGCCAGTGCCAGCAGGTGACGTCGGAGCCCTCCCTTTATAGGTGCTTACCTGTGTAGCTAGCAAGCCAATCCCCCTCTCAAGGCTATTTAGGGTCTTTCCCCTGGGTGTTTCCTCAGATTCGGATTGCAAGACTCCAGCAGGAATCCTCTGCATCCTTTACTTCATCTTCTACCTACGGAACTGCATCAGGACCCTCCAGGAACTCTACAAACTGCAACAAAGAAGCAAAGATTACTTCTGCAACATTGTGCCAGCGACTGCAGCTGTTTTCAGGTTGTGCATCCTCGGAGGAATGCCTGTCTTCAGCTTGCACTAGAAGAAGTGAAGGAATCTCCCTTTAAGTGAAGGAGTCAATTCCCTGCTTCAGCAGACACCCCTCTGCATCAACGACTGGTGGCGTGGGTCCCCTCTCCCGATGACGAGAGTGAATCCAGCAACACAGTTGGTGGACTAAAGTGACCTTGACAGTCCCAAGGTCTAGCTCTCCAACTTTGGTGGAGGTAAGAGCTTGCCTTCCCATGCAAGACAGTACCCCTGTGCACCACGTGATTTGCAGTTGCCAGGGCTTGTGTGTGACCTTCTAAGACGTTCTTCATGCACAGCACAGCTTAGGCCCCCAGCACTCCTCCCTGCTATGCACAGCTTCCTGAGTGGTTCTCCGGCTGCATTGGATACCTTTGTGTTGTGCTGAGTGGGCCTCCATGTGCACCTTCTTTGTAAACCATGCTGTGGAACTCCTGTGCGTGCTGCCTGGTCTTCTGAGGGCTCTCTGAGTTGCTGAGAGCCCCCTATGTTTACTCCTCCTGGGTAGAAGCCACCAGGTCCCTCCTAGTCCCGGGCAGCACCATTTTCGTTTAGCCTCTTGCTTTTAGTGTGCCAAGGTTTGTTGGCGGAATCCAGTGACCCAAACCAGACTGCAATCATCCATCCGGCGTGGCACATCATCTGCACCAACCAGGAACCATCATCTATCTTTTTAGGTACAGTACTGACTGTTCTTCTTCACTGGTGGTTCTTCTTTTGCACCTTCATCCGGGTTAGCAGGGGCTCCTGCCCTCCCTGGACTCTTCAGTGCTTCTTGGACTTGGTCCACTTCTTCCAAAGGTCTACAGGTCCAGAAATCCATCATGGGTGTCTTTCAGGCTCTTCTGGTTCTTGCATTATCTTTTGTCATTGCATTGCTTCTTGTGTGTTCTAGGAAACTTAGTGTGATTTATTCCTGTTTTCCTGGGCTCTGGGCTGGGTTCTATTACTTACCTTTGGTGTTTTCTTACACTCCCAGTGCCCCTCTACACACTACCCTTGCCTAGGTGGGAAACCGACTTTCGCATTCCACTATTTTAGTACATGGTTTGTGTTCCCCCTAGGCCTGTTGCAACCCATTGTGATTGTCACTATTTTCACTGATTTCTAACTTTTTTACAGCTATTTCTGCATTCTAGTGTATATACGGTGTATGTTACTTACTTCCTCAGGGAGTATAGCCTCTAAGGTATTTTTGGCATTGTATCACTAAAAATAAAGTACCTTTTCTTTTGTAACACTGAGTATTTTCTTTCATGTGTGTAAGTACTGTGTGACTACAGTGGTATTGCATGAGCTTTGCATGTCTCCCAGATAAGCCTTGTCTGCTCAGCTACAGTTACCCCTAGACAGTCTGGCTTCTAGACACTGACTACATTTCACTAATAAGGGATAACTTCTCCTACATGAAGTCAGCATGCTTCTGGTGACAGATGGAGTTATGGAAGAGGAGAGTAAGCCTCCCCCGCCCTCCTCTCTGCCAAAGAAGGTGATGGGTCAGTGGAGGGGTTCAATCTGTCTGACTCCATGACCCAGATCAGAGAGGAGACTTCTATGAGTTATAGAAGCAGTTCTCTTCTCTTTTTTCCCTCACCCCTGGACTCACACACCTGTGTCCATGACACTGACACAGGAGACAGTCCCCATGTAAAGAATAAAATTTACGGAGAGTCAGATAAGGTGAGGTCCAGCATCAAGGAGGAAATTACCAAGATGCTGGCTCTTGGGGTGATAGAGAAGTCCAGCAGTCCCTGGTCAAGCCCAGTGGTTTTGGTTCCCAAGGCTGCTGCTCCTGGTGCCAAGCCGAGCTTAGGTTCTGCATGGACTATTGGGGTCTCAACTCTGTCACAAAGACAGATGCTCATCCCATTCCCCGAGGTCATGAGCTCATAGACAGGCTAGGTGCTGCCAAGTTCCTTAGTACCTTTGACCTCACGTCAGGGTACTGGCAGATCACCTTGACTGAAAGGGCAAAAGGGAGACCAGCTTTTTCTACTCATGAGGGTCATTACCAGTTCCGGGTCATGCCGTTTGGGCTAAAAAATGTTACCTTCCAAAGGTTGGTTAACGGGGTCCTAGCGCGCAAGGATGCCTTCTGTGCAGCCTACCTAGTCTCCTCCACTTCACAGTCATTTTGGGGTATATGAACTGGGTCTTTGACCCCAACAACTCAGAGACTTCTGGACCTGAACCTGCAACCTGTCAAGAGGAACTGCCTGGCTGCCCAAAGGACTGATCTGGACTGCTTTGCTGAGAAGGACTGCTGCCCTGTCGTTGCCCTGCTGCCCTGCTGCCCTCTGATTTTGCTGAGAAGTGCTCTCCAAGGGCTTGGGTTGAGCTTGCCTCCTGTTTTCTGAAACCTCAGGGCCGAAAAGACTTCGGCCCTCATTATGACCCTGGCGGTCAGTGATAAAGTGGCAGTAATACCGCCAACAGGCTGGCGGTAATTACCACCAAATTATGACCATGGCAGGAAATATTTATGAAAGACAGCCAAGGTACCACACCGAACCACCACAGCGGCAGCCATCTACAGCCAGCCAAGTCAAAGTTCTGCCCACCATATTAAGACCCTGCAAACCGCCACCTTTTTGGGGGAGGTACCAACAACATCAAAAGCCTGGCAGAAACAGAGCTCAGAAGTGAAAGGATTCACCATTGAAGAAACAGGGAAGAACCACGCCGCCATGGAACCCGAACTGCATGTATTTCCGATGATATTCTATGTTCTGCTCCACCATGAACACCAACGCCGGCGAAGATGAAGATGGTGAGTACCGCCGCCTAGCACACAAGAAAGGGAGGGAGGAAAACGAGTGACACACACACAAACACCACTCACAGCCCATACACACAACAAGATGCACAGGAAAACAAGTTAATCCCCCAAATAGGCTGAATAATGCAAGGACAAAAAGAATTTACAAAAGTGTAATAATATCAGCACAGTATAAAAATAACTTAGCCAATGTTACAGATATCTACAAATGCATAGAAAAAGGGACACTGCCCAGTCCTTGGTTCGCGTAGGCCACATGTCCATAGGGCAAAGTCCAAGGCCTTGTCACCTGCATCAATATGGAGAGAACACTGCAGGGGTATCAGTTGTCAAATAGGCAGGCACCTCGGGGGGGAGCACCTCAGTCAGGAGCAGAAACATGACCACTGGTTCTGGAGGGGGCATCATGCCCATTGCTTGGTCCTGTGGAGTGCAAGGCCACAGTCTCTCGAGTGGGTGTCTTGCCCACTGGTTCTGGAGGGGGCAGCATGCCCTGTGCTTGGTCCTGGGCAATGATGGGTCACAGTCTCTCGAGTGGGTGTCTTGCCCACTGGTTCTGGAGGGGGCAACATGCCCATTGCTTGGTCCTAGGGAGTGCAAGGCCACAGTCTCTTGAGTGGGTGTCTTACCCACTGGTTCTGGAGGGGGCAACATGCTCTGTGTTTGGTCCTGGGAAGTGCAAGGCCACAGTCTCTTGAGTGGGTGACTTGTCCACTGGTACTGGAGGGGGCAACATACCCTGTGCTTGGTCCTGGGGAGGGCAAGGCCACAGTCTCTCGAGTGGGTGTCTTGCCCACTGCTTCTGGAGGGGGCAACATGCCCTGTGCTTGGTCCTGGGAAGTGATAGGCCACAGTCTCTCGAGTGGATGTCTTGCTCACTGGTTCTGAAATGGACAGGCCACAGAGCAGCCCATGGAGGCAGGATCACATTGCGTCCACCGGCGGTGAGGGCTGCACTGTGGTGGTGCTGGTGGTGGTTGTGGTGGGAGGTTCCTGCACATCCCCTGTACACTCAGATGGATGCACTGTGGTGCTGGTAGTGGTGGTGGGAGACTCCTGCACATCCCCTGCACCCTCAGATGGATGCACTATGGTGGTGCTGGTGGTGGTGATCGGAGGCTCCTGCACATCCCCTGCACCCTCGGATGGATGAACTGTGGTGGTGCTGGTGGTGGTGGTGGTGGGAGGCTCGTGGACATTCCCTACACCCTCGGATGGATGCACTGTGGTGGTGGTGATGGGAGGCTCCTGCACATCCCCTGCACCCTCAGATGGATACGCAACCATGATTGGTGGTGGGGACTCCATGACACCTGCTGGTGTAGGCTCCTGGTCCTTCGTGCCTGATGGTGCAGGCTCCTTGCCCTTTTGGGAGGAAGGTGCAGGCTCCTTGCCCTTCTTGCCTGCTGGTGCAGGTTACTTGCCCTTCTTGCCTGCTGGTGCAGGCTCCTTCCCCTTCAGTATATGTGGCCTGAAATCCTTTTCACCACGAGCAGGTGCGGATGGAACTGGTTCCGTGAACTGTGTGGCGGAGGTGCTTGGTTGGGTTCATGATAGCCTGGCCTTACGAGCAGGACGGGGGAGGGGTAGGGAAGAGGTCAATGGTGGATAGGAAAGGTTTCTTAGGGACATTGGGGCGGGAAGAGGGAGAAGGAATGGGAGTGGAGGATGAGGGAGTGGTTGATGGAGGTGTCTATCTGCTGGTTTTGGGTGCAGGTGCATAGGCTGTATTCTGTTGTGAGGTGGATGGCTGTTGGGTGTATGAGTGCTTGTGTTTGTGTACTTTAGGAGGGGGGACAGACAAAGTGGGAGAGGACACAGGGGACGTGTGCATGGATGTTGTGGAGGTGTCTGGCAGTGAGGTGTGTGTTCTGCTTGGTGTGGTGATGCTGGTAGTAGATGCTGATATAGTGCATGCAGGTGTGAGTGTGGACGTGACTGGGAGGGAGGTGGTGGACGGGGAGGAGGGGGAGACAGTGGAGGCAGTGGATGTTGTAGTGTCTGCAATTTTTAGGTGTTTGTGTGAGTGTAGGAGGCTGGCCTGGCTTATAGGGGGTACATGATGGTAGCCAGGTCCACTTATCCCTTATTAGTAGATTAGTAGTGTTCTAGCAGTTTAGGCTGATAGAGACAGCTATAGCAGAGCAGACAAGGCTGAACTAGGAGACATGCAAAGCTCCTACTATACCACTTATATCATATAGGTACTATATCATAAGAAAGACAATACTCAGAGTTACTAAAAATAAAGGTACTTTAGTTTACTGACAATGTGCCAAAAATATCTCAGAGGATATACTCTCTCATGAGGTAAGTAAAATACATAAAATATACACACAAACCAAAATCAGGTAAGTAAACAGTTAGAAAAATAGTGCAAACACTGTAGAATACAATAGGATGCAATAGGCCTAAGTGCAACACAAACCATATACTCTGAAAGTGGAATGCGAACCACGAATGGACCCCTAGGCTAGTGTAGTGTGTAGAGGGTCGCTGGGAGTGTAAGAAAACACTAAGAGTGTCCAAGATACCCCACCCCAAGACCCTGGAAAGTAGGAGTAAAGCACTACTATTTCCCCAGAAACACACTAAAGTCATGATAGAGGATTTTGGAAAGACCACAACAGACTACAAAGCACTGAAGACAGATTCCTGGACCTGAGGCCCTGCAAAGGAAGGGGACGAAGTCCAAGAGTCGTGAAAGTGTCCAGGGGGGCCAGGAGCACACTAAACCCTGGATGAAGGTGGAAAATGGCTGCCTCCGGATGGAAGAACTTAAGATTCTGCAACAACGAAAGGTGCTAGGAACTTCTCCTTCATACAGAAGATGTCCCTCGGAGTGCTGGAGGATGCAGAGTTGTTTCTTTGGCAAAAGAACACAAACAAGTCTTGCTAGCTGCAAATGTCACGGTTAAAGAAAAAGGGTGCTGCCCGGGCCCAAGAAGGACCAGATTGTTGCCACTTGGGAGAGGAGACAGAGGGGGCCCTCAGCAATGTAGCGAGCCCATGCACAAGAAGGCAGCACCTGCAGAAGTCCTTGAACATGGGTTCAAGTTCAAGAAGACTGAGCACGGTGGTCGTCTCAACACTACAAAAGAGGGTCCCACGAAGCCGGAGGTCAACTCAGGGAGTTGAGCAATGCAGGACGAAGTGCTGGGGACATGGGCTTAGCTGTGCATGAAGGATTCCTTGGAAATGTGCACAGGAGCCCTAGCAGCTGCAGTTCACGCAGTGCACAGGATTACTGTCTGGAGAGGGGAGGCAAGGACTTACCTCCTCTAAATTTGGACAGTTGGACCACTGGATAGTCTGGGTCACTTGGGTCCACCACCTGTGTTCCAGGGGCCACGCTCATCAGGACGAGAGGGGTCCCAGAGTACCGGTGATGCTGAAGTTTGGTGCCTGCTGGAGCAGGGGGAAGATTCCGTAGACCCACATGAGATTTCTTTGTGGCTTCCATTGCAGGATGAAGGCAGGAAGCCCCCAAATCATGCACCACCAGGAAACAGTGGAGAAAGCTGGCAGGATTAGGTGCTACAATGTCGCTGGTAGTCTTATTGAGACTTTGTTGCAGTTTTGCAGGCGTCCTGGAGCGGTCAGTGGTCAATCCTTGGCACAAGTCAAAGAGAGAGGTGCAGAGGAACTCTGGTGAATTCTTGCAAGCTGTTACCTGAGGAAAAGCCCACAGGAGAGACCCTAAATAACCCCCAGAGGAGGATTGGCCACCTAGTCAGGTAGCCGCCTATCATGAGGGGTCTCTGACGTCACCTGCTGGCTCTGGCCAATCAGAGGCCTCCAGAGTGCCCTCACACCTCTGGATTCCAGATGGCAGAGGTCTGGGACACAATGGAGGAGCTCTGGGCCTGGGGTCCATTTGTGGTTCGCATTCCACTTTTGGAGTATATGGTTTGTGTTGCCCCTAGGCCTATTTCTCCCTATTGCATTCGATTGTGTTCTACAGTGTTTGCACTACTTTTCTAACTGTTACTTACCTGATTTTGGTTTGTGTGTATATATTTTGTGTATATTACTTACCTCCTAAGGGAGTATATCCTCTGAGATACTTTTGGCATATTGTCACTAAAATAAAGTACCTTTATTTTTAGTAACTCTGAGTATTGTGTTTTCTTGTGATATAGTGCTATATGATATAAGTGGTATAGTAGGAGCTTTGCATGTCTCCTAGTTCAGCCTAAGCTGCTCTGCTATAGCTAACTCTATCAGCCTAAGCTGGTAGAATACCTCTATTCTACTTAAAAGGGATAACTGGACCTGGCACAAGGTGTAAGTACCACAAGGTACCCACTATAAGCCAGGCCAGCCTCCTACAATGACATAATCCAAATAGATTTCTTTCAAAGGGTGCTTAAAGAAGTGCTAACATATAGGGGAAAGTACAATGGGATGGGGTGATGATGGAGGAAAGTACAGGGTATTGTTCCAGTCTATTTGTAGCACAGGTGCATTTTCCAAGGGGACATACAAAGGGGAGCAATGGCAGTTCAAGGTGGACGAGGTGACTGAGTGGGGCACAAGGGTGACAATCAGGAGAGTCTCATTTCCTGGCAGTGGTCTTAGCAAGTGTTCAACTTCTGCAGGGGGAGGGGTGCTGGTGGCCTGTGAGTCCTGTGGCAGGGCCTCCTGGCACTAGCGGCAGTGGAAGTGGAAGGCTGTTCGGATGTCTGGCTTGTGGCAGGGGCCCGCTGGTGTGAGACTGCCTCCCTCCTAATGTTGGCCATGTCTACCAGCACCACTGCTATGGAGATCAGGGTGTTGTTGATGGCCTGCAAGTCCTCCCTGATCCCCTGGTACTGTCCCTCCTGCAGCCGCCTGTTCTCCTGCACGTTGTCTAGGATCTGGCCCGTCGTGTCCTGTGAATGTTGATAAGCTCCCAGGATCTCGGAGAGTGCCTCATGGAAAGTGGGTTCCCTTGGCCTGTCCTCCCCCTGGTGCACAGCAGTCCTCCCAGTTTCCTTGTTGGCCTGTGCCTCTGTCCCCTGAACCGTGTGCCCACTGCCACTGACCCCAGGTCCCTTATTGTCTTGTATGTGAGGTGTGGCCTGGGGTCCCTGTTGAGGTGGACACACTGCTGATTGACGTGTCCTGTGGACAGAGGTATGGGTATGCTGGGTGGGTGCTGTGGTTGTGTTTCCAGATGGGGAAGGCTCAGTGGTGGTGTATAACTGGGCTTGGGTAACCGGCTGTCCTGTGGTCCCTGATGGGCCAGGTAGATCGTCCAGATCCTGAAGACCAGAGTTACTGTCATCACTGTGGGCCTCTTCAGTTGGGGGAATGGATAGTGTTGTCACCTCCTCTACGCTGACATTGGCTGGGGTACCTATGGGGATGTAAGTGATGTGTTATGACAAAAATATCTGAATTACTGTACATCTGTGGCTTCCATTCTATGGTTGGATTTGCCCTGCCAGCTTTCACTTGTGTATGTTAGTGTATGGTTGGAATGTTAGTTCTCTATAGTGTGCATGCTGTAGTAATGAGTGTCCGTGCAGGGCTGTGAGGGGTGTCCATGCCTTGGTACAGCATGCAGGGCTTGGCATTGGGATAAGTGAGATGTGATGGTGGAGTGTGTGGGATGTAGTGGAGTGATGGGAGTGAGGGTATGTGATGTCATGCAGGTAGGGGGTAATAATAGTAGAGAGTTCACTTACCAGAGTCGAGTCCTCCTCTGACTCGGGCCAGGCCCTCAGGATGCAGTATTGGCAAGACTTGCTCCTCCCATGCTGTGAGTTGTGGGGGAGCAGGTGGGGGGCCACCTCCAGCCCTCTGGATTGCGAGCTGGTGTCTTGCAGCTATGAACAAACCTTCACCTGTAGGTCGTTAAACCTCTTCCTGATGTCATCCCTAGTTCTGGGGTGCTGTCCCACGGCGTATACCCTGTCCATGATTCTCCACCATAGCTCCACCTTCCTGGCTATTGATATCTGCTGCACCTGTGCTCCAAATAGCTGTGACTCTACCCTGACAATTTCCTCAACCATGACCCTTAGCTCCTCCTCTGTGAAACAGGGGTGTCTTTGTGGTGCCATGGGTGTTATGTGAGATGTGTTGGTGAGGGTGTGTTAGGTAATGTGTTGGGGTGTGTGATGTGGAGTGCGTGAGTGGTGTATAGGTGAGAGTAGTGTGTGGCTCTAGTTGTCTCAGTAGTCTTGGTGTCTCTCTGGTGGCAATGCTTTGTAGTCATAAAGGGCTGTGGGTAATGTGGGTGGGTGTTTTATAGTGGTGTGGGTGTGTTGGTGTGTGGGTGTAGTGTGTGTATGGGTGTCAGGTGTCTTGTTTGAATTGTCCAATGTGGTGTTGTTTTGTATGTGGGGGTCCATTGTGAGCGCGGCAGTATGTACCGCCAATGGTTTACTGCCATTGAATGTCCACCATGGTGATCTGCTACTTTATCACTGACCTTTGGTCTAGTGGATTTGTGTCTGTGACTGAATTCTGTCGGATAGGTGTGTGTGTGTCATCGCAGTGAGGAACCAAGAGTGCGCTCTGCAAAATGATGCAAAGCCCCTTGCAGCGTAGAAAGAAATGACGCATCATCTGTGCCACATCGGTAAATCTGACACACACCCTATTTTTCCACGCATCTCCTCCTCCGCGGTCTCCGTGCGTGTTATTTTTGACGCCATCCAGGTACTTTGTGTAATCAAGTGAGAACTGTTGAGTTCTAAGATTTAAGGTTCTTTTTAGACCTGCAAAAGTGATATTTCAACTTGTGCTTTTTGAATCTTCATTGTTTTGACCTTAATTTACGCAGATAAATATGCTATATTTTTCTAAAACCTGTGTATTGTATTTTTGTGGAGTCTTCACTATGTAACTGCATGATTTATTGCACAAATATGTTATACATTGCCTTCAAAGGTAAGATTGACTGCTCAGTGCCAAGCTACCAGAGGGTGGGCACAGGATAATTTGGATTGTGTATGACTTACCCTGACTAGAATTGTGGTCCCTGCTTGGAGAAGGGTATATACCTCTGCCAACTAGAGACCCTATTTCTAACAATCTCCATAAGGTATCACAGGATCAAAATGAAGCAGATGGGAATCTGTCACATTTGTGTCAGATTAATGCCCTCTGCCAAGATCTAAATCAGGCCCTCTGACAGTCCGATGGCCACCAAGCACTGAGACATGACAGAGAGCAGAGAATACTAATAGTGAGTAGATGTGGCAAATAACAGTCAAAGAGTTAAGACAAAAAGGAGAGACAGGAAATGTTAGACTTTTCATCCTTGGTATAGTCTCCCTTAACCTTTTGCCTCTGTTTCACAGGTTGTTGATGTATGCTTGACTCTGTTTTTGCTGTTTTTGTTACTCTGGGCACTTTACCAATGCTAACCAGTACTGAAGCGCAAGTGCTCCTATACAAAATGTCTATGTAATTGGTTCATCCATAATTGGCATATTTGATTTAATAGTAAGTCCCTAGTACAGTGCACTAGAGGTGCCCAGGGCCTGTAAATCAAATGCTACTAGTGGCCCTGCAGCACTGGTTGTGCCACCCATATAAGTAGCTCTGTAATCATTTCTCAGACCTGCCACTGCAGTGTCTATGTGTGCAGATTTCATTGCAAATTGACTTGGCAAGTGTACCCACTTGCCAGGCCTAAACCTTCCTGTTTCTTACATGTAAGACACCCCTAGGGTAGGCCCTCGGTAGCCCTAATGGCAGGGTGCAGTGCATGGTTAAGGTAGGACGTATAGTAATGTGTTTTATAGGTCCTGAAAGTGAAATATTGCTAAATGTGTTTTTCACTGTTGCAAGGTCTGTCCCTCTCATATGTTAACATGGGGCTACCTTTAAATCTGATTTAAGTGTAGGTTCCCTTTGGGAGCAGATAGACATATGGAGTTTGGGGTCTCTGAGCTCACAATTTCAAAATTCATCTTTTAGTAAAGTTGATTTTAAGAATGTGTGTTTAAAAATGCCACTTTTAGAAAGTGAGCCTTTTCTTGCTTAAACCATTTCTGTGACTCTGCCTGTTTGTGGATTCCCTGTCTGGGTCAGTTTCACAGTTGGGTTGGTTGCACCTCACACTAGACACTGACACAAAGGGTGCTGGGGTGTAGTCTGCATTTCCTGATGAGCCATCTGTGCTAGGCGGGAGAGGAGGAGTGGTCACTCACACCTGAAAGGGCTGTGCCTGCCCTCACACAATGCAGTCCTCAACCCCCTGGTGTGTGTCTGGGGCCCGGCCTGGGCAAGGCAGGATTTCCCAAACAAGAGAGACTTTTCTTTGAAGTAGGCCTACTTCAAAGGGCAAAATGGGAATAAGAAGGGCACCCAAAACCACAGACTTTAGAACACTTCTAGAAACCAAGAGGAGCCTCTGCCTGGAGAAGGGCTGAAGAGCTGAGGAAGAAGAGCTGCCCTGCCTGTTTCTGTGCTTTGTGGAGCTATCCTGCAGTTGCTGCTTCTGCCTGTGCTAGAGGACAAAAACTGGACTTTGTGTTGCCTTCCTTCTTGTGTAGAACTCTCCAGGGGCTTGATTTAGAGCTTGTCTCCTGTTGTTTGAAGTCTCAGGGACAGCAAAGACTTTTCTCTGCCAGCACCTGGAGCCTCTGGAGAGACTCCTACTCTGCCAAGTGTTGCCCATCCAGTTCCTGGGAAGCTGAGAAGAGAAGCTGGCAGCCCAAGAGTGAGAGATCCACGCACAGACCGCCGTGCGGGGAAAAGATCAATGCGATTCCGATCTGCGGCTGAAAAATCGACGCGCCGTCTACTTTGCGGCTGAAAAATGACGCTTGCCTGCAACGCAACCGGAAGATCGATGCCCAGAGCTGGGGAAACGGCACGCAGCATCACTGACGGAGGCTGGTGAGATTGCAACCCGCGCTGCATGGTTTTCAGACCATTGTGCGGCTGAATTTCTGAAGCAAACACCGAAGGGTGTGTAAAAACAAGGCAAGGCCTGCCCGGACCCGAGGGTGCTGATTGGATCGACGCACCACTCTCCTGCGGAAAGAAGAAACGCCGACCCTTCTAAAGGAGAAATGATGCAAGGTTTTGCTCATGAGTGAAATCGACACATCGCAAGCCCTTTTTGATGCACACTCGCCCGTGCTGGTTTATTTTTGACACACCCAAGGTACATTTTCCCGCTAACAGCATTAGCGTTGTGTTTAAAATTACATGAAGACTCTTTTTGGTTTTTAATTGATCACTTTACTTGTGTATAGTGGATTTTTGTCGTTTTGGTCTTGTTTTTTTTATATAAATATTCTCTATTTTTTTAAACCTGTGTTGTGTCATTTTGTAGTGTTTCCATTAAGTTACTGTGTGTGTTGGTACAAATACTTTACACCTAGCACTCTCAAGTTTGGAAATAGGTGTACAGGCTGGGGAGGGGTAGCCTCCCCCAGCCTCTGGAAATGTTTTGAAGGGGTTTCCAAGGTGTGCCCATTCTGAGGACTCCCTGTCTTCACCCTGCGCCAGAAGAACCAAAGGCATTTCCTGTGGAGTGACGGAGTCACTCCCCTGCTCCTGCAGGCACCTTCTGCGATGGCGACCCATTTTCTGGGACTCCTTTCCTAACGATGAGCATGCTCCCTGGAACAAAGGTGGTAGACCAACACAACCAAGACTGTCTTAAGGTCCAAATTTGGAGGAGGTAAGATCTTGCCTTCCCAGTTTGCAACAGTACCCCTGTGCACCTTGTCATCTCCAGCTCCTTGGGCTTCTGTGCACTTCTTCCAAGAATCCTTTGTGCACAGTGTAGCCCAGGTCCCCAGCACTCCATCCTGCGATGCACAACTCGTTGAGTTGTTCTCGGGAGGCATAGGACCTTCTTTTTTTGTGCTGCACCAACCGCATTTTGCATCTTCTTTGTCCTCATGTGCTGGGACTCCCGTGGGTGCTGCCTGGTCATCAGTGGGCTCTCTCTAGTGTTGGGAGCCCCCTCTGCCTCTTCAGTCTGAGTTGAGGCCCCCAGGTCCTTCCTGGGTCCAGGCAGTGCCATTTTGATGCAAACAGCTACCTTGCTTGAACCAAGGCTTGTTGGATGAATTCAGCGACGCAAACAGCCTGCATCCAACATCTCGATGTGGAACATCTACACCATGCAGAAACCTGCAGCCATCTTCTTTGGTGCTCTTCTGCAGACTTCTTCCAACCGGAGAATCCTCTTTTGCACCATCTTCTAGGTTGGCAGGGGCTCCTGTCCTTTCGGGAATCTTCTGCGACTTCTGGACTTGGTCTCCTCTCTTAACAGGTCTTCAGGTCCAGGAATCTACCATTTGTTGATTGCAGTCTTGCTTGGTTCCTTTAATATCTCTTATCACATCTTGTAGTGTGTCTTGAGGAAACTTGCAGTACTTTACTACTATTTCCCTGGGCTCTACGGTGGGGTATTTTACTTACCTTAGGTGTTTTCTTACACTCCCAGCGCCTCTCTACACACTACACTTGCCTAGGGGGGAATTTGTGATTCGCATTCCACTTTCTTAGTATATGGTTTGTGTTGCCTCTAGGCCTACTGCATTCTATTGTATTTGCTACTGTTTGCACTATTCTATGACTATTTACTTACCTGATTTTGGTCTCTAGTGTATATATTGTCTATAATACTTAGCACCAGAATGAGTATTGTCTCTAAGATATTTTTGGCCTTGTGTCACTAAAATAAAGTACCTTTATTTTTGGTAACACTGAGTATTGTCTTTTATTGTGTATAAGTACTGTGTAACTATAGTGGTATTGCAGGAGCTTTACATGTCTCCTAGTTCTGCTAAAGCTGCTCTCTTACAGCTACCCCAAAGCTGCTAGAACAGTGCCTACATTTCACTAATAAGGGATAACTGGACCTGGTATAATGTGTAAGTACCTTAGATACCCACTACAAACCAGGCCAGCCTCCTACAGGTACTTTTTCAGGAGGTCAAGGCTGGTCCTGTATCCTACCCATGTTCCATCTCAGTTGGCCTGACTTTCCAGATTTGACTGGGTCCAGGAACCACCAGAAAGCCCCAGTTGGTACTAAACACATTGCCAATTAAGTGAAGCCTGCTTGCTCTATGCTCAGCTTCCAGGGGCTGAGCGCAGGTTATTTTAGGGGGTTGTGGTGACTTACCCTGACCAGGATTGTGGTTCCTGCTTGGACAGGGTGCATACCTCTGCAAGCCAGAGACTCAGGCCCTCATCATGAGTTTGGCGGTCTGACGGTAAGACCGCCACAGTGTTGGCTGACAAAAGAGCTCCATGCTGGCGATCATCTGACCACCTTATTAAGAGACACACTGTGAAGTCTGCCAAAAAACAGCCAAAATTCCAAAACCGCCAGGACACTGCAGGATGGAAAAAAGGCGGTTCCACCACCACCACTGCAAGCCCAACAAAAATTCTCCTATCAGAGTACTATCCACAAACATGACATTGAGTCTTCCATGCCAGAAAACTGTTGGTGGTGTGAACTGCGATTGGAACTCACATAACACCGAACACCACACCACAGTGGATAATTTGAATACTCGATACCTGACACACATCCACAGACCTGAACACCTGTACACTGGACTATAAAACACACCCCAACACAACCCCCAATCCTCTGCAAACAGAAAGCCACTCACAGCTACATAGAAGAAATAGTCTCAGATTTAGAAAAAAAAATACTTTAGCAGCTATACACATTTCACCATGCATACATCCCCTATCATCACACACAATACATAACAACTGTTGCCCACTCACATCACATCACCTACACCTCATCACTAAAGGTTCCTTTCACCTAGTTTTGTTACATTACCTCACTGTCTTTACCACCACTACCATGTCCCCACAAAAACACCCATGTTTCACAGATGACGAGTTGAGGTTGATGGTGGACAAAATTGTCAGGGTAGAGCCACACCTTTTTCGGAGCACAGGTCCAGCAAACATCAACAGCCAGGAAAATGGAGTTATGGCAAAGAATAGTCGACAGGGTCAATTCTGTAGGCAGCTACCCACGCACAAGGGACGATGTCAGGAAGAGGTGGAACAACCTCAGGGGGAAGGTACATTCTATGGCATCAAGGCACCAGCTGGCGGTACTCAAGACTTGCGGTGGGCCCCCACCTCCTTCCCCACAGTTTACTTCAAGGGAGGAGAAGGTCTTGGACTTCATGCATCCTGAAGGCCTGACAGGAATACTTGGGAGAGTGGAGTCTTGTAAGTCCCCACAACATTCATGTCATCAAAATGGAATGTCTTGCATTCTCCCTCACCACCCTTCCCCACCTATATTACCACACCACCCACCACCCCTCTCTGCCAAATGTACAAATGCCACTCTCTGGCATGTCACATGTCTGCTAAACTCACCTGATTCCACAGTCCTTTGGAAATGGCATGTGAAGCACTGCAAGTCCCAGAAGGCACTGTTCCACCATAAAGAACACAAGTACAGTGCACTAATTCTGAGATGTCTTGCATGTGAAACTAACAAGTAATGTAACCCATAGTGAATGTTCCACTATTAAACAGTGTATGCCATTGACAGCAATGCAATGGCCAACTTCCACTCCCATTAATAGCAAAACACAGCTACAGCTGAGTGTCATATCACCCTGCCCTTAGAGAATGTTTCCTGAGATTGACATTGACTCACCTGGGGTGGAGAACTAGATGCCAAACCAGATGGAGGCCAATGTCAACTGTTTTCTCTTATGCTGGGTGGCAACTCTGACACCATTGTTCACCTTTCATTTGGATATATGATGCCATACACTTTACTAGTCAACAAATGTAATCACTTGTGTCATTAGTCAGACAACATAAAAGGGTATCAGCAGTCAACGAACTACCAACATAGTCAAACAGCTGTGAACATGGTGTATGGAACTGAAACATCTGAGTCTCACTTTGCTCTAAGATTTGGTAGCAACTGTCATTGTCATTTCAGGGGAGCACATAAAGGCAGTGTATGCATCTCACACAACATCACTACTACTCAAAGGTATATGCAACTTGTATCACTTACAGCAACTGTGTGTTCCACTTCTCCCACAGGTAACTTTGCCAATGTCACCATGGAGAGGATTCTAGACACTGCCAGAAACCCTCTGGATGAAGGCCCCATGAGGACAGCACCCCTGAATGTTTGGACACTGATGACAAAGGTGACCCATCAGGGATACCTGGTCAGTCAACAGATTTCAGCCCCACCCTGCACACATTGACTCCTGCCAGCCCTTTAGCTTCAACATCTCAGGCAAAAAATTGGCCCAAAACCTGTGTCCCACGGACTGCTACTTCAATTGTGTGACCTCCAGTACAGGTATCTGAGTCTCCTCTTGTCACCCCTGACAATGATGGACCTGTTACCGATGGGAGTGGGCACACTGTGCCAGAGGCACAGGCATTTGGGGGTAGGGTACATGGGAGGTATGGTGTGGGCCAGAGGATGGGGACTCAAATGGACAATACTGACCAGGAAACCATTTCCTAAGTCTTGGGTGCCTACCAAAATTCCCAAGGCATGATGTGCCAGGTACTCACCAGGATGGGGGAAATCATGCTGGCTTCCATTGCTGAGGAGCTGGGTAACATCAACACTACACCTGGGTGTACAGTTGATAACATTGATATACAGGTGTGGACATTATATTGTGTATAGGGTCATAAAACTCACCTATGTTAACAATATTGTTATAAAGAATCTGGTGATGCACATGTGATTGTGTCATATGTGTACCACTATACAGCTCTATATGTACACTGCTAGGTCATCCTTCCCACCTACCGATCCATACTCCAGATATCTTTAAGGTAAGTAGTACAGGTATTAGGTTCCTGTCCATTCCTAGTCCACTGGATCTACCTATATGCGCAACATAGGAGCTGACAGGTAAGAAACAGGATAATCATTCATGATTTGTGAATTAGATGTAACGTTCATGCGAGGGTGTGATCTCAACCTGAATAATAATTTGGCATACTTGCTATACTTACTCAGAGGTGTCAGGAGGTGTCCCCATTGTTAAGTGTGGACTGTACATTGACAAATGTGATGTTTAATCAGGGTGGTCATCCTACATGAAGAAAGCCTGGTAGTAATTCTACATTCCTAGTGCAAGACATATCATTGACGTGTGAGTTCTGACTATTTGTACCATGTACATGGTATTGTGAAGGTAAGTGGCTAGCCTGCTATTCCCTTAGCCAATGTATTGTAGGCATGCTACATAGGGCAGGACATCTCCTATATAGGTGACATATACACTGTTTTTGCCAACAAATTGTGTACATTGGTAAATCCTGCAATTTTTAGGATCTGTGATACACGTTTGGCATACTTACTTTTGCTATTCTGATTCTGTTTTGACAGATTTTAGCATGGTCAAGCTCAATTTACAGTGACTTTATTGTGTAGAAGGTGTTGCAGTTGACCTTTCCATGTTGGTGGAATGGCATTTGTTATCAGACAATTTCCTGGACTCTAGCTGTATGCCTAAATCATGGTTTCTTGAGAAGTTGTTTATATCAGTGTAACTTTGCTCCAAAGATGTAAGGTTAATCATGTCTGAAGTGCTGATACTTATATAGGTATTTTGATATTGTTAAGTTGAGGTTGACACTCATCATGATTAGTAGCACTGTACGTAACCTTCATGCACATGACAGGTATCTATTGTATTGAAGGTTTGGTATGCTCCCTGGGCTTGCCTGTGGGTAAATCCTGCGTTCTAAGTAGCCCACTATTACTGTACATGTCTTTGTTTACTGTGTGAGATGGACTAAGATGAGTAGGTCCACAAAGTTGGTATGAACCTTAGCAAATACACTATTGATACATGTGTTGTAGAAATGTATTAGAAATCTTTTTTACTCCAAACTTGGATATGTCAAATGGAGTAGGTGCATCTGTGGTCTCTGCCATTGTGAATTGTAAGGACACAGTTATTGTAGGAAAGTAACATCTTTCTTGGCATGTTACCCCCAATTCCTGCCTGTTTATCAATGTGTTTTTACTGTCCCACTGGGATCCTGCTAGTGAGGACCCAAGTGTTCATAGTTTGTGGCCCATATGTGTTGTCAGTATGATTGGCTGTGTCACACTGCTAACCAGACCTCCACTGTTTATGCTCTCTCTGTGTACCAAATTTGCCACTATAGTTTAGTGACTCCATATTCCATTCTGATTAGCACATTGGACCCCCCTTATAAGTCCCTAGTATATGGTACCTAGGTAACCAGGGCATCGGGGTCCCAGGAGATCCTTATGGTCTGCAGCATTTATTTTGCCACCCATAAGGAGCTCATACAAATGTTTCACTGCACCAGGTAACAAATAAGTCACATATGTGTCTAACCTTCAGTTACTGAAGGTTAGGTGCAAAGTTACCATGTGTGAGGGAACCCTTGCACTAGCAAAGGTGCCATCCATTGTCCAGGGCCAATTCCCCAGACTTTGTGAGTGTGGGAACACCATTATAAGCGTGCACTACATACATGTCAATACATATACGTAGCTTCACAATAGTAACTCCGAATATGGCCATGTGAGGTGTCTAAGATTATGGAATTGATCCATCGTTCCAGATCTGGTGTTGGGGGGCCAATGCCATGCACCCTGGGGGCTCCACCATGGACCCACAGTACTGCCAAACTAGCTCTTTGAGGTTTCCATTGCAGCCGCAGCTGCTGTCACCTCACAGACAGTTTTCTGCCCTCCCGGGGATTGAGCAGCTCAATCCCAGGAAGGAAGAACAATGCATTTCCTTTAGGAGAGGGGTGTGTAACAGGGTTGGCGCAACCCTGTTACACGGCGATACCCCAGGACCAGCAAAACGGTACCCCGGGGGCACCAACGACAGCAAAGAAAAGGAAACGCCTTGCTATAACCCGAACATCAGGATTAAAAAAAAGACTGAAGACGGACGAGCGCAGGAGGAAGCGGACAAGTAAGATGAGGAGAACAGACGCGCAGAGGCGAAGGAAGGAATTCGGGGACGCTCCCTCGGGAAAAAACACCGCAGACGGTGGGACGTGGCTTACGCAGGTACGTGCCTGCTTGACTAACCCTGCAGGGTACTGGTGGTAAGGGAGGGGAGGAGACAAGAAGAGGGAAGAAGTAAAGGGAGAACCGTATCCCTTTGGTATCTCCTCCATTTCGTTTGTTGTTTTTTTGTGTTTGTTTCTCCACGTCTCCTTTGTACGAACATCCACAGTTTTGTTTTTTTCACCCGATAAAGACTCCCCTTGAAACCCTGCAAAAGGGGGTTTACAAACCTAGACAATGGATATTTGTTTTGTTTTTTTTATTCACAAGAGGAGTACATCTTCACTGTGCTTATTGTTCACTATAGGCACTTGCTGGGTGTTGTTTCCCCCACCCCCACACTCCCTAACCCCCTATTCACAGAAAAAAGAAACTAAGACCACTTACCTTGTCCCATGCTTTTGTTCTTGCTTCTTGGACCTGAGAACGGTGTTCTATACCACGGGGAGTCAAGCCTAGAACAGAGAAGAAGCGAAAGAAAGGAACTAAGTTGACCAGAAGAAAGAGAATAGAAGAGTAGGAAAGAAGAAGAAGAGAGGAAGCGGAGAGACATAGAACAAAAGGAAGAACAAAAGTTCTTCAAGAGACTGAATTAGCACTTGTGAACCAGAAAGAACATCTAAAACCTCTAATAAAACATTCTAAAACATTGCAGCATCTCAGTTGATATCATTAACGTCTCCATCCGGGCCTCAAGAACACCCCTAGAGGGTGTTACATCCTTCCCCATTGGAAATAGGTGTTACAGGCATGGGAGGGGTATCCTTCCAGAGCCTCTGGAAATGCTTTGAAGGGCACAAACAGTGCTCTCCTTGCATAATCCAGTCTATACCAGTTCAGGGACCCCAAGTCCCTGCTCTGGTGAGAAAATGGACAAAGGAAAGGGGAGTGACCACTCCCCTGTCCATCACTTCCCCAGGGGTGGTGCCCAGAGCTCCTCTAGAGTGTCCCTGGCATTAGCCATCTTGGATTCCAAGGTGTGGGGACCCTCTGGAGAACTTTGAGTGGTCTGTGCCAGCAGGTGACATCAGAGACCCCACCTGATGGGTGCGTACCTGGGTAGGTAGCCAATCGCCCTTTCAGGGCTATTTAGGGTCTCTCCTGTGGGTGTTGCCTCAGATTTGGTTTGCAAGCTTCCTCCAGGACTCCTCTGCATCCTCTGCTTCAGCCTCTGACGGATCAACCTCAGACTGCTCCAGGAACCGCTGTAACTGCAATGAAGTTTTGGGAAGGACTCCTGTGACCTGCAACTTCAGCTCCAGCCAGCAATTGCAACAGGTTCCAAGACGTGCACGCTCTGAGGACTGCCTATCTACACCCTGCACCAAAAGAACCGAAGGAATCTCCCGTGGAGTGACGAAGTCTCTTCACTGCTTCAGCAGGCACCTCTCTGCAATGACAACCAGTACTCTGGGACTCCTCTACTGTTGACAAGCATGATACCTGGAACACAGGTGGTGGACCGAAGTGACCCAGACTGTCCAAAGGTCCATCTGTCCAAATTTAGTGGAGATAAGAGCTTGCCTCCCCATGCAGTGACAGTACCCCTGTGTACCCCATCTTCTGCAGCTCCTGGGGCATCTGTGCACTTCTTCCAAAAGTTCTTCATGCAAAGCGTAGCCCAGATCCCCAGCACTTTATCCTGTGATGCACAGCTCTCTGACGGCGTGACAAACTCCAGTGCAGTGCTGCGATGACCGTACTTTTCAACTCCTTTGTCCCTGTGTTCAGGAACTCACATGGGTGCTGCCTGGTCTTCTGTGGGCTCTCTGAAGTGCTGAGAGCCCCGTCTGTCTCCTCAGTCTGAGTTGAGACCCCAAGGTCCCTTCTAGGTCCAGGCAGCTCCTCTTTGATGCAAACGGCGTTTTTGCTTGAATCAAGGCTTGTTGGCGGAATCCAGTGACGCAAACAGCCTGAATCTAACAACTCGAAGTAGGACATGCATTGCACCAATCAGGAACCCGCAGCTATCTTATTTGGTGCATTTCTGTACTTTTCTTCCAACCGGAGAATCCACTTTTGTACCTTCTTCCAGGGGAGCAGGGGGTCCTGTGCATCCTGGACTCTTCTTTGACTTCTGGACTTGGTCTCCTCTCTCCACAGGTCTTCAGGACCAGGAATCCATAATTGGTTGCTTGCAGTCTTGCTTGGTTCTTGCATCAAGACTAGTAGTGTGTTCTGAGGAAACGTGCTGTACTTTACTACTGCTTTCTTGGGCTCTGGGGTGGGGTACTTTACTTACCTTTGGTGTTTTACTACACTCCCAGCACCCCTCTACAGACTACGATTGCCTAGGGGGGAATTGCGACATTCGTATTCCACTATTTTAGTATATGGTTTGTGTTGCCCCTAGGCCTATTGCAATCAATTGTATTTTCTACTGTTTGCACTATTCTATGACTGTTTACTTACCTGATTTTGGTTACTAGTGTATACATTGTGTATAATACTTACCCCCAGAAGGAGTATTGCCTCCAAGATATTTTATTATCTATAAGTACTGTGTAACTATAGTGGTATTGCAAGAGCTTTGCATGTCTCCTAGTTCAGCCTTGGCTGCTCTGTACTGCAGTTCCTAGACAGCCTAAGCTGCTAGACACTGCCTACATTTCACTAATAAGGGATAACTGGACCTTGTATAAGGTGTAAGTACCATAGGTACCCACTACAAACCAGGCATGCCTCCTACATTGGTGGTGCAGCAGTGGGGTAAGTACTTGCAATTGCTTTACCACTTTGTTACTGGTGCTTTTCACAAGAAAAGTGTACTATAATACCTAGCAGTCATTTTTCACTTCCAAAAAGCTTTTCCAAACTTTTAAAAAGTTTTACAAAGTTATGAAATGTTTTTCTTTTCCTCTAAAAAGTTAGGTGAAATAGTTTGCTAACTTCTTACTCTTCTCTCTAACTTTTTCTATCACTATGGGGGTCATTTTGACCTTGGCGGACGGCGGAGGCCGTCCGCCAAGGTACCGCTGCTGAATGACCGCACCGCGGTCAAAAGACCGCGGCGGCCATTCAGACATTTCCTCTGGGCCGGCGGGCGCTCTCCAAAAGAGCGCCCGCCGGCCCAGAGGAAATGCCCCTGCAACGAGGACGCCGGCTCAGAATTGAGCCGCCGTAGTTGCAGGGGTGCGACGGGTGCAGTTGCACCCGTTGCATATTTCAGTGTCTGCTTAGCAGACACTGAAATACTTTGCGGGGCCCTCTTACGGGGGCCCCTGCAGTGCACATGCCATGGGCATGGGCACTGCAGGGGCCCCCAGGGGCCCCGCGGCACCCCCTACCGCCATCCTGTTCCTGGCGGGAGACCCGCCAGGAACAGGATGGCGGTAGGGGGTGTCAGAATCCCCATGGCTGCGGAGCGCGCTCCGCAGCCATGGAGGATTCTGAAGGGCAGTGGTAAACCGGCGGGAGACCGCCGGTTTACCCTTTCTGACCGCGGCTGAACCGCCGTGGTCAGAATGCCCTCGGGAGCACCGCCAGCCTGTTGGCGGTGCTCCCGTGGTCAGAATGACCCCCTATGTCTTCTATAGAGGCTACCCCCAGGTTTGTGAAGACCACTTATGAAAATCTTAATTTCAAAAGTCTGAGGGGTCTCTCTTTAGAAAGAAGCTTGGAGATTGGGAAGAACCCTAACAAGGATTTCCTCTTGAATGTCCTCTTGCAAGATGACCAGGAGCAACCTAATAGTCATGAAGAATCAGAAGGGGAGGTAGAGGGAGATTCTGACCATGTAGATTCAGGAGAGGATCCTGAAGGTCCAGGGGAGGGTCCTTCCACAGATCTTTCTCTTAACAAACCTCTTAGTGTAGCTGGTAGTGGGAAGGGGTCTCACACACAGGTAGGGCACCCTTCACCTAGAGGCAAGGTCACTCGAGTAACACAAGTTAGGAAAAGCTCAAGCTATGCTCATTCCCATGTCACTTCTATGTCAGAAGTGTCCCATACTTCCAACCCTGAGGATCAGTCCCTAAATAGGGAACTCACAAAGCTGAGGTTGGAGGAGGCCAGACTGAGGCTACAGCAGCAACAGTTGCCCTTAGATAGGGAATCCCAAGCTATGGAAACAGAAAGACAGGGTTTGGGGTTAGTTCCCCATGGTGGCAGCAGCAGCAGTAGTTTTATAAGTTCCAATGTTAAAGAACACACATTTGACTCTAGAAACCTGCACAAAATCCCCCCCAGTTCAGAGGGTCCCTCAGGTAGAGTGGTCTACTATTCTGTGGCTGTCCTTCTCTGGCAAGGGGAGAGATAGACTCCTTACTGTTAGAGAAGATGACCCAGGCAATTACAATGTTCTGAAGACAGCACTCGGAGGGATTTGGCTTAACAACTAAACAATATAGAATTAAGGGCCAGATGTAGCAAGCATTTTGCATGGTGCAAACTGTGAAAATCGCAGTTTGCGCCATGCAAAAAGCTCATCGCGATGCACATTCACAATTTGCGAGTCGGTACCGACTCGCAAATTGTGAATGCGACTCGCAAATAGGAAGGGGCGACTCGCATCGCGATGCTAAATTGCTTTGTGACCGCGAATGTTCGCAGTTACCACAAGTGTCACACTGGTGGTAACCCATTCGCAAAAGGGAAGGGGTCCCCATGGGACCCCTTCCCCTTTGTGAATGTTGCCCAAAATGTTTTTTCAGAGCAGGCAGTGGTCCAATGGACTACTGCCTACTCTGAAAAAACGAAACCAAATGGTTTTGTTATTTTTTTTATTTTGCAACTCGTTTTCCTTTAAGGAAAACGGACTGCAAAATAAAAATAAAACTGCTTTATTTAAAAAGCAGTCACAGACATGGAGGTCTGCTGTCTTCAGCAGGCCACCATCCCTGTGAGTGCAGGGACTCACTATGGGGTCGCAAAATGGGACCCACCTCATTAATATTAATGAGGTGGGTCTTTGCGACCCCATAGCGAATCGCAGACGCCGTTCTGCATCCGATTTTGCAAATCGGAAATTGAGAGTCGCACCGACTCGCAATTTCCGATTCGCAAAATCGGAACTACCTACATCTGTCCCTAAGTTCAGAGAAACCAGAAAAGTGTCTTCACAAGATTGGATAGACTTTGTGGACTGTTCAGTGAAGGCCTTAAAAGGTGGGTTGTATGGCAGTAAGGTGTCCGATTATGAAAGCTTATATAGTCTGATCTTGAGAGAGCATGTTATTAACAATTGTGTGTCTGATTTGTTTACCCAGTATCTTGTGGACTCAGATCTGACCTCTCCCAGAGAATTGGAAAAGAAGGCAGACAAATGGGTCAGAAACAAGGGTGAGCAGAAAAGCTCATAAAGGTGGTGACAAGGACAGCATGAAGAAGGATGGTAAGTCACATGACAAGGGTGGGGACAAAGATAAAAAGTCAGAGTCTTCATCAGGCCCACAAAAATCCTCCTGGGGTGGTGGGTCAAAATCCTCTTCCAACCATCAGAAAAAGCCTTGGTGTTATTTATATAAGCACAAAGGCCATTGGGCAAGTGATCCCACTTGTCCCAAGAGAAACACCCAGCCTTCCACCAGCACAACCCTCACTTCTTCCACTAGTGCCTCTAGTTATAGCAGCAGTGGTGGAAAAACTCTACAAATAGCCAAGCAAAGGGTGTATCGGGCTCACTTTTGGTAATGTAGTGGGGGTTGGTCTAGTTAGGGAGGCCACTGAGGCTGTTTTAGTCTCTGATGGTGGCATTGACCTTGCCAAATTAGTTGCTTGTCCCCTTAATATGGATAAGTGTAGGAAAGTACCATCTTTCTTGGCATGTTACCCCTAATTTTACATGAATGTCAGTATGTTTTTGCCTGTCTCACTGGGATCTTGCTAGCCAGGACCCTAGTGCTCATAGTCTGTGGCCTAATGTGTATGCCTGTGTAGTGCCTAACTGTGTCACTGAGGATCTGCTACTCAGAACCTCAGTGCTCATGCTCTCTCTGCCTTTAAATTTGTCACTATAGGCTAGTGACTACATTTACCAATTCTAACTGGCATACTGGACCCCCCTTATAAGTCCCAAGTATATGGTACCCAGGTACCCAGGGCATTGGGGTTCCAAGCAATCCATATGGGCTGCAGCATTTCTTTTGCCAACCATAGGGAGCTCAGACAAAGCCTTACACAGGACTGCCATTGCAGTCTGCGTGAAATAACGCGCATGTTATTTCACAGCCATTTTCACTGCACTTAATGTCACCTATATGTCTAACCTTCACTTACTGAAGGTTAGGTGCAAAGTTACTAAGTGTGAGGGCACCCTTGCACTAGCAAAGGTGCCCCCACATAGTTCAGTGCCATTTCCCCAGAATTTGTGAGTGCGGGGACACCATTATACGCGTGCACTACATATAGGTCAATACCTATATGTAGCTTCACGATGGTAACTCCAAATATGGCCATGTAACATATCTAAGATCATGGAATTGTGACCATTCCAAATCTGGTATTAGGGAGCCAATTTCATGCATCCTGGGGGTTCCACTATGGACCCCCAGTACTGCCAAACCAGCTCTCTGGGGCTTGCACTGCAGCTACTGCTGCTGCCACCTCACAGACAGGGTTCTGCCCTCCTGGGGTCTGGGCAGCCCAATCCCAGGAAGACAGAAGAAAGCATCTCCTCTGAGAGCAGGGTGTTACATCCTCTCACTTTGGAAATAGGTGTTACAGGCTGGGGAGGGGTAGCCTCGCCCAGCCTCTGGAAAGGCTTTGAAGGGCACAGATGGTGCCCTCCTTGCATAAGCTAGTCTACACCGGTTTAGGGAACCCCAGTCTCTGCTCTGGCGCGAAACTGGACAAAGGAAAGGGGAGTGACCACTCCCCTGTCCATCACCACCCCAGGGGTGGTGCCCAGAGCCTCCTCCAATGTGTCTCAGACCTCTGCCATCTTGTTTTTGGAGGTGTGAGGACACTCTGGAGGCCTCTGAGTGGCCAGTGCCAACACCTGATAGGTGCATACCTGGGTAGATAGCCAATCCTCCTCTGAGGGCTATTTAAGGTCTCTCCTGTGGGCTTCTCTTCAGATTACGTCTTGCAAGAATCCACCAGGACTCCTGTGCACTTCTCTCTTCGATTTCTGCCAAGGATCGGCCGCTGACTGCTCCAGGACGCCTGCAAAACTGCAACAAAGTAGCCAGAAGACTACCAGCGACATTGTAGCGCCTAATCCTGCTGGCTTTCTTGACTGTTTCCTGGTGGTGCATGCTCTGGGGGCTGGCTGCATTCACCCTGCACTGGAAGTCACAAAGAAATCTCCTGTGGGTCGACGGAATCTTCCCCCTGCTCCAGCAGGCACCAAACTCCAGCTTCACTGGTACTCTGTGTCCCCTCTCATCCTGATGAGCGTGGCCCCTGGAACACAGGTGGTGGACCCAAGTGACCCATACTGTCCAGAGGTCCAACTGTCCGAATTTGGAGGTGATAAGTCCTTGCCTCCCCTCCCCAGACAGTAATCCTGTGCACCCGTGTGATCTGCAGCTACAAGGGCTTCTGTGCACATTTCCAAGAAATACTGCATGCACAGCTGAGCCTAGGTCCCCAGCACTCCGTCCTGTGATGCTCAGCTCCCTGAGTTGACCTCCGGTGTCGTGGGACCTCTCTTTCCAGTGTTGAGATGACCGCCATGTTCAGTCTTCTTGAACCCGTGTTCAAGGACTCCTGTGGGTTCTTCCCTCCTTCCAGTGGGCTCTCTACATTGCTGAGGGCCCCCTGTGTCTCCTTTCCTGAGTGGCGGCATCCTGGTCCTTTGTGGGCCCGGGCAGCACCCTTTTTCTCCAACTGCGACTCTTGCAGGTAGCAAGGCTTGTTTGCAGTATTTTGCCATGTAAACCACTTTGCATCCTACAGCACGCTGTGGGACATCTTCTGCACAAAGCAGAACTTCCTACCTCCTTTTGTTGGTGCAAAACCAGCATCTTCTTCCAACCGAAGGCAGCCATTTTGCACCTTAATCCAGGGTTTAGTGGGCTCCTGCCCCCGACACTTTAGTGACTCTGGACTTGGTCCCCTTCCTTTGCAGGTCTTCAGGTCCAGGAATCCGTCTTCAATGCTTTGAAGTCTGTTGTGGTCCTTCCAAAATCATTTATCATGACTTTAGTGTGTTTTGGGGGAAATAGTAGTACTTTACTCCTACTTTCCTGGATCCTGCATTGGGGTCTCCTTGACACCCTTAGTTTTTTCTCACACTCCCAGCGACCCTCTACACACTACACTTGCCTAGGGGTGCATTCGTGGTTTGCATTCCACTTACTTAGTATATGATTTGTGTTGCCCCTAGGCCTATTGCATCCTATTGTGTTTTACAGTGTTTGCACAACTTTCTGACTGTTTTAATTACCTGATTTGGTAAATTGTGTATATTTTGTGTATGTTACCTACCTCCTAAGGGAGTATATCCACTGAGATATTTTTGGCACATTGCCACTTAAATAAAGTACCTTTATTTTTAGTAACTATAAGTATTGATTTTCTTGTGATACAGTACCTACAGGGAGTGCAGAATTATTAGGCAAATGAGTATTTTGACCACATCATCCTCTTTATGCATGTTGTCTTACTCCAAGCTGTATAGGCTCGAAAGCCTACTACCAATTAAGCATATTAGGTGATGTGCATCTCTGTAATGAGAAGGGGTGTGGTCTAATGACATCAACACCCTATATCAGGTGTGCATATTTATTAGGCAACTTCCTTTCCTTTGGCAAAATGGGTCAAAAGAAGGACTTGACAGGCTCAGAAAAGTCAAAAATAGTGAGATATCTTGCAGAGGGATGCAGCACTCTTAAAATTGCAAAGCTTCTGAAGCGTGATCATCGAACAATCAAGCGTTTCATTCAAAATAGTCAACAGGGTCGCAAGAAGCGTGTGGAAAAACCAAGGCGCAAAATAACTGCCCATGAACTGAGAAAAGTCAAGCGTGCAGCTGCCACGATGCCACTTGCCACCAGTTTGGCCATATTTCAGAGCTGCAACATCACTGGAGTGCCCAAAAGCACAAGGTGTGCAATACTCAGAGACATGGCGAAGGTAAGAAAGGCTGAAAGACGACCACCACTGAACAAGACACACAAGCAGAAACGTCAAGACTGGGCCAAGAAATATCTCAAGACTGATTTTTCTAAGGTTTTATGGACTGATGAAATGAGAGTGAGTCTTGATGGGCCAGATGGATGGGCCCGTGGCTGGATTGGTAAAGGGCAGAGAGCTCCAGTCCGACTCAGACGCCAGCAGGGTGGAGGTGGAGTACTGGTTTGGGCTGGTATCATCAAAGATGAGCTTGTGGGGCCTTTTCGGGTTGAGGATGGAGTCAAGCTCAACTCCCAGTCCTACTGCCAGTTCCTGGAAGACACCTTCTTCAAGCAGTGGTACAGGAAGAAGTCTGCATCCTTCAAGAAAAACATGATTTTCATGCAGGACAATGCTCCATCACACGCGTCCAAGTACTCCACAGCGTGGCTGGCAAGAAAGGGTATAAAAGAAGGAAATCTAATGACATGGCCTCCTTGTTCACCTGATCTGAACCCCATTGAGAACCTGTGTCGCGCCGCACCGCGCGGCGCGAGCCGAGAGCTCGACTTCTGCCGGGCGTTCGGCTCGGGCCGCGCACCGCGTTATTAAGACGCGGCGCGCCCCCAGCCTCTCCTGCGCGTTTCGAGGCCCCAGATTTGCTTGGGGCCTCGTTCTTCCTTCTGCCTTTCACTGTCCCAGGGGTCTCTGAACCCTCTTACCTGTTTTTCTTCGTTTCTTTGTCCTTTCTTCTTTTTGGCAGTCTGTTGTGTGCCTTTCTTTATGTTTTTTCCTCCTTCCCAGATTCCTGTGCTTTCCCAGCATTCCTTGTTCCCTATTCTCTATGGTTCCTCTACTATTCTGTTCTATGTATTATTTCCCTATCTAAGATGGTGTCCTTTTACTTCCTGTGGGTCACTTCCTGTTTTTTGGTATATAAGGGCTGTGTTTTTCCTCTTTCTTTGCGCTGCAACACTTTCTGCTCAGTTAGTGTCTTCGCTCCTGATTTCCTTGCCTTTTGCTTTTGGATTCAGCATTCTGCGTTTTCTGATTTTTGCTCCTTTTGGATTCCTGTTTGTTTGTTCTTGTTTTTCTCCAGGAGTTTTCCTGTTTGGAGGTTTTTTCCCCTTTTTAAGGGGTTTTTTCCCTCTGGCGCTACTTTCTGAAGGGCACGGTCTGTTCTTGGTGTCTCCATTGCCTACAGCACCGTGGCTACCAGAAAGAGTCGCCCCTTTTTGGGCCAAAGCCGAACATTGAAGATTCACGCCACCAGATCTGCAAATTCCAGGCGCAAGCAGCACGTGAGTCGTGACAGATTGCAGCGCCCAACCATTCCGACGTCCTCAAACACCATGGATAATACAGTGGCGGCTGCTGCAGATCCGGAGCAATCTCTGTTGACCACGATTCAGCAACAAGCCCAGGAATTGCAGCAACTACGTAATGAAAATGCTGCGTTACGACAGGCTTTGGCCCTCCGCACCAGTGATGTTCCGACAATCTCCGCTTCTACCCCTTGTTTCTCTGGTGAACCAACCAAGCTTCGCGAGTTCTTGGATGCTTTAACGGTGTATTTCGCCTTCCGACCTACTCAATTCTCCCACGACGGGACCAAGGTGGGTTATCTTATCAGTGCCTTATCCGGTCCAGCCTTGGCCTGGGCAACCCCGATGGTGTCCTCCAACGACCCTGTATTGTCAGACTATTCCGCCTTTGTGAGTCGCTTCAAACAGATGTTTAGCCGTCCTGGATTGGAAGCCTCCGCTGAAGAAGCCTTGTGCGACATCCAACAAGGCTCCCAAGACGTCCTGCAATATATAACCCGTTTTCGTCAGCTGGCGGCAGAGACCACTTGGGTGGAACGTACTCTGGTAACATTATTTCGTAGAGGACTCAAAGAAGAAATAAAGGATGAACTAGTGCATTCTACCAGAGCGGAAGATCTTCGTGGCCTGATGGATCAAGCACTGTCCATCGAATATCGTCTTCAGGAACGGAGATCGGAAAAGAAAAGGAGTAGAGGGTTTGCCCAGCCAAGTAGCTCACGTGCATACCTGCAGCGTTCCGAGGAACCTCGCACTCCTGCTAGAGACATCGAAGGGGAACCCATGCAGGTGGATACTACCCGAGGTCCGCTCTCTGCTAGTGAACGAGAAGACAGACGCAAGAGAGGGTTGTGCCTGTATTGTGGTTCTGCTGGTCACATGCTCCGTACCTGTCCAGTACGTCCGTCCAGGCCTTCGGGAAACGCCAACTCCCGTCCTCTGTAAGAAGGGAGGGGACGGGATCTACAGCTATACCTTCCATCAGCTCCTTTAATGACAATACAACTGCCTTGTTCATCTTTCCTGTCCTGTTACAACTTCCTGACGGTCGTCAAGAAAAGACTATGGCATTACTAGATTGTGGTGCTAGTGGTATATACATGGACAAGACGTGGGCTGCTACTAATCTAGTTCCTACTCAAGCAAAAGAAGTACCCGAACAGGTACACACTGTGGATGGATCTTTGATATCCTCTGGTCCTGTAGACACCACTACCCTGATGTTAAGTCTACAGGTGGGGAACCATCAAGAACACATCTCCTTCGATCTTATTACGTCCCCTAACCATACCATCATTCTTGGAATTCCGTGGTTCATCAGACATAACCCATATATAAATTGGGTTACCCGGACAGTCTCTTTGTCTTCGCAATTTTGTCATGAGAACTGTTTTACTTCCGACAAGTATTGGTCTCCGAAAAGATCCTTAGCTACTGAAGGTGCCACTGGTATGTCCATTAATACGGTCCAAGGGGTCCCAGACCACTATTTGGAGTTTCAGGATGTTTTCCAAAAACCGTCAAAACCTGTGCTACCTCCACATCGAGAATATGATTGTGCAATTCCATTGGAACCCGGCACAATTGTTCCTTTTGGGAGGATATACTCCCTCACGGAACCCGAAAAGGAAGTTCTAAAGGAGTATCTGGACGAAAATATACAGAGTGGTCTTATTGTTCCATCGTCGTCTCCGGCTGGGGCCCCTCTCTTTTTTGTGCCCAAGAAGACTAAGGATCTTCGTCCGTGCCTGGATTTTCGAGGTCTGAATAAAATTACCATTAAAGATCGTTATCCTTTGCCTCTCATCAGGGACATACTGGAAGCAATCAGAGGGGCCCAACGTTTTACTAAATTGGATTTACGAGGAGCCTACCACCTTTTACGCATAAGAGAAGGCGACGAATGGAAAACAGCATTCAGGACCCCATTTGGCCATTTTGAATATAGGGTTATGCCGTTTGGTCTTACTAACGCCCCCGCAATCTTCCAGAGATTTATGGACTCAGTGTTTTCAGACCTACTGAATCAGACAGTCGTGATCTACCTAGATGATATTCTAATTTTTTCTAGAAATCCTGAACTCCATACTTCCCATGTGAAACAAGTTCTTCAAAGACTTCGTGATCATCAACTATTTTGCAAACCAGAGAAATGTGAGTTCGACATGACGGAAGTCAAATATCTGGGCTATCATTTAAGTCCCACCGGCATAGCTATGGATCAAGAAAAGGTACAAGCTATCCTAGAGTGGCCTTCTCCTTCTACCATAAAAGAAACACAATGTTTCCTAGGTTTAGCAAACTTCTATCGACAATTCATTCTAGACTTTGCCAGTCAGACTAGCCACATAACTCACACCTTAAAGAAGGACAATCTAAAGAAAGGGTTTGTCTGGACTGAGGCTGCTGAAGCAGCCTTTCAAAGCTTAAAGAGAGCCTTCACCCAAGCCCCCATCTTAAGACATCCAGATACCACCAAACAATTTATAGTAGTAACTGATGCTTCTGAGAGAGCCATCGGAGCTGTCTTACTCCAACGACAAGAGGATGATGGCCTTGAACATCCTGTTTTCTATTTGTCTCATATCCTTTCCACAGCTGAACAACATTATTCCGTACTTGAAAGGGAATTATTGGCTCTGAAAACAGCCTGCCTTGAGTGGAGACAGTTTCTGATGGGTTCCAAGGAACCATTTGAGGTGAGGACAGACCACCGTAATTTACAATGTTTAAGAAATTTTGTATGCCAGAATAGTCGTCAGGCCCGCTGGGCCTTTTTCTTCAGTCAGTACGATTTTTATATTACATATATTCCAGGATCTCAAAACATTCTGGCTGATGCTCTGTCTCGCCGATATCCAGAGTGTTCTCCTTCCTCATCCCAGTATCTTCTAGAACCCAGTAAGATCATTGGAGTGGCTCAGTCTTTCCTGGAAGAAGTACAACAAGAATACGCCAACCTATCGGACCATGACATAGAAGAACTAAGACCATTATTGTACAAGAAACAAGGATATTTTTATTACCAAGACCTGATATTCCTCCCTACAAACAAGGTGCAAAAGAAAGCATTACAAATGTGCCATGATTCCCCTGTAGCTGGTCATAGAGGCATCAAAGCCACACAAGAACTACTTTCACGATTTTTCTGGTGGCCTACCTGGAAACTGGATGTGGAAAAATACGTTCAGGCCTGCCCCATATGTGCCCAAGTCAAAATACCTCACACCAGACCGGCAGGATTACTACAGCCTTTGCCTGTTCCATCGGCCCCATGGCATACTATCTCTACTGATTTTATGTGTTCACTCCCACCATCAGCAGGAAACCGGGTTATCATGGTCACAGTGGATTCTTTTACAAAGAATGCTCATTTCACTGGCCTAAAAAGGCTGCCTACTTCTCAAGAACTAAGTCAAATATTCATAGATCATGTCTTCCGTCTCCATGGACTTCCCCATACCATAATATCTGATAGAGGACCTCAGTACATCTCCCGATTTTGGAAGCATTTTTGTAAAACACTGAATATAAATAGAGCCCTGTCTTCAGGGTTCCATCCTCAGACCAACGGACAGACTGAGCGTCTGAACCAAGGACTAGAGCAATATCTTCGATGCTTTTGCAATTCTACCCAAAGTAACTGGAGCACTTACCTCTCTTTAGCTGAGTTTTCCTACAATAACTCAGTCCATAGTGCCTCCAAGGTCACTCCCTTTTTCTGTTCCTATGGTTTTCATCCTACCTCTTTCCCTACTTCTCCACAATCCAACTCTCCTCTACCTGCTATTACCTATTTCTCCAAACGCCTTCTCCAACTCCATAAACTAATTCAATCTAATTTGTTACATACCAAGAGGTATATGAAGAAGGCTGCAGACAAGAGACGTACAACCAATCCAAATTATCATCTGCAAGATAAAGTCTGGCTCTCCTCCAAATTCTTGCCCTCACGTCTCTCTCAAAACAAGTTCACACCTCGTTACTATGGGCCTTTCCGTATTATCCAGTTGGTCAATCCTGTCACTGTCCGTCTTCACTTACCCCATACATGGAAGATCCATCCGGTTTTTCATGTTTCTCAGCTTAAACCTTATGTGCCTGATCCTTACTCACGTCAGTTTCCTTGTCCACCTCCTGTCCTTGTGGATGATGTTCCTGAATATGAAGTGCAGGAAATTTGTGACTCTCGTCTTTTTCATAAACGACTTCAGTATCTGATTCATTGGAAGGGTTATCCTCTCAGTGAATGTTCATGGGAAGATGCCTCTTCCGTTCACGCTCCTCTCCTGATTCAACACTTTCACTGTTTATTCCCTCTTAAACCTGGGCCTTCGGGAGGGGGACCTACTGTCGCGCCGCACCGCGCGGCGCGAGCCGAGAGCTCGACTTCTGCCGGGCGTTCGGCTCGGGCCGCGCACCGCGTTATTAAGACGCGGCGCGCCCCCAGCCTCTCCTGCGCGTTTCGAGGCCCCAGATTTGCTTGGGGCCTCGTTCTTCCTTCTGCCTTTCACTGTCCCAGGGGTCTCTGAACCCTCTTACCTGTTTTTCTTCGTTTCTTTGTCCTTTCTTCTTTTTGGCAGTCTGTTGTGTGCCTTTCTTTATGTTTTTTCCTCCTTCCCAGATTCCTGTGCTTTCCCAGCATTCCTTGTTCCCTATTCTCTATGGTTCCTCTACTATTCTGTTCTATGTATTATTTCCCTATCTAAGATGGTGTCCTTTTACTTCCTGTGGGTCACTTCCTGTTTTTTGGTATATAAGGGCTGTGTTTTTCCTCTTTCTTTGCGCTGCAACACTTTCTGCTCAGTTAGTGTCTTCGCTCCTGATTTCCTTGCCTTTTGCTTTTGGATTCAGCATTCTGCGTTTTCTGATTTTTGCTCCTTTTGGATTCCTGTTTGTTTGTTCTTGTTTTTCTCCAGGAGTTTTCCTGTTTGGAGGTTTTTTCCCCTTTTTAAGGGGTTTTTTCCCTCTGGCGCTACTTTCTGAAGGGCACGGTCTGTTCTTGGTGTCTCCATTGCCTACAGCACCGTGGCTACCAGAAAGAGTCGCCCCTTTTTGGGCCAAAGCCGAACATTGAAGATTCACGCCACCAGATCTGCAAATTCCAGGCGCAAGCAGCACGTGAGTCGTGACAACCTGTGGTCCATCATCAAATGTGAGATTTACAAGGAGGGAAAACAGTACACCTCTCTGAACAGTGTCTGGGAGGCTGTGGTTGCTGCTGCACGCAATGTTGATGGTGAACAGATCAAAACACTGACAGAATCCATGGATGGCAGGCTTTTGAGTGTCCTTGCAAAGAAAGGTGGCTATATTGGTCACTGATTTGTTTTTGTTTTGTTTTTGAATGTCAGAAATGTATATTTGTGAATGTTGAGATGTTATATTGGTTTCACTGGTAATAATAAATAATTGAAATGGGTATATATTTTTTTTTGTTAAGTTGCCTAATAATTATGCACAGTGATAGTCACCTGCACACACAGATATCCCCCTAACATAGCTAAGACTAAAAACAAACTAAAAACTACTTCCAAAAATATTCAGCTTTGATATTAATGAGTTTTTTGGGTTCATTGAGAACATGGTTGTTGTTCAATAATAAAATTAATCCTCAAAAATACAACTTGCCTAATAATTCTGCACTCCCTGTATGTAAGTGCCTTTATGATATAAGTGGTATTTCATGAGCTTTGCATGCCTCCTAGTTCAGCCTTGGCTGCTCTGCTATAGCTACCTCTATCAGCCCAATCTGCTAGAACACTACTACACTCTAATAATAAGGGATAACTGGACCTGGTATAAGGTGGAAGTCCCATTGGTACCCACTACAAACCAGGCCAGCCTCCTACAATAAGTACAAGCAACTACCCCTGATAAATGGTGTTCAGGTTGAGGCCTACAGGGACACAGGTGCCAGTGCCATTATGGTGATGGAGAAACTAGTTGTCCCTGAGCAACACCTACTTGGTCATCAGTACCAAGTTACTGACGCAAATTCCAACACTCATAGCCACTCCATGTCTTTGTGAATCTCAACTGGTGGGTGGGGGAGGGGGTGGTTACTGGTCGTAAATAGGTTGTGGTATCCACTGACTTACCTGTAGAGTGTCTATTGGGAAATTATTTGGAAACTTCACCTTAGGCTGAAGTAGAGTTAGAAACCCATGCAGCAATGCTGGGCATTCCAGGGCATGTCTTTGCTTGCTCTTACCAGGGCTCAGACCAAGAAGCAAAGAGGGCAGGGAAACTTAGATCCTGGAACAATGGACCAAGTGCTAAAAAAAAATCAGGGGTAGAAAGGGCAAACCTTTGTCCACTATCCCTCCCTCTCCAGAAGACTCCGCTTTTGATGCGGAAGAGTCAACTCATTGTGCAGAACCTACACCAGAGGAGCGTCAGGCTAACACAGCTGAGCTCTTGGGTGCAGGAGGGCCTGCCAGGGAGGAACTGAGTGTGGCACAGCAGACCTGTCCCACACTAGAGGGTCTAAGACAGCAAGCTGTCAAACAGCAAAATGGGTATATCAGTGACTCACATAGAGTTTATTCGGAGAGCAATCTCCTTTATACTGAGGCAAGGGAACCTAAACCTGGTGCTACCAGGAGACTGGTCATTCCCTTGCAGTATAGGGAATTCCTCCTAACTCTTGCACATGATATTCCCTTGGCTGGACATCTGGGGCAAAGTAAGACCTGGGACAAACTATTACCTATTACTAATAATACCTATATGATATAAGTGGTATTGCATGTCTCCTAGTTCAGCCCCGGCTGCACTGCGATAGCTACCTTTATCAGCCTAAGCTGCTAGAACACTACTACACTCTACTAATAAGGGATTACTGGACCTGGTATAAGGTGCAAGTACCATTAGTACCCACTACAAACCAGGCTAGCCTTCTACATTGGTGGCGCAGCGGTGGGATAAGTACTTGTAACTGCTTTACCACTTTGTCATTGGTGCTTTTCATATTTCCCAATACTTAGACATATACACAAGTAAACTTAACAGTCTTACTTTCATTCTAAAAACTTTCAAAAAAGTTTCTAAAAAGTTTGAAAACGTTTGTTCTCTCTGTTCTTGAAAGCTCAAAACTTTTTCTCTTACCCCTAACCTCTTTCTTTTCACCATATTTATGGTAGAGGCTACTCCCAAAGTTGTGAAAACAACTTATGACAATGTTATCTTTAAAGGTTTGAGGGGTCTCTGTATAGAAAGAAGTTTGGGGACTGGTAAGAACCCTACCAAGGATCTCCTTCTTAACCTTCTCCTTGAAAGTGACCAGAATCAGAATGGTCAAACCCAGGAACAGGAGGTAGAGGAGGGGGTACCCAGATAGATTTAGGGGTGGGTCTTGAGAATTCTGGGGAGGGTACGTCCAAAGACCTTTCACTTAACAGGCCACCTAGTCAAGCTGGTAGTGGGAGGGGGTCACACAGCAGTAGTACACCTTTTACTCCTAAAGGCCAGGTCACTAGAGTTCAGGCAGTCAGAGAAAGGTCCACTTCTGCACATTCTCACATTTCCTCTGTATCATAGGTTTCCCAAGCCTCCCACCCTGAGGACAACACCCTAGACAGGGAATTCAGAAAACAAAGGTTGGAAAAGGCCAGGCTGATGCTAAAGCAGCAACAATTGGCCTTAGATAGGGAATCCTTAGATGTAGAGAGAAAGGCAGAAGTTGGGGTTAGTTCCCCATGGTGGCAGTAACAGCAGCAATCTTGATAGTCATCCCATTAGAGAAACAGATTCAAGAAACCTGCATAAGATTGTCCCCCCTTACAAGGAGGGGGATGCCATTAACAAGTGGTTTTTTGCACTTGAGAGGGCCTGTTCAGTACAGTTGGTCCCTTAAAGGCAGTGGGCTGCTATATTGTGGCTATCCTTCACTGGCAATGGTAGGGACAGACTCCTTACTGTCAGTGAGAGTGATGCCAACAATTACAAAGTTTTGAAGGATGCACTCTTAGTTGGATTTGGCTTAACCACGGAATAATATAGGATAAAGTTCAGAGATACCAGAAAAGAGTCTTCTTAAGACTGGACAGACTTTGAGACTGTTCAGTGAAGGCCTTGGAGGGATGGTTACATGGCAGTAAGGTGACTGATTATGAAAGCCTGTATAATCTAATTTTGAGAGAGCATATCTTGAATAATTGTGTGTCAGACTTGTTGCATCAATACTTGGTACACTCAGATCTGACCTCTCCCCAAGAATTGGGAAAGAAGGCAGACAAATAGGTCAGAACAAGAGTGAACAGAAAAGCTCATACAGGGGGTGACAAAGATGGCAAGAAGAAGGATGGTAAGTCTCATGACAAGGGTGGGGACAAAGACAAAAATAATTCTGAGTCTTCATCAGGCCCACATAAATCCTCTGGGGGAGGTGGGCCCAAATCCTCTTCTCACAATCAAAAGAAGACATGGTGTTATTTATGTAAAAGTAAAGGCCATTGGGCAAGTGATGCCACCTGCCCAAAGAAAAACACCAAGGCTCCCACCACCACAACCCCAACTGCGTCCACTAGTGCCCCTAGTAATAGCAGTGGTGGTGGGAAGAACACTACAAATAGCCAGACAAAGGGTGTAGCTGGGCTCACCATTGATAAAGTAGTGGGGGTTGGTCTAGTTAGGGAGACCACAGAGGCTGTGTTAGTCTCTGATGGTGGTATTGATTTTTCCACCTTAGTTGCTTGTCCCCTTAATATGGGTAAGTACAAACAACTACCCCTAATAAATGGTGTTGAAGCCTACAGGGACACAGGAGCCAGTGTTGCCATGGTGATAGAGACACTGGTTGCCCCTGAACAACACCTACTTAGTCAGCAGTACCAAGTGACTGATGTTGATAACAACACTCTTAGCCCCCCCATGGCTGTTGTGAATCTCACCTGGGGGGTGGGGGGTTACTTGCCCAAAGAAGGTTGTGGTAGCCACTGATTTACCTGTAGACTGCTAACTAGGAAATTACTTGGAAGCATCGGCTTGGGCTGAAGTGGAGTTGGAGGATCATACAGCAATGCTAGGCATTCCAGGGCATATCTTTGCTCTCACTAGGGCTCAGGTCCAGAAGCAAAGAGGTCAGGGAAACTTGGATCCTGGAAAAATGGACCAAGTGCTCCCAAAAGCTAGGGGTAGAACGGGTAAATCCTTGCCCACTATCTCTTCCTCTCCAGAAGATTCCCCTTTTGAGGAAGAGGAATCCTCTCCCTGTGCAGAACCTACACCAGAGGAGCTGGCAGCTGACACTGCTGAGCTTTTGGGTGCAGGGGGGCCTGCTAGGGAAGAGCTGAGTGTGGCACAGAAGACCTGTCCCACACTAGAGGGTCTCAGACAGCAAGCTGTCAAACAGCAAAATGGGGATGTCACTGACACCCACAAAGTTTATTGGGCAGACAACCTACTCTATACTGAGGCAAGGGACCCTAAACCTGGTGCTTCCAGGAGATTGGTCATCCCTTTGCAGGAAAGGGAGTTTCTTCTGACTTTGGCTGATGACATTCCTTTAGCTGGGCATGTGGGACAAAGTAAAAAATGGGACAGACTTGTCCCACTGTTTCACTGACCACATTTGTCAGAGGACACAAAGGAGTTCTGTCACTCCTGTGTGACCTGCCAAGCCAGTGTCAAGACTGGTGGCACACCTAAGGCCCCATTAATTCCACTTTGAGTGGTTGGGCTGCCCTTTGAGAGGGTAGGGGTTGACATTGTTGGCCCCCTTGACCCTCCAACAGCTTCAGGAAACAGATTCATCCTAGTAGCAGTGGACCATGCAACTAGGTATCCTGAAGCCATACCCTTAAGGATCACTACAGCTCCTGCAGTGGCAAAAGCCCTCCTGGGAATCTTTTCCAGAGTGGGTTTCCCTAAGTAAGTGGTATCAGACAGAGGTAGTAACATAATGTCTGCATTTCTCAAAGCAATGTAGAAGGAGTGTGGTATTACCTGCAAGTTCACCACTCCTTATCACCCACAGACAAATGGATTGGTTGAGAGATTTAACAAAACTCTCAAAGGCATGATCATGGGACTCCCTGAACAACTCAGAAGTAGATTGGATGTCCTCCTGCCATGCCTCCTTTTTGCCTACAGAGAGGCACCCCAAAAATAAGTGGGCTACAGCCCCTTTGAACTCCTGTTTGGTCACCCTGATAAGGGGTCCCCTTGCTCTGGTGAAAGAGGGGTGGGAGCAACCCTTGAAGTCCCCTAAACAAGACATTGTAGATGATGTACTTGGCCCAAGATCAAGGATGGCTGAGTACATGAAAAAGATCACGAAAAACCTTTAGGCCAGCCAAGAGCTTCAAAGGCAATGGAATGACGAGAAGGCTGTCTTGACTGAGTACCACCCAGGACAGAAGGTGTGGGATTTGGAGCCTGTGCCACCAACAGCATTCCAAGACAAATGGAGTGGACCACATCTTATTGTGGAAAAGAAGGGTGAGGTCACCTATTTGGTAGACCTTGGCACTGCCAGAAGTCCCCTCAGGGTACTTCATGTCAACCGCCTTAAAGCCTACTATGATAGGGCAGATTTGACCCTACTCATGGCCACAGATGAGGGGCAGGAAGAAGAGAGTGACCCTCTCCCTGACCTCTTCTCCAGCACTGAAGCTGATGGCTTAGTGGAAGGAGTTGTACTTGCAGACTGCCTCACAGCAGAGCAGAGGGAGGACAGTAAGAATTTACGAGACCAATTTTCTGAACTCTTTTCACTCACACCACTACTTGGTGTGAACATACCAATGATACTGGAGACAGTTTGCCTGTCAAAAGTAAGATGTATAGGCAGCCTGATCATGTCAGAGACTGTATTAAATCTGAGGTTCAGAATATGTTGGACCTAGGTGTTATTGAGCACTCAGTCAGCCCATGGGCCAGCCCAGTGGAGGGTGGCCCCAAACCTCTTAGCAAAGATGGAAAGAGACAAATTAGGTTTTGTGTAGACTATAGAGGGCTCAATACAGTTACAAAAAACTGATGCTCACCCTATACCCAGGGCAGATGAGCTCAAAAATTCCCTAGCACCTGCCAAGTATCCAAGCACCTTTGATTTGACTGCAGGGTATTGGCAGATCAAATTATCAGCGGATGCTAAACCCAAAACCTAATTTTCAACCATTGGAGGGCATTATCAGTTTACAGTTATGCTCTTTGGCCTGAAAAATGCACCTGCCACTTTCCAGAGGCTGGTGAACACAGTCCTCCAAGGTCTGGAAGCTTTCAGTGCAGCATGCCTAGATGATCTTGCTGTATTTAGCTCCACCTGGGATGACCACCTGGTCCACCTGTGGAAAGTTTTGGAGGCCCTGCAAAAGGCAGGCCTCACTATCAAGGCTTCAAAATGCCTGATAGGGCAGGGGAAAGTGGTTTATCTGGGCCATCTGGTAGGTGGAGAACAGATTGAACCACTACAGGGGAAGATACAAACTATTTTAAACTGGGCTCCCCCTACTACTCAGACCGAGGTCAGAGCCTTCCTTGGTCTCACTGGGTTTTACAGGAGATTCATTAAGAACTATGACTTCATTGTTGCCCCTCTTAATGACCTCACCTCTAAAAAGATGCCAAAAAAGGTATTATGGACAGCCAGCTGTCAAAGAGCTTTTAAGGAGCTTAAGCAGGCTATGTGTACTGCACCTGTCCTAAAAAGCCCAAATTAGTCTACAAAAATCATTGTCAAGACAGATGCATCTGAACTGGGGGTTGGGGCAGTGCTATCACAACTGAAGTCGGAGGGCCAGGATCAACCTGTTGCTTTTAACAGGAGCAGGTTGACTCCTAGAGAAAAGCATTGGTCAGCCATAGAGAGAGGGAAGCCTTTGCTGTGGCCTGGGCCCTGAAGAAGTTGAGACCATACTTATTTGGGACTCACTTCATTGTTCAGACAGACCACAAACCTATCTTATGGTTAAAACAGATGAAAGGAGAAAACCCTAAGTTGTTGAGGTGGTCCAATTCCCTACAGGGGATGGACTTTACAGTGGAATATAGACCTGGGAGTAACCACTCCACTGAAGATGGACTCTCCAGATATCTTACACCCAAAGTCTGCCTATTTGTCATTGTGTTTTTACTGTCTCACTGGGATCCTGCTAGTCAGGACCCCAGTGTTCATAGTTTGTGGCCTATGCATGTTGTCAGTATGCTTGAATGTGTGACTGGAGTTCTGCTAATCACAACTCCAGTGCTTATGCTCTCTCTGTGTACCAAGTTTGTCACTATAGTTTAGTGACTCCATATTCCAATTCTGATTGGCACACTGGACCCCCCCTTATATATCCCTAGTATATGGTACCTAGGTACCCAGGGCACTGGGGATCCAGGAGATCCTTATGGGCTGTAGAATTTATTTTGCCACCCAGAAGGAGCTCATACAAACTTTTCTTCAGGACTGCCACTGCAGCCTGAGTGAAATATTGCACACATTATTTCACAGCCATTTTTCACTGCATCAGGTAACGTATAAGTCACCTATATGTCTAACCTTCATTTACTGAAGGTTAGGTGCAAAGTTACTATGTGTGAGGGCACCCTTGCACTAGCAAAGTTGCCCCACATTGTCCAGAGCCAATTCCCCAGACTTCGTGAGTGCGGGAACACCATTATAAGCGTGCACTACATAAATCTCAATACATATATGTAGCTTCGCAATAGTAACTCCGAATATGGCGCTGTGAGGTGTCTATGATGATGGAATTGAACCCCCAATCCAGATCTGGTATTGGGGGCCAATTCCATGCACCCTGGTGGCTCCACCATGTACCGCTAGTACTGCCAAACCAGCTCTTTGAGGTTTCCACTGCAGTCCCAGCTGCTGCCACCTCACAGACAGGTTTCACACCTCCTGGGGATTGAGCAGCTCAATCCCAGGTAGACAGAACAATGAATTTCCTTTTGGAGATGGGTTTTACACCCTCTCCCATTGGAAATAGGTGTTACAGGCGTGGGTGGGGTATCCTTCCAGTGCCTCTGGAAATGCTTTGAAGGGCACAAACGGTACTCTCCTTGCATAATCCAGTCTACACCGGTTCAGGGACCCCAGTCCTTGCTCTGGCATGAAACTGGACAAAGGTAAGGGGAGTGACCACTCCCCTGTCCATCAGCACGCCAGGGGTGGTGCCCAGAGATCCTCCGGAGTGTCCCTGGCATTAGCCATCTTGGATTCCAAGGTGTGGGAACCCTCTGGAGACGTCTGACTGGCCAGTGCCAGCAGGTGACATCAGAGACCCCTCCTGATAGGTGCATACCTGGGTAGGTAGCCAATCCCCCTCTCAGGGCTATTTAGGGTCTCTCCTCTGGGTGTTTCCTAAGATTTGGTTTGAAAGATTCCTCCAGGACTCCTCTGCATCATCTGCTTCAGCTTCTGACCATCGGATCAACCTCAGACTGCTCCAGGAACCGCTTTAACTGCAGCAAAGTATTCAGGAAGACTTCTGTGACCTGCCACCTCAGCTCCAGCCAGCAATTGTAACAGTTTCCAAGGTGTGCACACTCTGAGGACTACCTGTCTTCACCCTGCACTAGAAGAACTGAAGGAATCTGCCATGGAGTGACGGAGTCACTTCCCTGCTTCAGCAGGCACCTCTCTACGATGACAACAGGTACTGTGGGACTCCTCTCCTGTCAATAAGCGTGATCCCTGAAACACAGGTGGTGGACCGAAGTGACCCAGACTGTCCAAAGGTCCAGCTGTCCAAATTTAGTGGAGGTAAGAGCTTGCCTTCCCGTGCAGTGACAGTACCCCTGTGCACCACGTCTTCTTCAGCTCCTTGGGCTTATGTGCACTTCTTCCAAAAGTTATTTGTGCACAGCATAGCCCAGGTCCCTAGCACTCCATCCTGTGACGCACAGCTCTCTGAGTTGTTCTCCGAAGGCGTGGAAAACTCCAGTGCAGTGCTGAGATGACTGTACTTTGCAACTCCTTTGAGCCCATGTTCTGGTACTCCCATGGGCACTGCCTGGTCTTCTGAGGGATCTCTGAAGTGCAGAGAGCCCCCTCTATCTCCTCCGTCTGAGTTGCGACCCCCAGGTCCCTCCTGGGTCCAGGCAGCTCCTCTTTGATGCAAACTGCATACTTGCGTGAACCAATGATTGTTGGAGGAATCCAGCAGCACAAACAGCCTGTATCTAACAACTCACACTACACTTGCCCAGGGGGGAATTCACCATTCACATTCCACTATTTTAGTATATGGTTTATGTGACTGTGTACTTACCTGATTTAGGTTATTAGTGTATATATTGTGTATAATGCTTACCTCTAGAAGGAGTATTGCCTCTAAGATATTTTTGGAATTGTGTCACTAAAATAAAGTACCTTTATTTTTGGTAACACTGAGTATTGACTTTTATTGTGTATAAGTACCTTGTAACTATAGTGGTTTTGCAAGAGCTTTGCATGTCTCCTAGTTCAGCCTTGGCTGCTCTGCTACAGCTACCCCTAGACAGCCTAAGCTGCTAGACACTGCCTACATTTCACTAATAAGGGATAACTGGACCTGGTATAAGGTATAAGTACCTTAGGTACCCACTGCAAACCAGGCCAGTCTCCTACAGTTAAATGATATGGATATGATTGCTAAGTAACATGCTGTGTTGTAAATGGAATGTGATGAGCTAACTTTCATAGAATATGACATCTGGTAATGAACTGAGCAAGTGTCAATTTGGAGTATGTATGATTTTCAAATTAAAGTTCACACTAACTCCTATTGATGGGATGTTGTTTCACAGTGACGTTCTGTATTGGGACACACTTTTTATATTGATAAATCTTCTTGTGCAGGAATAGTTTGTGTAATAGTTGTACTGATGGGATAGTGATGTAGTGGCTTATGTTGTATAAGACATTGTTGTCATATGGGGTTGTGGAAAGTATGTTGTTGTGAAATGATGTTGGCTCAAAATGGTTCCTACCTGGGGGTGTTTTACCCATTGATGTGATATTACTGTTGTATATGGTGTAATGTATGTGTATGTAAGGAATGTGATGACCCTACCTCTCTCTCTGTTTCTCAGCATCAGCATTAGCATCAGCAGGAGAAAGAGACGGGGGACAGCCGAGTGGGGGAAGCTGCTGGCCACATGGCCCGAAGTCATGATACCACCAACATTGAGGGACACAGTGGCCCTTCTTACAACCCTGGCGGTCGGTGATAAAGTGGCAGTAAAACTGCCAACAGGCTGGCGATAAAACAAATGGAATCATGACCATGGCGGAAACCGCCACCAGATACAGCCACTTTACCACTCCGACCCCCACGGCGGTAGCAACAAATACCGTGGCGGTAACCACCAACAGCCAGGCAGAAGACAATGTACCGTCCACTGAATTACAACCCGCCCATCCGCCAGCTTTTCCAGTGTGGTACCAATGCCATCAATGGCACGGTGGAAACAGAACACAGAAGGGAAACAACTCATCTCTCAACACCAGGACTCTATGGAGCCCGAGCTGCAGGTGTTCCCCATGCTGGTGTATCTTCTCATACACCAGGAATATGAACGCTGGTAACAACAACCACAGTGAGTACTACACCTAGCACACAGGGGAGGGGGAGGGGGCAGGAAAAAGAGAGTGACACACACACGCAACACTCCCCACCCCCATCCTCAGCCCCAACACTATACACACAAGCACATGCAACAACATTATATATACACCCGTAACCCTCTGGAATAACGCAAGGACAAAAGGAATGGAGTAAAATGAGTGTAATATTAGTCATTTTAAGAAATACATTCATAAAGAAAAAACAGTTTGTACAATATATACAATATATACAATATATACAAAAGGCGGGACAATGCCCCCTCAAAAATTGCTCATGGCCCACTGGGCCAAAACACATAGGCCAAGGCCACACTTGACTCCTGCCTCATTATGGAGAGAACACTGCAGGGGCATCAGGTCGAAAACACACAGGCACCTCTGGGGGACAGGGGATGGGGGGCACCTCAGCCAGAAGATTGTACAAAACCACTGCTCCTGGAGGGGGCTCCATGCCCACTGCTTAGCCCTGGGGAGTGCAAGGCCGCAGTCTCTCAAGTGGGTGGTTTGCCCACTGCTTGGTCCTGGGGAGTGCAAGGCCACAGTCTCTCAAGTGGGTGGTTTGCCCACTGCTTGGTCCTGGGGAGTGTAAAGCCACAGTTTCTCAAGTGGGTGGTTTGCCCACTGCTTGGTCCTGGGGAGTGCAAAGCCACAGTCTCTCAAGTGGGTGGTTTGCCCACTGCTTGGTCCTGGAGAGTGCAAGGCTACAGTCTCTGGAGTGGATGGCTTCTCCACTGGTTCTGGAGGGGGCCTTGTGCCCAGTCTGCTTCATCCTGGCAAGGAGGGGCTAAGTGGATGTCTTCTTCCACTGGTGCTGGAGGGGGCCTTGTGCCCAGTCTGCTTCATCCTGGCAAGGAGGGGCTTAGTGGATGCCTTTTTCCACTGGTTCAGGAGGGGGCCTTGTGCCCAGTCTGCTTCATCCTGGCAAGGAGGGGCTGAGTGGATGCCTTCTTCCACTGGTTCTGGCGGGGACAATGCGTCCTGTGATGCAGATGTTTTGGAGTGCAAGGTCACAGTCTCTCACCTGGGTGTCGTAACGACAGCTTTTGCAGGGGCCAGGATGCACTGCAGCCCATATAGTTACCACTACACACTGCTCTCCAGTGGTGACGGCTGCTCAGTGTATGGCAGTTGCGTTGCAGGTGGTGGTGCAGGCAGTGGTGGTGGTTGCTTCCAGGCCTTCACCTGCAGCCTCGGACGGCTGCCCACTGGGGCTGCAGCTGCTGGCAGTGGTGCTGCTGGCGGCGGTGCAGGTGGCGGTGCTGGCCGCGGTGCAGGTGGCAGTGCTGGCAGTTGTGGTGGTAGCCTCCAGGCCTTCACATGCAGCCTCAGATGGCTGCCCACTGGGGCTGCTGCTGCTGGCAGTGGTACTACTAGCGGCGGTGCAGGTGGCAGTGCTGGCCGCTGTGTAGGTGGTGGTGCTGGCAGTTGTGGTGGTAGCCTCCAGGCCTTCAACTGCAGCCTCGGACGGCTGAAGTGCCATGGCTGGTGTTCTGTGCCCCTTCCTGCCATTGGCAGATGGTGGTGCCTCCTTGCTTCTGCCAGCTTGAGTCTTTGATTTGGCCTTGCTGGCTGGTTGTGCATCCTTCCCCTTGCTGGCTGCTGTCCCCTTCGTGCCCTGGCCAGGGGGCGGACCCTTCTTGGCCTTGGCAGGTGTTGGTGGCACACTGACTGGGCTGACGGGTGCCTCCTTGGAGATTCTCACAGCTGCAGAAACCACAGTGGCCATGGACTAGGTGGCTGCGGTGCTGGACTGGAATTTGGCCACCCTGGCCCGAGGTGAAGGATGGGGAGGGGGTAGGGAATAGGTCAATGGTGGTGAGGAAAATCTTCTTAGTGACATTGGGGCGGGAAGAGGGTAAAGGTTTGGGAGTGGAGGAAGAGGGGGTGGTTGTGGGAGGAGTCAGTCTGCTGCGTTTGGGTGAAGGTGCATGGGGTGGATGCTGTTGTGAGGTGGATGCCTGTTGGGTGTGTGTGTGCTTGCGTTTGTGTACTTTGGGAGGAGGGGTCACAGACACAGTGGGAGAGGACACAGGGGACGTGTGCATGGATGTGGGGTGGTGACTGCCAGTGAGGGGTGTGTAGTGATAGGCGTGCTGGTGATGAAGGTAGTGGATGAGGATGTAGTGCATGCAGGTGTGAGTGGAGATGCTACTGGGAGGGGGTGGACTAAGAGGGGGACACAGTGGAGGCAATGGATGTTGGTGTGTCTGCATGGGGATGGTGCTTGTGTAAGTGACTGAGAGATGACGAGTGGTGCCTGTGTTTGCCTGAGCCACTTCTGTGTGTTGATTTGGGTGATTGCTGGTCTGAAGGTGTGCTTGGGATAGGCTGGGGATGAGGGGATTGGGACTGGGTAGACGAAGTTGGAGGGGAGGCTAGAGACAGGAACAATGGCTGCCATCAGTGCGGAGGCTAGAGCCTGGATTGCTCTCTGTTGGGCCGCCACGCCAGAGTGAATGCCCTCCAGGGATGCATTTGTTTGTTCCAAATGCCCTGCTACACCCTGGATGGCATTCAGTATGGTTGACTGCCCAACAGAGAGGGATCTCAGGAGGTCAATAGCCTCCTCACTGAGGGCAGCAGGGCTGATTGGGGCAGGGCCTGAGGTGCCTGGGGCAAAGGAGATACCCACCCTCCTGGGTGAGTGGGCACAGGAAACATGCTGAGGGGCTGCTGGGGGGGCAGTGCTGGTAAGGGGGGTGGCAGCTGTACCTGTTGTTGGGGTGGGCACAGAAGTGTCCGCCACCATCAGCGAGCTTCCATCGGAGAAGTCGGTGTCAGTAGTGTCCCCTCCCGTTTCCGTTGTGGTGCTCCCCTCGCCCTCCATCCCACTGGTGCCCTCACTGTCGGTGGATTCGGCCTCCAGGCCCATGTGGGATGCAGCTCCCTCCGTTGTCGGTGCCTCTGCTCCTCTGCCAGATGATGCTAATGCACACAACGACAGGGTGACAAAACAAGAAGGGGGGGGAGAGACAGAGGATACACTTGGTCAATGCCAGCAACAACACTAGCGCTGGCATACACAATACACAGGGATCAGCCCTATGCACTAGGCCGTGCACTACCAGTTACAATCCTATTCACCAACCCATGGGGTACAATGCCTAACACCATTAGCTGCACACGTGAAACCCACAATACCCTGCCCAGTAGTAGATGTCCACTAACACTATTGGGGTTGGAGTGCATCTGATCTTGCCCATGATTGAACATACCCTGCCATGTTCGCCCTGGCCTAGGGGCATCCACAGCCCACATCCCCCATTCAGGTGTAGGAAGGTAGCCTCTTTCTAGCCTTGTTACCCCCACTTTTGGCCTGTTTGTGAGTATATGTCAGGGTGTTTTTTCTGTCTTACTGGGATCCTGCTAGCCAGGACCCCAGTGCTCATAGTGGAAACCCTATTTGTCAGTGTGTTTTATATGTCTCACTGGGACCCTGCTAGCCAGGGCCCCAGTGCTCATAGTTTGTGGCCTGAATGTGTTCCAAGTGTGGTGCCTAACTGGGTCACTGAGGCTCTGCTAACCAGAACCTCAGTGTTTATGATCTTTCTGTCTTTAAAATTGTCCGTGCAGGCTAGTGACCATTTTTACCAATTCAGATTGGCACACTGAAACACCCTTATAATTTCTTAGTATATGGTACCTAGGTACCCAGAGTATAGGGGTTCCAGCAGATCCCTATGGGCTGCAGCACTTCTTTTGCCACCCATATGGAGCTCAGACAATTCTTACACAGGACTGTCCTTGCAGCCTGCGTGAAATAACATCCACGTTATTTCACAGCCATTTTACACTGCACTTACGTAACTTATAAGTCAACTATACGTCTAACCCTCACCTAGTGAAGGTTAGGTGCAAAGTTACTAAGTGTGAGGGTACCCTGGCACTAGCCAAGGTACCCCCACATTGTTCAGGGCAATTTCCCCGGACTTTGTGAGTGCGGGGACAACATTACATGCGTGCACTACATATAGGTCAATACCTATATGTAGCTTCACAATGGTAACTCCGAATATGGCCATGTAACATGTCTAAGATCATGGAATTATCCCCCCATGGCAAATATGGTATTGGGGTGCCAATCCCATGCGTCTCCGGGGCTCCAGCATGGACCCCGGATACTGCCAAATTAGCTCTCTGGGGTTTTCACTGCAGCTACCGCTGCTGCCAACCCTCAGAAAGGTTTCTGCCCTCCTGGGGTCTGGGCAGGCCAGTCCCAGGAAGGCAGAACAAAGAATTTCCTCTGAGAGAGGGTGTTACACCCTCTCCCTTTGGAAATAGGTGTTAAGGGCTGGGGAGGAGTAGGCCCCCCCAGCCTCTGGAAATGCTTTAAAGGGCACAGATGGTGCCCTCCTTGCATAAGCCAGTCTACACCAGTTCAGGGATCACTCAGCCCCTGCTCTGGTGCGAAACTGGACAAAGGAAACAGGAGTGACCACTCCCCTGTCCATCGCCACCCCAGGGGTGTTGCCCATAGCTCCTCCAGTGTGTCCCAGACCTCTGCCATATTGAATGCAGAGGTGTGAGGGCACAATGGAGGCCTCTGAGTGGCCAGTGCCAGTAGGTGACATCAGAGACTCCTCCTGATAGGTGCTTACCTGGTTAGGTGGCTAATCCTCCTCTGAGGGCTATTTAGGGTCTCTCCTGTGGGTTTCTCCTCAGATAATGAATGCAAGAGCTCACCAGAGTTCCTCTCCATCTCTCTCTTTGACTTCTGCCAAGGATCGACCGCTGACTGCTCCAGGACACCTGCAAAACCGCAACAAAGTAGCAAGACAACTACCAGCATCATTGTAGCGCCTAATCCTGCCAGCTTTCTCAATTGTTTCCTGGTGGTGCATGCTCTGAGGGCTGACTGCCTTCACCCTGCACTGGAAGCCAAGAAGAAATCTCCCTTGGGTCGATGGAATCTTCCACCTGCTAACGCAGGCACCAAACTTCTGCTTCACCAGTCCTCTGGGCCCCCCTCATCTCGATGAGCGTGGTCCCTGGAACACAGGAGCTGGATCCAAGTGACCCCGACAGTCCAGTGGTCCTTCTGTCCAAATTTAGTGGAGGTAAGTCCTTGCCTGCCCACGCCAGACAGTAATCCTGTGTACTGCATGAACTGCAGCTGCTAAGGCTTCTGTACACTTTTGCCAGGAATCATTCATGCTCAACATACCCCAGGTCCCCAGCACTCCATCCTGCATTGCTCAACTCACTGAGTTGACCACCAACATCGTGGGACCCTCTTTTGTAGTGTTGAGACGACCGCTGTGCTCAGATTTCTTGAACACCTGTTCAAGTGCTTCTGCAGGTGCTGCCTGCTTCTGCGTGGGCTCACTGTCCTGCTGAGTACCCTCTCTGTCTCCTCCTCCAAGGGGTGACCTCCTGGTCCTTCCTGGGCACAGGCAGCACCCATTTTTTTCAACCACACCCTTTGCAGCTAGAAAGGCTTGTTTGTGGTCTTTCTGCGTGGAAACATCTCTGCATCCTGCAGCATGCAGTGGGACATCTTCTGTGCAAAGGGGAAGTTCCTGGCATGTTCTGTTGTTGCAGAATCTTCAGCTTCTTCCACCCAGAGGCAGCCATTTTGCACCTTCATCTGGGGTTTAGTGGGCTCCTGCCCCCCTGCCCCCGGACACTTTCGTGACTCTTGGACTTGGTCCCCTTCTTTTACAGGTCTTCAGGTCCAGGAATCCATCTTCAACTTTAGTGTGTTTCTGGGGAAGTAGAGTAACTTTACTCCTACTTTTCAGGGTCTTGGGATGGGGTATCTTGGACACCCTTAGTGTTTTCTTACACTCCCAGCGACCCTCTACACACTACACTAGGCCTGGGGTCCCTAAGTGGTTTGCATTCCACTTTCTTAGTATATGGTTCGTGTTGCCCCAGGCCTATTGCATTCTATTGTATTCTACAGTGTTTGCACTGCTTTTCTTACTGTTTACTTCCCTGATTTTGGTTTGTGTGTATATTTTGTGTATTGTACTTACCTCCTAAGGGAGTATATCCTCTGAAATATTTCTGACACATTGTCACTAAAATAAAGTACCTTTATTTTTAGTAACTCTGAGTAGTATGATTTTTTTGAAATAGTGCTATATGATATGAGTGGTATAGTAGGAGCTTTGCATGTCTCCTAGTTCAGCCTAAGCTGCTCTGCTATAGCTACCTCTATCAGCCTAAGCTGCTAGAACACTACTAATTGACTATATAGAGATAACTGTACTGGCACAAGGTGTAAGTACCATCAGGTACCCACTATAAGCCAGTCCAGCCTCCTACACGAGGTAAAACCTTAATGCGCAAAGTTATGATTCAGAATCTGTACTCACCCCTTGTGGCTGCTGTTATGCCTTCAAGCGCCCATCCAACTCCAGATAGGCCACCGCCAGGATGCCGAACGTCGGGGGGGGTCAGGGTATGACGGGCAGCACTTCCTCGTTGGGAGACCAGCCCCAGCTGGACCTCCGCCGTCTTCCTTGCCCAGTGGCGCAGGTCCTCCCACCGTTTGGGGCAGTGGGTGATCCGCCTGTTAAAGATCTCCAGGGTCTGCACCTCCTTGACGATGGCACGCCAAATACCCTTTTTCTGATGGGTGCTGACCTGCAGAAAAAATACAGCAGAAAAGGGATTAGTCATACCGTCTGGACTTTCTTACTCATGGCCCAGCATATCCCTTCCATCCCCTTACGCACATACATTCCCCACCATACATGCAGCACTCTGCCCAGGAGCCCTCAAACCCCCCTCCTACACGAGTCTTACACAAACAGCAATCCATACATTCATGGGCCACACATCATGCTCACAGTGTACTCACCTGTTTGTCTGGAGGAACATAGAGTAAAGTGTACTGGGGTAGGATCCCATCCACTAGTCTCTCCAACTCCCTCCGAAGTGAAGGTGGGGGCCCTTTCCCCAGACACTCGAGCCATTGTCGCTTCCAGACACAGGTCACAGCACCACTTGCAGTGTAGGTCCTCTCCTGTTGAAGGCCAGGTAGCAAGTGAGTGAACAGATAGAAAATGGCGGTCACGTCCACGGCGGTACGTACCGTCACCGCTGGTGTACATCGCCATTGGTTCCTGGAACCCATAGGGCCCAATGATAACCAATGCGATGTTGCGCGGAGGTCATTGACCGCTGACCGCGACGGCACACAATGCCAGCAGAATTACCTCATTTCCACTTGTCCCTCCTCACAGGTCAGGCAGCCGCCATTTCAGGGGGGCACAGGCCATGGCACCTAACTGCGTCACAGCAGGTATTGGCACATAAACTAACTCTGGAGTTCACATACTGGTTCAGTAAATGAAGAAATGCATATTAATATTTACATAGGTGTGAATATGACCCTCTGCTCACCGTTTTTCACCCTAGAGTTCAACCACTGACGATGAATAGGAGATGGAGACATCCCCACGTGCACAGACCCCTGGTGGACCTGGCGACAATGGAGGACAGGCACATTATCCTGACCTACAGACTTCATAGGGCCACAATCCAAGAGCTGTGTGCCCAATTGGAGCCAGACCTGATTTCAGCTATCCGCCAGCCCACAGGTATCCCCACTCTAGTGCAGGTCCTGTCAGTGCTCCATTTCCTGGCAAGTGGTTCCTTCCAAGCAACAGTGGCCATGGCATCAGGGATGTCTCAGCCAATGTACTCAAACGTGCTGACCAGAGTGTTGTCTACCCTGCTGAAACACATGCGCAGCTACATCGTATTCCCCCAGGTGGAGGAATTGGCCACAGTAAAGGCTGACTTTTATGCCCTTGGACATATACCCAACAACATTGGTGCCATTGATGGTACACATATCGCATTCACCACGCCTCCCCCGGAGAAATGAACAAGTGTTCAGAAATAGGAAAAGCTTTCATTCTCTGAATGTGCAGATGGTGTGTTTAGCGGACCAGTACATCTTCCGTGTCAATGCCAAGTATCCTGGCTCTGTGCATGATGCCTTTATCATGAGGAATAGCAGCCTTCCATATGTGATGTTTCAACTGCAGAGGCACAGGGTGTGGCTAATAGGTGAGCCCATGCTCCCCACCCAGTTGATGTAGGTATATGGGTGTGGGTTTGCCCCTAAGGGTGAGTGTGTGGCTAACAGGTATCCCTCAAATATTTGCAGGTGACTCTGGATACCCCAACCTCTCATGGCTACTGACCCCAGTGAGGAATGCTAGGCCAAGGGCAGAGGAACGTTACAATGAGGCACATGGGAGAACAAGGAGGATCATTGAGAGAACCTTTGGCCTACTGAAGGCCAGATTCCGGTGCCTCCATCTGACAGGTTGGTCCCTGTACTACTCACCCAAGAAGGTGTGTCAGATCATCGTTGCATGTTGCATGTTGCACAACCTGGCTTTGAGACACCAGGTGCCTTTTGTGCAGGAGGATGAGCCTGGGCATGGTCATGTGGCAGCAGTGGAGCCTGTGGACAGTGATGAAGAGGAGGCAAAGGAAGAAGATGTGGACAACAGAAGTACACTCATTCAACAGTACTTCCAGTGACACACAGGTAAGATACTGTAACTTCACCTTCCATTGCAGTTTTGTGTTTGACATTGAACAAGGCAGTCTGATTTCCCTATTTCTATGCCACTTACTGTACCCTTTGGCATCTCTATTTTCAGATCTCTGCGCCCACTATGGCTCCTGGTGTGTTTACTGCTGCCCACTGCAGGTCATACCTATGTAAATATTACAGTACATTGGATTTGCAATGTTTACAGTTTGTGAAGGTCATCCATTTGTCATAGAATTCACAGACTCAATACTTGTGTGTGTTCCAAGGGTGTTTATTTATTTGCTAATAAGTGTAAGGGGTATTGAAATGGGCTGGGTTGCTGGTGGAGGGAAGTCCAGGGTTGAGTCCATCTATTAGTACCACGGTGCATTGTCCAAGGGGGCATAGGACGTAGAGCAATGGCAGTTCAAGGTGGACAGGGTGACAGAGTGGGACAGAGGGTGACAATCAGGAGAGTCTTATTTACTGGCGGGGGTCTTGGCAATGTTCTCTGGCTTCTGCCTGGATCGCAGGGACCGTTTGCGGGGTGGTTCTCCTTCTGCAGGGGGTTTGGTGCTGGTGGCCTGTTGTTCCTGTGGCGGGGCCTCCTGTCCACTATTGCCGGCAGAGGTGGAGGGTTGTTCTTCGGTTTGGCTAGTGTCAGGGGCCCTTTGGTGTACCACTGCCTCCCTCATGGTGTTGGCCATGTCTGCCAGCACCCCTGCAATGGTGACCAGGGTGGTGTGGATGTCCTTCAGGTCCTCCCTGATCCCCAGGTACTGTCCCTCCTGCAGCCGCTGGGTCTCCTACAGCTCGGCCAGTATCTGGCCCATGGTCTCCTGGGAAAGGTGGTATGCTTCCATGATGTTGGTGAGTGCCTCGTGGAGAGTCGGTTCCCTAGGCCTGTCCTCCCCTGTCGCACAGAAGTCCTCCCAGCTTCCCTGTTGTCCTGTGCCTCTGTCCCCAAATGTGTGCCCACTGCCACTGACCCCAGGTCCCTGATCACCCTGTGTTTGTGGGGTTGCCTGGGGTCCCTGTAGTGGTGGACACACTGCTGATCGACGTGACCTGGGGACAGAGGGATGGGCCAGCTGGGTGGGTGCTGTGCTGGTGTTTCCTGAGGGGGGAGGCTCTGTGGTGGGTTGGGAATGTGGCTGGGTAACCGACTGTCCAGAGGTCCCTGATGGGCCAGGTTGGTCATTGTGATCCAGGCATGCAGAGCTGCTGTCATCACTGCGGACCTCTTCGGGAGGACTGGATGTGGCTGCCACCTCCTCTCCGGTGACGTTGAGTGGGGGTCCTGTGGGGATGTAAATTCAGTGTTATTGTATCAGTATGTGCCATCTTGTGCATGGATATGTTTCCCTCTATGGCTGTTATTAGAAAGGCAGCTTTGGCTTGTGTGAGTTGTGCTTGGTTTGGCTAAGTGATTGTCACTAGTATGCATGCTTTGGTGATGGGTGTCCATGCAGGTCTCTGATGGGGGTCCATGCATTGGTGTTGCATGCAGGGCTTGGTATTGGGATGGGTGGGTTGTGATGGTGGGGTATATGTGAGGTGATGGAGTGATGGAGTGAGGTTAAAGGTGGGGGTATGTGATGGCATGCAGGTAGGGTGGGGGATAAAGTAGTAAAGATTTGACTTACCAGAGTCCAGTCCTCCAGCTACTTCTGTCAGGCCCTCAGGATGCATGATTGCCAAGACTTGCTCCTCCTTAGTTGTGTGGGAGGAGGTGGCGGTCCACCGCCAGTCCTCTGTACAGCTATCTGGTGTCTTGCAACCACGGAACGCACCTTCCCCCGTAGGTTCTTCCACCCCTTCCTGATGTCATCCCTTGTTCTGGGGTGCTGTCCCACGGCGTTGACCCTGTCCACGACTCTGCGCCATAGCTCCATCTTCCTAGCAATGGACATCTGCTGCACTTGTGATCCGAATAGCTGTGGCTCTACCCGGATGATTTCCTCCACCATGACCCTTAGCTCCTCCTCTGAGAACCTGGGGTGTCTTTGTGGTGCCATGGGTTTAGTGTGAGTGGTATGTTTGAGGGTGTGTGGGGTGATGTGTTGGGGTGTGTGCTGTGAGGTGCATGGATGGTGTATGGGTGATGGTGTTTTGTGGCTCTGATTCAGTATGTGCTCCTGGCTTGTCTCTCTCTCACTTGCCAAAATGTTTGGGTAGTAAAGAATTCTGAGTAATGTGCGTGTGTGTTTTATATTGGCATGGGTGTGTGGGTGTGGTGTGTGTATGTGTGTCTGGTGTGTGTATTTTGAATTGTCCGATGTGGTGTTGTTTTATATGTGTGTGTGTATTTTGAGCGCGGTGGTGTGTACCGCCAATAGTTTACCCCAGTTGAATGACCGCCGCAGAGATTCGTGGGTCATGATGCTGTGGGCATATTTCTGTTGACGTAATGGTGTGGGTTTGGGCACCGCCAGTTTATCACTGACCTTTGGTCTGGCGTACTTGTGTGGGTGTCTGTATAGTGGTGGATTTCTCTGTGCGGGTTATAATATCCGTAGCGGTATACCACCACGGTCACGGTATGTTGGCAGCAGTCAGCATGGCGTTAGGCGGCACTTACTGCCAGAGTTGTAATGAGGGCCCGTGACCTATAGGGTGAGGGGAGTGCCTTGGGCGAGACAGGATCCAGTTCTTCATCTTCAGAACTCTCCTCCAGTGGACACTTCCTGGCGGTGGCGGACCCATATGGGACCACACCAGCACCATCTAAGTCCACCACCCCCTACCACCACAACCCTCCCTGTAGCTCCCCACCGAGGTGGCTGTGCCTGCTCACCCAAGGGGGTGGGAGTCTCATTTGCCGCAGGCACCTCTGCCCATGCCCCTGTCAGCCCTGCTGCCCTGAGTGAGGAGGCTATTCACCTCCTGAGGTCCATCTCTGTGGGTCAGTTGACCATCGTGAATGCCATCCAGGGACTTGCAACTCAGATCCAACAGAGTGATGCCTTCTTGGGGGGCATTCACAGTGCACTGGCTGGTCTACAGAGATCCTTTCAGGCTCTGGCATCCACACTGATGGCAGCCAGTCATCCTTTGTTTACCATCCCCCTTCCACCTTCCTCTTCCCAAACCCAAGGCCATCTTCCCTGATCCAGCCAAAGCACACAGACAGACAGGCATGCATCCACCTCAACATCCAAGGGTAGCTCAGACAAACATAAGCACCACAAGACACACCACCAGCATACACACAATCAACATTCGGATGCACACACAACAACACACACAACCTGCCCTACACCCCCACCACCTCAGCATCACTGATAGCACACCTGCAAACACCACACCACCAATCACAGATCAAGCGACTACACCATTCCTACACACAAACATCCACCCCAGTCACCAGACCCACAGACTCCACAACCACTGACAGACCTACATGCAGCACATCCACCATACCTGCATTCACCACCTCAACAGACAGTTGCCCACTCACCACAGCTTCTCCAAGCATCTCTACCCCTTCATCCCAAGACACATAAGCACCCTCACTCACCCACCCAACAGACACCCACCACAAACAAACATACCTTGCACAAACATGCACCCAAGACATCCACACCAACACCTCTGACAACCATTGCCTCTCCCTCCATACCTAAACCATTTTGCCATGACCATCCCTGTGTGTGTAAAAAATCTTTCCTTTCTGAGTTTGCCCTTTTACCGACTCCTCTCCCACCATGTGATACCCCTAAACGTTCAGTGTCCCTCCCCAAGCCCGGCCCTTCCACCTTCAAGACTTCCCTGCCTCCCCTGCAAGTACCCATGCCCCTCCAAAAAGTCTACCCCTCCCACAAGAACTCAACCCTTCCCTAAACCTAAACCTAAGCCAAACACCCCCCTCCCACGCAAGATTACAAACACCCCCCTCAAAACCTAAACCCCAACCCCCCTCCAACACCCCTCCCAGATAAACCCTGAGGTGCCTGCCTGCCACTGTGATGCCCCTACCTGTGGAGGTTACATAGCAGTTAGGAGTCAAGTTCGGGGCACACATCTGTGCAATGTGTGCATCAAGACTGTTATATATTTGGACTGGCCTATGGCCTTTGTGTTGCACATTACTTTATGATCTTAGTATATCGGTACCAAACTGTTGTTGGTTTACTGGGTCTATCTTTGTCATGCATTTCTCTCCCTATTATGGGGTTATTCCTGGCTGACGTTAGTTGTGTGTCTGTATTTGTGTGTGTGTGGTGCTTGTGCTACCTGTGTTGTTTAGCCAGTATGTAAGGATTTGTGAAATGCTTTTGTCTGATAGTGGTAGAGTGTGTGTTATGTGATGGACATGTGTGTGTTCCAGACATTTTGTTGTGTTGGTATTGAGTGGAGTTTGTGTTGACTTGTTTTTGTTGGTGTGTTGTGTGGCTTTGTGTGCTTTGACCGTGTGTGTGTTTTGTGCATGGTATGTTGGATACGATGTTCTGTGTAAGTCGATCGGTAAGTAATATCGTTGTGTGATTGTATGTGTTTGTTTTCTGTTGGTGGTACGTTGTGGTGTGTCCCTGGATAGTTTCCAATGTGGGACCCTACTAGGAGATTGGAGATGATGCAGTTGTGTTGTAGATGTTAGGTGTTGAGGTGTGTGTAATACTGTGGGTGGGTGGGCCTGTGCAGTGTTTCTGTGTGTACATGTGTGTGTTTGATACGTGTGTATGAGTGTGTGGGTGTGTGTGGCTGCCATTGTGTGATTGTTTTGAATGTGTGTCTATGACTGTATGTGAGTGTGCGTGTCAATGTGCTCTTACATATGAATGTAACCCAAATGTATGTTGCGTAAGTGTACAATCACTGACAATATACAAAAGTGACAGGTAAGAGTGTGTACTTACGGTTGCTGTCGTCGTCGCTGATTCTGAAGGCGTTGTGCATGCAGGAGCAGCGGGATGATGTGTAGTTCTGGTTCAATGGCGGTTCCGGATGAGTATGGCTTTCTGAAGGTGCGTGCCTCCCTTTATTCTGTTTGTTTCTGCCTGGGTTTCCGTGGTGGTGTGACCGCGTCAGAAATCTTGGTGGTAAGCAACCTCATAATCTGTCTGGCGGGGACATGGTCTCTGCCGGCCTGCAGGTGCCTACCGTCTTCCATGGCGGCGAGACCACAGTGGTGGTGCTGGCAGGGCTTTGGCTGTATTTTGTTGTGAATACCGCCATGGTCATAATTTGGCAGTCTTCTCCGCCAGCCTGTTGGCAGTATGGCTGCCAACATGGCGGTCCTAAGACTGCCAAAGTCATAATGCGGCCCTCCGTTTTTAAAAATTTACTCTAATATTTTTATAAATTGTTATTTTTCATTTATTACTTTTGTGTGTTGTGTGAAGAAAATATTTACTTCATTTCTTCTTGTATACAAAGTGAATCTGACATAACAATTCTTGTGTGATATCCATCTGTGGCCATGGTGATTGCTGCATAAGTATGGATTTTCTGTACTTGCCACATAATCCATCATCTACTCTTGCTGGTTTTACCCCAAAAATATTTTTTTAGCTCAATTGGATCAAAAGTTACTAAACACACTAACACACATGTTGCCATGAGGTGGCAGGCCTTTTGTAGCAGAGAGGCAGGATACCTTTGAGTTGCTGCTTAGTACCAGCTATATTTAGGTGTTAAGCTGATACTAATGAGGTGAAACCTTTGGCCTTACAATGTGAACATGTGACAATGTCAAAAAAGCTAAGTAAAGCTTTTTCAAAATGTGCTGCACTATGTTGCTTACTCTGCCTTTTCTTATTGCATAAATGAGTGAACCCTGCTGCATAATGTGGTCCTCCCTTACTGCATAATCTCTTTGACCCTGCCTATAACGTGTCCACACGGATGGTGCACTTAACTATCAGCTACCTTCCTCTGGACCAAATCCCCACCCATAGCAGAGTGAAAGGTTCCCGTGGGTTGTTAGTCAGAATATTTATCTGAAAAATATTGTTGTGCCAAAAGACCGTGGCCAAAAGGTAATCTACAGCAAAATTACAAAGGTAAGTATGTATTGTTATGTATACATTTACTATCCCTAACTCCACTTCCATGTGCATGGAGTTATATATATTGTCAAGGTGTATAAGTGGACTTAAGAATTGTATATCAATAATTACCTTTATATTCTTACCTTCACAATGCCATTTTCTGGCCCATATATGTAGCAGAATGATATTAAAATATTAAATATTCTGGGAAGGTGCCACCAACCTACAGCTATACCCAATAGTTTGAATGAATGCTATTCAAGAAATTGACCAGTTATTTACTGTGCTGGAGCCGCAGCCATAATTTCCTCCTCAAATGTCTAGCTGCCCAATGTGCCACTAAATGCAGTAAGGGGAACAAAATACAGAGGGACATTTGGGAGATATATTTCAATGCTCTGTTGGGCCTCCCTCTAATCTTCAGGTCCGATTCTCACCCACACATGTAGGGTAAGAAGAGCCCCCTACATTTCTACTCCAGGTCATATGCTAGCCTTTGGTTAACCCCACTATCGGGGGCCTCCCTTGGAAAATCTGCTGTTATGTCCATTGGTAGTGGCATGTCATCCTTTGGTCCAACGTTGTTAACCAACACTTTACCTATCTGAGAAACTCTCCTCCTTCTCTGGGGAATCCTGGGACCATCCTTAGTGCAATTCTGTGGATATATCTCCTTTTTAGAATATTTTAATGAGGTTTGACTAGTCTTTCATTATCTTTCCAAAATCTAATCAAAACCATTTCATTCACAAGGCTGCTTCCAGGTCTTAGAAGATTCCTGTCCCCTACAGGGTCCACCAGGATACCTTCTTGTCCCCAGCGATAGTCAAACTGTTTGGAGCTGTTGGGAGTTTTCTTCTAGATACCAGCATCACAATTCACCAGTAGGCTGATGACATATAGCAATATTTGAAAGTCTCCTCTGCCGCATACATAAAAACCTCAATTAGTGCCTGCACCTCACTCCGACGTGGATTACTAGTGTTTGTGCTCATCCCCACCAAAACAGCGTTCTTGGCAATTGCCAAGAATAACATTAAAAACCTAGCCCAAACATTTCACCAGATGCCAAGTAACTTGCATTCTCCATGGTGAATGACCCGCCCCTTAGAGAACACATCATCAAGAAAATCAAGATGGTCTGCCACTCGGTCTCTACTGGAGAAAGTGAATCCATTCCTCCCAGAATGTGACTTCAGAAAAGCCATTCAAGCCCTAATACTACCCCATCACGATGGTGGTATTGACGTGCTCCAACGTGCACCAAACTCCCCACTGGCCCCTCATGTGCATCATAGATGCTGAAGCTCATTGGCAGCATTAAGAAATATGGAACTACACTTGCTTTCCTTGATGGCCAAAGTCAGCAGTAGCAGTGGTGCCAGCCATCAGGGCTTGCACCATTGCCTATGAGAAAGTTTGATGGGACTCTAACTTCACATATCATATGTAAGGTAAAGAAGCATGATATATGAATCTCTATAGGTTACACTGGACCTGTTCTAGGTTGCACACTCTTGATAACATTTGGACAGATGCCAGGCACATGGAAATAAAGCCTTGATTATGCCTATTTTGTGGGACTGCCCCAAAATTGAGATATTTTGGCACAAGATCTTGAAAGTTTCACAGAAAGCCATATGAAGGACCATTCTTTATGACCATGATATTTTTTATTTAAATGCAGCCTTTAAACCTTTTCCCCTGAGTCCACATATATTGGTCAGCACGTTCGGCCGAAATGTACTCATTCTATTTAAAGTCTTAAAGGGTCATTTAAACTTGATATGCAAAGTTTAGACAATTCCATCCCACCCCAAATTGGTGGTTGGTTTCTTAGAAATCAAATCGCAATATTGCTGCCATGTGGGGAGCTTCCTCCCTGCGCTTGGGGTGGCATTTATAAGTATCCTAAATATGCCACAGATTACATGGTCCCAGTAAAAGCATACATAGGAAGGCCTGCCCTGAATAGGTTAGGGCTTCTTGCACCTAAATGCGCAGTCCCCTGGTGGATGGGCCTGTCGCATGTTTTTGACAGCAGAGCCAAATTGACCTCAGAAACCTAATTTAGACAGGGTACTGTAAGTGTGCCTGTGAAGGAGCCCCGCCACGTTATGACTGGGATTTGTCTCGGCCAAACTATCAATGAGGCCCGTAGTCTCCAGATACTACTTGATGTTCTTTGCAATGATTTTTAGAGCCTCAGGCAAAATGATAATTTCTGGTAGGGCTGTCCTCCACCTTATTTACAATGCCATCTGTAGCAATCTGAGATCCTTCCGAAGCATCTTTTAGTGATGCCTCAAGGCAGCTGTTTGCAGTAACCATAATCACCGATAGATGGCTTGTTTGTTTTCATGAGGGAGTGCAATTAGGGTAAAGTTCTATCGTGCCCAGATGCAGTAAAACCATAATTTCAAAGTGAACAAATAACTAGCACTTTTAGTATAATGAACAGCACGTAAGAGTTGTATAATGTTTTCACTTTTGTATTTAAACTCCATTCTTAACAAAATGTTCTGTAAACAGTTGCTCCTGAATAACAGACGTGTTTAGTTATTTGCCTCCAGAAAATGTTTTAGTTAGATTAACGTGCATTACCTAAAGCTGAGTGAATAGATAAATGAATGAATTTATAAAGTGACTGGCCTGCCCTACAATGTGCCCCTTCTGTCTCTCTAGAATGTTAAATATTATCAAGGTGTCATTGCTTTGTTTTTTCCTAAACATCTTCCACATTTGATTTATTGCTATATTTATGATTGCTTCCTCAAAAATCATCTCCTGTGCTTTTTGATGTAGAAGGTCATTTTGTTGATAAAATTGTGGATCCACATAAGCACTTACATTACTTTCGAAGACTACTTAGTGAATGCATTCTCTCTAAACAGAGTTACAGGAGCTCATACGTTGCTGTCCATTGTTGTGGATAATTTAATTCTTCTGTACTCTCATTTTCTCGATTAGAGGAATTGAAAACACATGCAATATCCCAGTGGTATCTGAAAAGTCTGAAAGGCTTGCGTGTGGTTTTTGTGTGGGTCGATGAAAGATATGTGAAATGATTACATCAGGTTTCATGCAATTACTATTTTTGCTGTTTCTTTGCACCATACATATTCAGCATACCATGAAAACATTGAGCTCGATTCATAAAATGTCATGCATCTGTAAATGTTTAGACATAGACTTTTGGATTCTGGTAAATTACAACTGTTTTCAGATTCTCAGAACTCCCAAGTGTTCTTATAATGTCTTCGCATTTTCTAGTCATTAGCCACCGTTTTGCCACCATTTATGCCTGTGTATTCCACGTCTAAGTTTGGAATTGTGAAATAACAATGCACACCACTACTGGGAGCCAGTTATGAATATGGGAAATCTGCAGGTGAAATTGGCCTTTCAACATGTATGACACAGCTGCATGGAAAACTGGCTTGGTGATTCACTTTTGCATGAACAGTTGTTTAAACTTTTTCTGCGGTTAAGTCGGTTAAGTCGGAGCTACATACAAAAAACCTCTCTAAGCAGGGCAAATACGGCTTTTGCAACCTGGTTGTTTAATCCTATTGGGAATTTTAAGCTGTTTCTGTTTCATATGCGTGTGACAGGTATGCCAGATATGGGTCCAGGCTTACTGTGCCCCTGGAATCAAGCTACACCTGACTGAAGAGGCCCATCTAGACTGATACTTGTCTTGGGTTGCTTGTGTTCATCTTCAGAGAGGGCCTGGCATGGCCATTGAGACTGGGCTCCTACTACTGGAGCAGGACAAAGGTTAATTTCCATATGGCTGTGTCTAATGTGAGTTGGCATGGTGGGCAGAAAATCCTGAATTAGGATGCAGCCCAAAGTAAATAATGGTGGTGGAGATTAAGGTGGTCATTATGAACACAGTGGAAACAATCGCCGTGTTCATGCTGGCCATCAAAACACTGACCGCCAGCGACCCCGGAACCCTGCCAGCCAGATAATTAACTTTTCTGTGAACCTTGTTTCTGCCCGCCGGCTCACAGAAAGGCTCGGCCGGGACATTGACGGCGGCTCCATGGGAGCCTGGCGGTGGGTGGCGACTGCTGCTGGTGGCTGTCACCATGTCCGTTATATGGAGGTTTGGCCCGCCATGCCGGCTGGTGGCTTCAGCCGCCACTGCCTGCATGGCGGGTCAAACCGGCATGATTGTAATGAGGGCCTAAATCACTGTTGGAAATTGGGTTACTGGTGGAAACAGGTGAAACACTACTCAAGCAGCAACCACAATCTCTATCAGGGTGAACACAAGTAAACTCCAAATTAACCTATGCTTAACCCTCTGGTAGCATGGCACAAAGCAGTCAGACTTAATTTAGAGGCAATGTGTAAAGTATTCATGCAGCACTTCAAACATAACACAAGAAAATCCACACCCATTTAGAAAAATAGAGTAAAATGTAATAAATTATTTAAGATCTAAATGACAAAAATCCAATCAGTACAACCAGGGATATTCCATTTTTAAAGGTTTATGTGACTGTACCACCAAAAAGCACAAAGCGCCATAGTGCTCATCCTGTCGTGCCTGGACAAAGTCACAAGTTCAGGCCAACCACAATGGAATGCAGCTGGATACAGGGTCCAATTTAGGCCCGCTGAACAAGGGTACCCTGGTTGTGGAGCGTTGCGAGAGTTATCCAGCTTAGAGGACGCATTGCACAGCTGAGGGGATGTGAGGTCCTTATGGGTAGATACATAGGCCCTCTTTATAAACTTGGTGGTAATCACCGCCGACCGCCAGGCCGATGGTGAACAGAAGACTGCCAGTGGTGGTGTACTGCACACCGCCAAATAATGCTGCCAAAAAGACAAACCTCCCAAAATCCTGCAACCTCCATCCACCACCAGGGCTAACCACGGCGGAAAGGCAGTACACCCCACCCCCCACTGCTGTCCAGACAAATCCTCCACCCACCAAATAATGATGCACAAAGCAGCTCGGCGGACATTGAATGTCGAACGACCATTGGCGGTATGGACTGCCACAGCCAGGAATGGGACCCACCAACAACAAATCCACACATTGGTAACTTTGAAACACACACACCTGACACACATCCACAACACTATAAAACACTCACATACACACCCCACAATCCTTTGCAATGCCAATAGCACGACTGATATTGACAACACAACACGCATACACTGAACTCAACATCACACAAGTCACACACACAAATACACCCCCAAAACCCATACATACCCCAAACACCATCACAAGCCACACACCCAACCACACAACAGCACCCTCACCAATACACCTACAACACACCACCCACAACACACACCATGGCACCCCCTAAGCACCCCCACTTCTCAGACAGGGAGCTAAGGACCATGGTGGACAAAATACTCAGGGTCGAGCCACAACTATTCGGGGCACAGGTGCAGCAGACACCCGTGGCCAGGAAGATGGAGCTATAGCAGATGATTGTCAACAAGGTCAACGCAGTAGGAAACCATCCACGCACAAGGGACGACATCAGGAAGAGATGGAACGACTTGCACGGGAAGGTTCGGTCTCTGGCATCCAGGCACAACATTGCCGTACAGAAGACTAGTGGTAGTCTCCCACCTACTCACCCCGAATACACCGACAAGGAGGAGAAGGTCCTAGCTATCCTGCACGCGTAGGGCCTCACTGGACTCACTGGAGAACTGGACTCGGGTAAGTCAACTAAATTTCTTCATATCCACCACAACTGTAATACATCTACCGCCTCATCCCCTCACTACCACCAGGACTCCATCCCCTACCCAGTCCACAACACCCACATCCATATCCCTGCATGCCCATAATCCCACAAACAAATCTCCATCCAGTTCCCGTGCACAGTCACTTACCCCTGCATGGAATCCCAGTGACACTACAGCGCCCACAATGCACCTCCACCCCCCACATATAATGCAACAAAATGTACATGAAGGGACCTTGCATGCCACTACAGGGGATTATAAGAATCAAATAATGCAGACCAGTGCAGCAATTGCAGAAAAAGTACATGACACCCACACGTCTATTCCTCCACACACATGCACCCCCAGCCATGCCACCCAGTCAGAGACTTCAAGGAGTGCCAGCCCTCCACCTGAATACGGAAGCCCTACTCAGGAGAGTGCAAAGGGATGTCTGGACACAGAGGAACTCTCTGGCCCATCACACAGTCCTGGGCTGTCACTTCCAGAAGCCCCACCCAGGATACCACTGACCCCCCTACCACTCACCCACCATCATCAGCTCTGCCTAAAAGACCCCACACAAGTGTCTCCCGGCTATGGACTGGATGTACACACGGAAAGAGGCCACAGTCTCCAACCACCAACAGGCAGAATGATCAAGGGCCCAGTGCAAGTGGGACTGCCAAACGTGTGCAGGGGACTAAGGCACAGGGGGTTAGGGCCAGTGGAGGGTATCAGTGGCCCAGGGGGGTGGCCCAAGAAGGGATACAGCAGCCCAGGATGTGAAATCTGAGGTCCTGGGAGCATATCACCATACTAAGGACAGGACGGGCCAGATCCTGGCCACCCTGGAGCAGAATCAGAGGCTGCAGATAGCACACCACCAGGAGGTCATGGAGCAATGGAGACAGCTCAATGCCACTATGGTCTCCATTGCAGGGATGCTGCAGCACCAGTACCAGAGCCAGCCTGAGTCCTCCACCCACCTGCACACCCCTACCACTAGCCAGGACACTGCCCTGCCTTCTACATCAGCAGCAACCATTGGACTGGTGGCACTGCCAGAGGACAACAGGAAACCAGCACCCCTACTCCTGCAGCCCAGCTGCACCTTCGCAAACTTGCCCTCAGACCCAAATATGCCACTGAAACACCAACCAAGTCCAAGCCCAGTGCCAGGAAGTGACTCTGCCCTGAACTGTCTCCCTTGTGTGCCACTGATCTACCTTGTTGACATGCACCTGCCATCATACCATCTTCCAATGGCCACATGGACCAAAACCCAGTGTTATCAACAGCTGAGCATAAGTACCTGAGTATGTTTATTCACCATGTACCCACTCTATTTCACTGTCCAAATACTTATGTATATATTGCCATTGAATAAATACACCTCTGCACTCAAATCATATGTCCCTGATCAATATGAGATATCAGTTGTGATTGTGTATGCATTAGCCAGTTACTATCATAATTACACTTTTATTGCAGGAGGGGATCCAACGCACTGTAGTGTCTTAAGTATGTCACACTGTACCTAATATCGGGTTCCCTGGCACATGCCACTTCAGTCATCAGTTAGCATTGTCACTGACAAAAGACACCACAGTACATATTACATGAGACAGACTGTAATTATGCAGTGAAGACAGCAGCATCACTGAACAGTATCTAAGGGTCACTGGAAGTATAGCTGGATTATCTGGGTCCTGGAGTTGAGATCTTCCCCTTCTCGTTCCTCACCATCACTCTCATACCCTTTTTGAGGTTGCAGGGATGGTTATACAGCACCCTTCTCTTCCAGAAGGGGGATAGTTTTCCTCACAGCCAAGTTGTGCAGCATGCAGCAGGCCACCACTATCTTACACGCATTGTCAGGGACATAGCACAGGGATCCCCCAGAGATATGGAGACAGTTAAATCTTGCTTTCAGGAGTCCTATAGTACACTCTATCACCCTCCTAGAGCGCCCATGGGCCTCATTATAATTCCTCTCAGCATATGTGTTGGGATTCCTCACAGGTGTCAGGAGCCATTGCAAGTTGGGGTAGCCAGAATCACCTGTAAAAGTGGGTGAAAGAGGACTTGAACAAACTGCCTTTACTTGCATACAGCCTGGCTGTCAGCTATGTAACTGATCCAGTGTCATACACACTCACCTATGAGCCAACCTCTGTCCCCTTGTAGTTGTCCCATCATGTGTGGCACACTACTGTTTCTCATGACAAATGAATCATGGACTGATCCTGGGAACCTTGCATTCACAAGTGAAATGTACTGATCAGCAGTACACACCAATTGTACATTCATGGAGTGATAGTTCTTACGATTCCTATACACCTGTTCATTCACACTTGGGGGTTTGAGAAGTATGTGGGTTCCATCAATGGCACCTATCACATGGAGGATATTAATGAAGGCATAGAATCCAGATTTCATGGCCGGGAGTTCAGCCCATTCGGGAAACTGGACATAAGTTTGCAAGTGTTGAAAAAGGTCATCCAGGAATTGGGACAGGATGTGGCTAAACATTGGCTGTGAGACTCCTGCAGCCATGCCCATTGTCACCTGAAATGAGCCTGTAGCCAGGAAATTCAGCACAGATAGCACTTGCACAGTAGTAGGTGTACTATGCTGAGTCCAATTGTACCGCTTCAGAACAGGATCCATTAATGTACAGAGGTCGTGGATTGTAGCTCTATTGAGTCAGTAGGTGAAAATGATGTGACGTTCCTCCATAGTGTCCAGATCGACCAAGGGTCTGTATACAGATGGAGCCCTCCCTCGCCATATGGGTCTGTACCTATGGGGGAAGAAAGAACACATTCTGAGTGTCAACATACACTTGCATCCCATGATGTCACTGTACTTTTCAAAAAGCGTCACATAGGTAACGCAGACAATGGAAAGAATGAGGTACACCGTCAGGCAAATGTGTGCTGAGGTTTCTCTGTCATAATGGCATCACAGTGTGGACACTTTTCCAAAGATGGGTACATGTGGGGGTCATAGACTTATATCAGCAAGCGACGAAGGGGAGAGAGAATGGGGCCCTGGATGAGGCCCCCGGCCAGGCTATGGAGACATGGTGTTAGCAAAATGGCAGCCTCCTGTCATTCAGGTCTGATAGAGTAGAAGTGACTTCATTCCGCTATCGTTAGTCGTCATGGTGGAAGGCGGTGTTCACCGCCGTGTACCTGATCATTGGATTACATGGTTATCAATGGGGAACCTTGGCCAATCATGATCGCCGCCGGCGGAGACGGAGCACACCACTGCGGTACCTACGCCATTTTGTCAGACCCTTGACACTTGACTCCTGATTCACATGAAGGGTAGTACTCACCTGCGTGTGCTGCTGTGTCCTGACTCTGGTCCCTAAGAAGGCATAGGTTACAGGGGAACGGGTCCCAGCCTTCACCGCGGAGGAGCAGGAAAACCTAGTCGATGGGGTCCTACTCTAGTATGCAAAGTTGCATAGGCAACCAGAGGAGCAGGTGAGTTACCATTAGTCATCCATAAATGTGTGTGATTGTGGCAGATGCCTGTGTGCATATGTGTTCAATGTGTGACTGCCCAGTCGTAGTTTGTCTGGAACGTTCTGCCTGTAATTTGTTCAAATATATGGCAACAATGGCCGTTCCATATAGAAAGGCATGGCATATGCATATGGTGCACCCATACTGACGTCTGTTTCTTTGCTCTCTGTGTCCCATGCAGTTCAGTGCCCATCAAAAGAAAGGCCTGTGGCAAGCCATCGCCAAGGAAGTGCAAACCCTGGGGGTCTATAACCGGCAAAGCACCCACTGCAGGAAGCTGTGGGAGGACCTGAGGCTTTGGACCAGGAAGACTGGAGAGGCCCAGCTGGGGTAGGCCTCCCAACGAGGAAGGGGTGCCCGTTGGACCCTGACCCCCCTAATGGCCGGCATGCTGGCAATGACCTATCTGGATTTGGATGGGCGCTTGAAGGCAGCACAGCAGCCACAAGGGGGTGAGTGGCAACACTGTTGTGATACCACTTTGATGGTTGAATTTGGGTGCTGTGGGATGTATGCATTGTAGTGCCAGGTACTTAGACAGGTGTATCCCTGCAGTCTTGCCACCTCCAGGACCTTGGGAAGGTGTAAGAGCTAGTTTCGGCAGGGTCTGTAGGCCTATGAGGCCTTATGGACTTGTAAGTGCATTGGCTGGACACGGTCTCTCATGGGTGTACTTCACACAGTGTATCAGTGTCTTTCTTCATGAGGGTTATTTGGTGTATTCTGGGGTCATGTCCACTAGTCAGGGGCACATTCATTACGTTTGTTGTTTCTGCTGAGGGTACGTGCATGACCTGGGTGGGAGTGTGTGTGAGCCAAAATGTACATATATTCAGGATTTGACATACTTTATTCTTGTTTTGTTTCCCCACCCCTGTTCTCTTGTGTCCTTTGTGTACATTAGCATCATCAGGCTGGGGAGCTGAGGCACTGGCGAGTGGGGATGCAGCAGCCCACAGTTCCAAGGAAGCAGAATCAATCGACGCAAAGGGGACCAGTGGGTTGGAGGGCGAGGGGAGTACCACGGGGGAGGCAACTACCACTGGGTGAGGACTGTGATGCAATGTCCTATAACGGAGATGCATTACATAGCAGAGAATGGGACTCAAAGCAGACAGAGGCCAGATGCTAGGTCACAGTAGTTGGAGGGTTTTGTTTCTGAGACTCTGGTTAGGAGGCCAGCTACTTAGCCCTTGGAGCCACTTTGGTGTTCCTGGGTTCAAGATGCAGGTCCAGTCCTTTCCCTCAGGCAGCAGGACAGCAGGTCAACAGAGTAACAGCCCTTTTTGCAAAGCAGCACAGCAGTGCTTCTGATTCTTCCACAGGTCAAGAGGTGTATAGAGTTGTTGGGTCTGAGGGTCCAATATTTATACCTGCTGCCCACTGTGAAGTAGAAAAAGGTTGTAGAGGGTTCCACCTCCAGAGGTGCTTGGAATTTACGGCCTCCCTGTCCCATGTGTTTCTGGGGTTACACAAGGCTAGTGTTAAAACCTTTGTAAACATGCTCAAGCAGATCCTTTGTGCTGTGCAGTTGTGGTTAGGCCTGGGTGGATTTTTCCATCTATTCTCAATCTTTTAAATCCTCTTCTTATCCCACTCATCCACCCCTCATTTACCTTGGTTTTATCAGTGTCTGTTTGTAAGTTTTACGTTTTTGCATTTTTTCCATGACTTTTTGTACTTTTTTTGGGTTTCCTTTTACTTTGAAACTTCATCTTTCTTCTTTCATTAAATCCTTTCTACTGTTCCCATTTTTTCCCCTACTCAGTGTCATGGCAGAGCAGGGAACGGGAGGGATTGTAGCACTCCTTGCAATTGCCGCACCACCAAGCGGCATCTTTTAGCGGCAACACTAATTTATCACATGCAGCATCACCTCTCCTCGATTCTGGCAGCAGGCCTGGAAGTGGGTGCACCCTGTGGGAGTCTAAGCTGCTGTGGGGGAGGTCATGCCAGTGCATCCCCAGAGTACTTGGGCCATGCACACCGAGCAGCAGTTGACTCACCGCCGGGCTGACATACTCGACTGGGAGCAGGACTTGTTCTGCTGAGCATCTATGTTGTGGACTCTGTGAATAGTTATTTATTTGTTGTGTTCTACAATGCTAATATTTTTATTTCAAATAGCATGCTGCTCACACTCAGAGGTAAGTTAAGCTAATGTAATGTGACGAATATTATATGATCCATTTTGAGCAAATCAGTTTGGCGCTACCTAATCATAGCTGTCAGTGCTTGCTTGGGCTGATTATTTAAGTGGTCATGCAGACTCCTCTGTCTTGCCACTAAGATATTGGTAATAGTAATATCAGTGACTTACCTTTCTCTGTGCCTTTCTTCTTGTAGCTTTTACAGTCCCAAGCAATCTCTCAGATATATGAAGCATGCCTCTATGCACTGAAAAATGAGTCTTTGCTGGCAAATTAAATGGGGTTGAGAGGCAAAGAACATGAATTCCTTGCCATGCATTAGTAGTTCCAAATGTAGTTTAGGACATGTGGAATACGGCTTAGGTTTAGGAAATTAGGAACTTGATACTAGTAGTGTGGGCGATCTGATTTAGAAAAGTACAATGTTACTGCATTTGCCTTTGCCTGTCAAAATTATTTATGGGAGATTAACTGTACCAATAATCTTTTTTAATCTTCTTTCATTCTTACATCATCACCCAAGGGCAAGAAGAGGGCACCAGAGGGGGTGGGGCGTGTGAAGCCGGAGCTGCCACCACCAGTGTACCACCAGCACTAGGGGTGCAGCTGATGGATCTGCTAGCCCTAGTAAGTCCCCCTGTTAATACTATTATTATTTCCCTAACTTTTACTTCTCCCTATTCAAAAAAGTTTCTCTATTTTTTTATACCATATTGTTTCCTTTTTTTGCAATGCCTCTTCATTCTATCTAAGATTTGTTGTTTCTAGTTAAACCTGTATTATCCTTCTTTTTGATATTGTATGATTCTGTAACCAACTTCTTCCAGTCTGTGCTAGTTGTTTATTTCTTCTACTTTGTTAGTAAGATTTCTCTCTCCCCATACATATCTTGTGGACTGATACTGAAAAACTAAAAGAACAGACTTTAGAAACTCTACTGCCAAGATTGCAGGCCCAAGTTAGTTATTCTACACACATTTGTTGAGAAGGCTTTCTTTTTCTTGCTCATGCTCAAACAGTAAAACAAGAGAGTGGTCATGGTCAAGGTAGACCTTCTCAATGCTGTATGAATTTGTATTCAATATACCAGCAGTTTCAATGAAAGTGCAGTATGGCACACAAATAATATGAGGACAGTCCCAGTACATTTGCCAACCAAAACTGCATGCCCTTCATTGACCAATTTGTTCCAACCCTTCATTGCACTTCAGTGACTCAGAGTCCTCATAGCTATGCTCCTCCATTACGAAAAGTCTTTGCTTGGCTTTACTATCTGGCTTTTCTAACATTGTAAGCCAACAAAAAGCCCAAAATTATACTTTTGATAGAAGATACTGCTTACCAAACTGTAGTGATGTATTTTGTTAAAAGAAAAATAATAATAAGGGGAGGCATATCTGGTATCTAGAATGTGTAATGTTTTTTGTAGCCACACAGACCACCAGTGCCAGGGCCAGGAGCCTTGCCAGTGCACCAGATGCTGAGGTGGTTTTAGGGGGAGTCTCAGCATCAGCAGGACAACGGCGGTGATAAGTCTCATTGCTTGCTTATGGACTATTACTAGTATACTCAGTGTATTTGTTAAGTGAGGCAGATATGTATCCACCCATCATCCTTCATCACCTCCCTGCCCATTGCATTTCACCACTCATGACCTAGTTGAAGCACAGTTTAAAAGAAAAAGAAAACTCTGTGTTTTTTATCTGCCATTATTATTCCTTAAATCCTTTTAGCCAGTCATTGTTTTTATGTGAGGCATGTGTGGGTAAAAAATGGCCCTGTGACTCTAGTAATCACAGCAAATTTCAATGGCCCTAGGAGACCAGCAATGTTCTGCTACTGTGCCACTATATAATTTAAATAAATCAGTGTTTGCACAGAGCATTGTTTACAAATTGTATTATTTTTTTTCTTTCTTGACATAGCTACTCCTGCTAGTCAACCACCACCACTGACATGGCAGGAAATAGCAGCTCAGCTGTGGCGACAGAGGTTAGAGGCCATCTGGCTGAATACCAACAGTTGGAGGAGGCTGAGACATTTGCCGCTGCTCCAGGCCTTGTGTCCTTAAGCCAGCCCCCTGCACCTCCATCCTCACAGTGACAACATCACAGGTGCTGCGGACTGCCACACCCACCAGCACTGCTGCCGCCCTCCCACCCAGACCACAAGTTCCAACACCATGTGCTGTAGAGCCATCGGATGGTACACCTCAAGACCCAAAAGTAAGAACTGCATACACTCTGTGAAAACACCTTCTCATGAGCCCTTTTTAAATTTTTTGTTTTGGTTGGAGGTACTATTGTTGTAAGCGTTGAGGATGGGAATTGGGAAGGGTAGATTGGGCAATTTTGGACTTTGTTTTGGACTCTTCGTTGGATATTTAATTTGGACATTGTTTGGGGTAATATTGTTTGAGGAGATGGGTGGGCCTGTTGTGGGTGGAGAGGATGTGTTATGTTGTTAAGTAAAGGGAAAATTTACTTTATGCCTGAAGTAGTTTTTTGTGTTTTACTTTTACTTTGCACTGCTGCCTTTTCATGCAGTCTGTTTTTTTAATCCGCCTCTCAAAGTATGTAGCACTTAGTTATAGTTAGTTATCCCATTGTCCTACTACGCTCTGTAATGATATTGACAATAAGGGGGGTATGCTGCCATTGCCTATATTGCCTGCAACCACCTAGGTAAAAAATTACTTATTTGCAGTAGACATTAGATACTTACTAACTAAACTAGTTCACTTCACTTCATAGTTCTCTTACCTGAATAGATAAAGCGATGGCTGCTACCTCTCTCAATCTTCCAAAACCTTACTGCAGGGTTTCCCAAGGTTCCCCTTAATGGTGGTGTTAGTGCACTAACAGGGAAGGCATCACAGGTGAGGTCCCACTCTCACCTAGATGAACCCCAACTGTAGGATTAATCAAAAGGATCATCCATCACAGGCAACTAAATTGAATGAAAAACACAGAATTGGTGAGTTTTATTTATATAAAAGCTTTACAAAGACTGAGACCAGATCACAACTACCATGACACAACGATGAATGGCTAATATTATAAAAACAACTAGGAACAGTAACTTCTTCTGAGCAATATGGAGCATGGAATATAATTTCAACTAAAGTTATGAATCTTCAAGTCAGAAAAAGTGGACTCAAAGCTGGAGTGGACAAGATTAAGCATTTACGCACCATGAGGTCTCAATGATCAGGTTGAGGAATGATGCTCTTATACATCTAAAATATGGATCCCTTTTATATGTGGGTAGGTAAGTGGGGCTGGTGTGGGCTATTGCTTAGGTAATAGAAGATCCTATAGTGAGTTGCTGTTGCTTTCACCACATCCCCCCCACCACGTGTGTGAATCTCCCTCTAACTTACATGGGTTAAAGTAGTGTTTTATAATAAAACAGCTGATGTTCTACGAAAGGATCCATATGTAAGAGTGTGTATGTTTCTATGAACACTAGAGACAAATTGTTACCACGTTTGCTGGCAACCTATCTTACTGTAGCCTTGAGAAAAGCACAGAGTGAAGAAATGTCTTGCTTAAGAACGCTGTGCTTACCTAGGCAAAGAACAGCTAGGTAGAGAGAAAAAAAAACAAGACCGCAAAATGTGGTTATTGTTAAAAATAATAAACAAATCTGAATAAAATGTGTCTAGGTCAAAGTGCACAGCGGCAGGCCTAGTTTGCTAACATGTATGAAGCTATAACTAAAATGGCTACACAACAGTGTGAACGACCCTCCCACTCTCCAGTCTAGGATGACTATCAGTATGCAGATAGATTCAGATGCCTCTTTCGCCACAACCAGCCACTCCTGTGTTGTTGCTGTCTGGAAAGTAAGCATAAAGTGTAGCTGTCACCCTCCCCTAGACGTGGATTGGAGTCAGGCTGCAAAACACTAGAGTTATAAGCAAAGACAAATGCCCACTTTCTAAAAGTGGCATTTCTAAAATAGTAATGTAAAATCCAACTATACAGTAAGCAGGACTTCTCACTACCATTCCAAACATACCACACATGCCAAAGCTACTCCTTTTAGATCAGAAATTACGACTTAAAAATATATGAGAGAATTTCCATTTTTACCCTATAAGAGGAGCAGCGCTCAGAAAAGTAAGAAGTGAAGTAGGTTGTTTGTCACTACTAGGACATGTAATACATAAAACTATGGCCTTCATTACAACCTTGGTGGAAAATCCCGCTTTCTGCCGTGCAGAAGACCTCCAATATACCGTTGCGGCAACGGAATTCCGCTACAGGTATTATGACCCACAGCTCGGAATCCGCCACAATACAGACACCCACAGAAGTCTGCCACACCAAAGGTCAGTGATAAACTGGCGATATCAAAACCGACTCCGTCACGCCAACAGGAATACGCCCACACTATCACGACACACGAATCAACGCGGCGGTCTTTCAACCGCGGTAAACCATTGGCAGTACACACTGCTGCGCTCAAAATACACACACATGTACAAAACACAAGCACATTGGACAATTCAAAATACACACACCTGATACACATACACACACCACACCCACACACTCATACCACTATAAAACACACACCCGCATCACCTACAAACCCTTACTACCAGAATTTTGAAACCACACCAAAGAGAGACACTACCAAAAACAACACCAGCATCCACAGAGACACAACACCATCACTTACACAACATCCACGCACCTCAAACAACACACACCAACATATCCCCTCACACATCACAACACACACCACCTCACACATCACCCACACCACATCATGGCACCTCAACAACACCCCAGGTTCTCTGAGGAGGAGCTCAGGGTCATGGTGGAGCAAATCATCCGGATAGAGCCACAGCTATTCGGATTACAGGTGCAGCAGACATCCATTGCAAGGAAGATGCAACTATTGCACAGAATCGTCGACAGGGTCAACGCAGCGGGACAGCATCCAAGAACACGGGATGACATCAGGAAGAGGTGGAACGACCTACGGGGGAAGGTGTGTTCCGGGGTCTCCAGACACCAGATTGCTGTACAGAGGACTGGCGGTGGACCCACACCTCCTCCCCCACAACTAACAACATGGGAGGAGCAAGTCTTGGCTATGCTGCATCCTGAGGGCCTCGCAGGAGTAGCAGGAGGACTGGACTCTGGTAAGGCAAATCTTTACTACTATATCCCCCCACCCTACCTGCATGCCATCACATACTCCCACCCTTACCCTCATACCCATCACCCCAACAACCCACAGATACCCCACTAACACAACCCACACATCCCAAAACCAAGCCCTGCATGTAGCACAAATGTAAGGACACCCATCACCCAAGCATGTCCAGTACAGAGACTCACTCATACCCCAAAATCACCAATCACACAAGGACGAAGCCAATAATGCAAGCACTGGAGTACAGGGTCACAATGGCACACACAGATACAATAACTATGCATTTAAACCCCAACAGGACCCCTACCCAACGTCACCGGACAGGAGGTGCCAGCCATATCCAGTCCCCCCACAGAAGAGGCCCACAGTGATGACAGCAGCTCTGCACAACTGGATCAAGATGACCAGCCCGGCCCATCAGGGACCTCGGAACAGTCGGTTCCCCTGACACTGGCATAAGCCACCACAGAGCCTCCCCCCTCAGGAAACACCAGCACAGCACCCACCCAGCAGGCCCATCCCTCTGTCCCCAGGACACGTCAATCAGCAGTGTTATCTACCACTACAGGGAACCCAGGCAAACTCACCAACCCAAGAAAATCAGGGACCTGGGGACAGAGGCACAGGATAACAGGGAAACTGGGAGGACTGCTTTGCGACAGGTGGAGGACAGCCCCAGGGAACCCACTCTCCACAAGGCCCTCTCCAACATCATGGGAGCTTACCATCATTCCCAGGAGACGATGGCAACGGTACTGGCCAAGTTTCAGGAGACCCCAGCGGCTGCAGGAGGAACACTACCTTGGGACCAGGGAGGACTTGAAGTCCATTAACACCACCCTGGTCACCATAGCATGGGTGCCGGCAGACCTCGCCAACACCAGGAACGACACAGTGGCACAACAAGGGGCCCCTGACACTAGCCTGGACGATGAACAGCCCTCCACCTCTGCCGGCACTGCCACAGGAACAACAGGACACCAGCACTCCACCCCCTGCAGATGGAGAACCACCCCGCAAACGGTCCCTGAGATCCAGGAACAAGACAGAGAACAATGCCAAGACTCCCGCCAGGAAATGAGACCCACCTGAATGTCACCCTTCTGTCCCACTATGTCACCCTGTCCATCCTTAAACTGCCATTGCTCCACTTCCTATGCCCCTTTGGACAATGCACCTGTGAAACAAATAGACTGGACTCTGCCATGGACATTCCTCCAGCACCCCGAGCCCATTTTACAACCCCCTCCACTTATTTGCACAGGAATAAACACACTTCAATCACAAAACAATCTGGCGTCAGTCTGTGCTTTCACAGATGTGTAATTGCAACAACTATGGAATATAGCAATGTTAATTTACTTGTTCACATACCAATGTAACACAGCTGTAGGCCATCAGTAAACATTGCAGAGGGCACAAAGTGGGGCCCAAATCTGTGAAATGGAAAGTCAAAGTGACAAGTCAGGGTGCGTACACTAAATGAAAATGACACACTTATGCAAGTTCCAACAATAGAATGAGATGTGGGAAGCAGTGGCATCTTCTTACCTGTGTCTCACTGGAAGTATTGCCTGATGATGTTGTTTCGGTTGTCGATATCCTCTTCTTCTCCCTCCTCTTCTTCACTGTCCACAGGCTCCTCAGCTGCCACAAGAGCACCATCTGGCCCATCCTCCTGCAGAAAAGGCACCTGGTATCGCAAAGCCAGGTTGTGCAGCATACAGCAGGCCACGATTATCTGGCACACCTTCTTTAGTGAGTAGTAGAGGGATCCACCTGTCAGATGGAGGCACCGGAATCTGGCCTTCAGGAGGCCGAAGGTGCGCTCGATCACCCTCCTAGTTCGCCCATTTGCCTCATTGTAGCGTTCCTCTGCCCTTGTCCTCGGGATTCCTTACTGGGGTCAGTAGCCATGAGAGGTTGGGTAACCAAAGTCAGCTGGGGATGGCCTCCCAACGTGGGAGGGGTGCCCGTCGCACCATGACCCCTCTATGTTCCAGGTCCTGGCTGTGGCGTATCCGGAGTTTGATGGGCGCTTGAGGGCATCACAGCAGCCACAAGGGAGTGAGTACACTCTCATTCAGCTGACTATGTGCGCATTACGAGGTGTCTGGGTGGGGGAGGTGGGCAGTGGGTTCCCCTAGGCGAAGTTTGTAGGCAAGGTCTCTTGTGAGGCAGGCTATGTGGCACCCCAACCCCAACAGTGTTAAGAGCTATCTACATCTAGTCAGGCTCCCGTGACTTCCAGGTGTGCAGCAATTGGTGTTAGGCCTCGTACCCCATGGTCAGGTGAAATTTCTAGGAACTGTTAGTGCATGGCATGGTGCAGAGGGCTACTCCATGTGTTTTGTGTCCGCCAACTGTAGTGTTGTTGCATGCACTGAACATGTCTTTCTTCTGTCTTTCCCCCCCTTTTTGTGGTCTCCCTGTTCTTGTGTCCAATAGCATCATCAGGCAGAGGAGCATTGGCACCGGAGCAGGAGGGATCTGCAACCCACTTGGCCCTGGAGGGCGAAACAACGGAGTCTGAAGCCACCAGTGGGACGGAGGGCGAGGGGAGCTCCACGGCAGGGACAGGAATGGACAGCAGTGACAGTGACTCCTCCTCTGATGGGAGCTCCCTTGCGGTGGCGGGCACCTCTGTGCCCACTGAATCAACAGGTACAGCCACCACCCCCCCTACCAGCACCCCCCTCCCAGCAGCCCCCTCAGCGTGTGTCCCGTGCCTGCTCACCCAGGAGGGTGTTCATCTCCTTCGCCTCAGGCACCTCAGGCCCTGCCCAAGTCAGCCCTGCTGCCCTCAGTGAGGAGGCTATTGACCTCCTGAGATCCCTCACTGTTGGGCAATCTACCATTGTGAATGCAATCCAAGGTGTCAAGAGGCATTTGCAAAAAACAAATGCATACCTGGAGGGCGTTCATTCTGGGCAGGCAGCCCAACAGAGAGCATTTCAGGCTCTGGCCTCAGCACTGATGGCAGCCATTGTCCCTGTGTCCAGCCTCCCCCCTCCAACTTCCACTACCCAGACCCAATCCCCTGTACCTCAGCCTATCCCAAGCACACCATCAGAACAGCATGCACACTCATCTACACCCAAGAGTGGCTCAGGTAAACATAAGCACCACACATCCCACAGGCACTCACACAAGCACCCTCCCCATGCAGACACAGCAACATCCACAGCCTCCACTGTGTCCCCCTCCTCCACGTCCTCCTCCTCCGTCCCTGTCTCATCTTCACTCACACCTGCATGCACTACATCCTCAGCCACTGCCTCCATCACCAGCACGCCCATCACCACACAATGCTCACGTGCACTCACCACCCCAGCTACCATGCACACATCCCCAGTGTCCTCTACCAGTGTGTCTGTGAGCCCTCCTCCCAAAGTACACAAACGCAGGCCCACACCCACCTAACAGCCATCCACCTCACAACAGCCTCTGGCCCATGCACCTTCACCCAAATTCAGCAGACGTACACCTCCTACAACCACTACCTCTGCCTCCACTCCCAAGCCCCCTCCATCTTCCCATCCCATTGTGTCTAAGAAACTCTTCCTGGCTAACACTGACCTCTTCCCTACACCTCCCCCCCACGTCCTTCCCCTAGGGCCAGGATTTCCAGGTCCCAGCCCAGCACCTCAGCCACCAATGGCAGGCCTGGGACATGTTTTAAAATGCTACTTAAATGGGTGGCACAATAGGTGCTGCAGGCCCATTGATAGCATTTCTTTTACAGGCTGTGGATATATGGTATTCCACAATACAATATGCCAATCAGGTATATACCATGCAAACCATGCTTTAAGGAGAGAGCACAAGCATTTTAGCTTGAGGCAAACAAGCAGAAATCCAGCAAAAAGTAGGAGGAAGAAGACAAAGTTTGATGGTGACCCTGTAGAGAAGGCCATTTGCAACAAGGGGCATGGATTTATCATGGTCTTTGGCAACCACTTCTACTATTTGGGGCATTTTGTCAGATCAGCTGTGCAAATCTCTGGCGTCTGGTGAGCAGAAGAGTATGTCTCATGTGTCAGGATAAAAAGATCCACAATAGCAGCTTTGCCAGCCTGATGATGCACCCATGTAGGTAGAGCTGGGTGAGCTGTTCAGTCACATGAGCTTCTCTCATGGTTCTCCATATTGTTAAGGCTATATTTGGATGTTTTGAGATGGCTGTGAAAGCAAGGCAAAGCCAGAAAGTATTGCCTTTAGTTCAGGCTCAAACAAAATAAACATTATGTGGCATTCAGGAATTTCACAAACTATGCTTGTTTTGTGATATCCACAATATTATCCCATGTCATGTAACTATGGCACTCTTCATGGCACAGCAACAACACAAACAACCAGAATGTGATCAGCTGTTGTGCTCTGGAATTTTGTTTTTGTGTGTGTTTTTTTAGGGCAAAATGCATCCTTGCATTAACAATTTATTCTCTTTATGTAATGTTTCTAAAGTGGCTCCTGGCATTGTTACTAATGGAGCAGTCTGAGAGTTTATCACCTGTGTTTGCCTCCCCAGTTGCTAGGATGGGTGTGAAGATGACATTAGATACTGATATGCATCAGGGTGAGGAAATCAAATGGGTTACTTCTCTGAGACTGTAGTAATTTGTAAACAGCATACAACATATGAGTTGTAGAATCTGCATAAGATCAGCTCTATGTCCATTTAGGTGGGTTCAAGGACATTTCACATGTTAGGCACTACCAATGATTGATTATGTGTTACTGTAGGAGGCTGGCCTGGTTTGTAGTGGGTACCCTGGGTACTTACACCTTATATCAGGTCCAGTTATCCCTTAATAGTGAAAAGTAGTAGTGTTATAGCAGCCTAGGTTGATAGAGGTAGCTATAGCAGAGTAGCTTAGGCTGAACTAGGAGACATGCAAAGCTCATGCAATACCACTTATATTTACACAATACTTATATACAAGTAAAGACAATACTCAGTGTTATAAAAAATAAAGGTATTTATTTGGGTGACACAGTACCAAAAATATCTTAGAGACAATACTCATTTTGGAGGTAAGTATTAAACACAATATATACACTAGACACCAAAATTAGACAAGTAAATAGTCATAGAACAATGCAAACAATAGGAAATGCTATAGAATGCAATGGGAAAAAATGGGTCTAGGGGCAATACAAACCATTTTGAATCACAAATTCCCCCCTAGACAAGTGTAGTGTGTGCAGAATCGCTGGGAGAGTAAGAATACAGTAAAGGTAAGTAAATTACCCCACCCCAGAAAATCAGGAATAAAGTACTGCAAGTGTCCTTAGGACACACTACACCTCGTTTTGGTGATTTTGCAGTAGCCAACCAAGTCTGCAAAGAACAACTGCTGGATTATTGGACCTGAAAACCTGCAAAGGAAGGGGACCAAGTCCAGAAGGCGAAAGAAGTTCCAGGTAGAAGAGGAACCCCTGCCAACCCAGAAGAGGGTGCAAAAGAAGAGTCTACTGTTAGTTCAAGACTGCAGAAATGCACCCTAGGAAGATGCCAGCGTGTTCCTGCATGATGCAAAAGATGTCCCACAGCGTGAAGATTGTTTGATGAGATTTCGTGTTGGAAGGCACCAACAAGCCTTGGCTACAACAAAAGTGTGTTTTGCATCAAAATGGTACTGGATGGACCCAGGAGGGACCTGGGGGCCCCAACTCTGTGTGAGGAGGAAGAGGGGGCTCTCAGCACTTTAGAGAGCCCTCAGGATACAAGCCAGAACCCCCAGGAGTTGCAGGATCCGGGTTCAAAGGAGGTGCAAAACAAGGTTAATGCAGCACAACAAAAGAAGATCCCACGCCGTCGGAGAACAACTCAGTGAGTTGTGCATTGCAGGATGGGGTGCTGGGGACCTGGGCCAGGCTGTGCACAAAGGAGCTTTGCAAAGAGTGCACAGGGGCCTCAGGAGGGGAAGAAGACGCAGTACACAGTGATACCATCGCTCTCAGGGAAGGCAAGGTCTTACCTCCTCCAAATTGCATCAGCAGGACCTCAGGACAGTCTATGTAGATGATGAGGTCCACCCTCTGTGTCCTTAGGAGCACGATCTTCACTGTGAGAGGAGTCCCAGGGTACCAGTCGTCGTCTTGGAAGGTGCCTGCTTGGAGCAGGGGAGTGACTCCGTCACTTCACAGGAAATTTTTCTTCGGTCCTTCTGGTGCAGGATGAAGACAGGGAGTCCCCGGAGCGTGCACACTGTGGAAACTGTTGCAGTTGCTGACTTGGAGCTGAGGTTGCTGAAGAAAAGTGTCTCTTGTAGACACTTTGTTGCAGTTACATCGTTTCTTGGAACAGGCTGCGGTGGAACCGAGGTCAGAAGAGTCTGAAGTTAATGTAGAGGATTCTTGAAGTAAACTTGCAAGCAGAGTCTGAAGAGAACCCACAGGAGAGACCCCAAATAGCCCCGAGAGGGGGATTGGCTACCTTATCAGCTAAGGACCTATCAGGAGGGGCCTCTGATGTCACCTGCTGGCACTGGCCACTCAGAGGCCCCCAGAGTACCCCCACACCTTGCAAAGCAAGATGCCTGAAGTCTGGGACACACTGGAGGAGCGCTGGGCACCAATCCAGGGGTGGTGCTGGACAGGGTAGTGGTCACTCCCCTTTCCTTTGTCCAGTTTTGCACCAGAGCAGGGGACAAGGAGTCCCTGAACTGGTGTAGACTAGCTTATGCTAGGAGGGCATCATCTGTGCCCTTCAAAGCATTTCCAGAGGCTGGGGGAGGCTACCCCTCCCCAGCCTGTAGCACCTATTTCCAAAGGGAGAGGATGTAACACCCTGCTCTCAGAGGAAATGCTTGGTTCTGCCTTCCTGGGACTGGGCTGCCCAGACCACAGGAGGGCAGAACCCTGTCTGTGAGGCAGCAGCAGCTGTAGCTTCAGTGCAAGCCTCAGAGAGCTGGTATGGCAGGACTGGGGGTTCATGGTGGAGCCCCCAGGATGCATGGAATTGGCATCCCAGTACCAGATTTGGAATGGAGGGACAATTCCATGATCTTAGACATGTTATATGGCCATATTTGAAGTTACTATTGTAAAGCTACATATAGGTATTGACCTATATATAGTGCACACGTGTAATGGTGTCCCTGCACCCTTAAAGTCAGGGGAAATGGCCCTGAACTATGTGGGGACACCTTTGCTAGTGCAGGGATGCCCTCCTACTTAGTAACTTTGAACCTAACCTTCAGCAAGGGAAGGTTAGACATATAGGTGACTTATACGTTACTTAAGTGCAGTGAAAATGGCTGTGAAATAGTGTCTGCACTATTTCATGCAAGCTGCAATGGCAGTCCTGTGTAAGGGTTTGTCTGGGCTCCCTATGGGTGGCAAAAGAAATGCTGCAGCCCATATAGATCTCCTGGAACCCCAATGCCCTGGGTACCTAGGTACCAAATACTAGGGACTTATAAGGGGGGGTCCAGTGTGCCAATTGAAATTGGTAAATTAAGTCACTGGACTACAGTGACAAATTTAAAAGCAGAGAGAGCATAAGCACTGAGGTTCTGATTAGCAGAGCTTCAGTGATAAAGTTAGGCACTACAACAGGTATACACATTAGGCCACAAACTATGAGCACTGGGGTCCTGGCTAGCAGGATCCAAGTGAGACAGGCATAACATACTGACTTATAGGTTTTTATCTATGAGCACTGGGAACCTGACTAGCAGGATCCCAGTGACACAGTAAAAGCACACTGACACACTCTCACAAACAGGCCAAAAGTGGGGGTAACCATGCTAGAAAGAGGCTACTTTCTCACAATTACATTGCCAAGATGAGAACAGATTGGGTGGAGGAAATATGTGTAAATGTTTAGTTAGTGGAAGTTATGTTGAGTGTCTCAAAGCCTTGAAAGAACATGAGGTAGTATCTTCTTTTTCATATGGAACCCTGGAGTTCCATCCGTCAAAATGGCCCATGTTAGACCTGTCAGCCTTTAGATGGACTTCCCCTAAACTGTCTGCCTCTCCTTCATTTTGCTGAAATTACTGTTGTTGGCCTTAGAACCCCTAAGATAAGCCTTAGATACCACACATGCCAGGGTGAAATTTAATTACAAGATTGGACATTTTGCTTTTTGTTTTACATGCCTTGATAGTGAAAACTCATGAATATGTTTTTCACTATAGGGAGGTCTATCCCTGCCGTAGGATAATATTCAGCATTCCTTATTAAATTTGATATGCTGTAATTTCCTATTAGTAGCAGTGACCTATGTCATGTTTGGAGTCTTTGGAATTGTAATAAAGACCTACTTTGATGGTAAAGCTGGGTTTTTATTACAATTTTGAAAATGTCATTTTTAAGTTGCCATTTTTCTGTCCTTGAGCATTTTATGCATGTAGCCAGTCTTGGGTCACATGACGGGGTGTAACTGACACTTAGACTTTGTGAATTCCTCCCACACAGTCACACAATAGAGGGATTGGGTGTGCCTGAATGCACCATCTGCTGACAGGATGGAGTGGCGGAGCTAAGAATAGCCACAATTGCAACTAAATAGCGAGTGCTCTGCCTTCACAGAAAGGACTTATCACCTCCACATTGTCACTGCAGCCAGCTTGAAGCCAGGGCAGGGGAGTCAGGAAATCCTATGCAATCCAAGCTGCTGTCTAGAAGCTTCTCTCATAAGACAGAAGGAGGGCACCAGGATATAAAAGTAGGGCCTCAGTCAGAAACTCTTCAATATACTTCTAGAACTGTGGATACCCTGCCAGGAAGAAGGACTGTTGTGTTGCTAAAATGGCTGTCACTCTGCTGTACTGCTGCTCTGAAGGAGTGCTGCCCTGTTGAGCTGATCTCCTGCCCCTTTGTCTGGGTGGGAAGGACTGGACCTGCATCTGTTGAACCAAGGACCACAAGAGTGAATCCAAGAACTAGTTGGCTGGTCTCCTGAATTGAGCCTGAGGGACAAAAGGCTCTACAACCTTGACCCCAGCACCTGGACTCTGCAATCTGTGAGTCTTCCCTGCCAAGTGGTGGCACTCCAGTCCTAGACCCTGAAAGTAGGCCTAATGTGGTCTGCCAGCCTCTGTCAATGCAGTTGAACTGCATTTCCTCTGCTACACGGTGCAACTCCGAGCACAACTGATTTATTGCTATTGCTGAGAGGATTGCACCCATTACAAAGACCCACATCACCCCTGTAGCCTCATTGGAAAGCTGCTGCATGATGCATCCACATTGTAGGCCCTCACATCCTTCATCACCTGTGGCCTCAACTCTACATTACAGCCTCACAGCTCCTTGGAACAGATGCATCGCTCTGCATGTGCAACGTACCCCGACACCAGACTTCACATTGCAAGCCTTCATCGATAGAACCTTGACAATAATGCAGGACCTCACAACCAATCCTCCCCACAACTCTGAACCGTTGCATCGTTTCGGCTGTGCTTCGCATTTTCAATGCAGATCCTTGCAACACTCGAAAAACGAGGATCTAAGGTATTCTGTTGAGCTGGCCCAACTGGGTCCCTGTAGCTCTCTCCCCCCCACCCTCAACCCCTCTATTACCTATCTTCCTATCCTCTCACTCTACCTCTCACCCTCACCCACCTCTACAACCCCCCCTCCCCTATCTTCTCAACCCTACTCCTATCTTTCTCCCTTATCTCCTAAACCTCCTAACACTCACCCCCTCCACCCTTAAACCCCCCTCGCCCAGCTCTTCTCACTCTACCTGTCCCCCCCTCCCTCGCGCTTTCCCGCCGCGACCTCCTGCACGCCCCCGCCCCCCAGCTCCCATTCGCCCCCACCTGACCCCTCCCCCCCCTCCTACCTCATATGGTAGAAGGGGGGGGCTCTTTCTTTTTACAGACAGCCTCAATGTATGACATTGTCCTGATCTGGCACACCCAGATAGCCACTGTTTGCACTTTGTGGTTCTTGACACTATTCTCACTAAAATATTTAACACTGCATATCTCAAGTTCTACTGATTGGATTTTTGTCATTTTGGTCTTGTTTTATTTATTAAAATAACTCTTTTTTACTAACGTTGGGTGGGATCCTTTTTGTGTGGTGTGTGTCTTACACTCTATACTGTTTAAAGTAAAGTAAAGCCTGACTGTTCTGTGCCAAGCTACAAGAAGGTTGAGCACAGGTTAATTTAGGGTTGGCTTGTTCCTCACTTTGACAAGGATTCTGGTTGCTGCGTGATCAGTCAACCAACAACTTAATTTCTTACAGCACACGATAGTGGATGCATCTCAACCATGTCAGCAGAGGGAATGCACACATCTGCAAAAGGAATATTCCATACTTATGGCAACTGCAGCACTGCACAGCCTGAGGGCTACATCAGTATTAAACCAAGGTTAGTATACATAAAGAAGGGAGTGCTGGGCAGTGCACCTTTGGTGTTATTCCTGTTATGTTCTACCTTTGGAAGGCAGGAGAAGAGTACTAAGTGCTCATTCAGTAAAAGAAAGAGGAGTGTAATCAACTGCTACAAGCCACCATTAGTAAAGTTTTTGTGCCTCTACTTTCTGTTTTGTTGCCAAATTGGGGTGTAGATCCTCCTGGTCACAAATTGGTGTGATGACAACAAGGTGGATGATGGAAGATGAAAAGGCCTCCCAAGAGCCCTCCTGTGTACCTGTTGAATATTTTTGGTGTGGGAATGCAACAGTCAGTGCTGCTCCAGGGTCGATGGCCGATGGCACAGCATTAAGTCACAGTGTGCAAATGTAGACAGAGAGATCGCCAATCTCTATAACACTGTGGTGCTTTATATGATCCACCAATGCCAGTTTTGCTGGAATGTCCTCATCATTCAGCGGGATTTTCTATTACCATTCTGGCCATACTAAATATTACTGTCTACTCCTTTCTAATCAGAATCTACCATTCAAACAGTATATGAGAGTAGCCCTAATGTTAGCCTACGAAAGGAGCAGCCCTCATAGCAGTGGAAAATGAATATAAGAGTTTTCCACTACCAGGACATATACAACTGACATGTAAATATCCTGCCTTTTACCTACACAGCACCCTGTCCTATAAGTTATCTAGGGCCTACCTTAGGGGTGACTTATATGCAGAAAAAGGGGAGCTTAAGGCTTGGCAACTACTTTTGAAAGCCAAGTTGAAGTGGCAGTGAAACTGCACACACAGGCCTTGCAAAGGCAGGCCTGAGACATGGTTAAGGGGCTACTTATGTGGGTGGCACAACCAGTGCTGCAGGCCCACTAGAAGCATTCAATCTAAAGGCCTGGTGCACATGTAGTGCACTTTACTAGGAACTTACAAGTAGATCAAATATGCCAATTGGGTGTGAACCAATGTTAACATGTTTTAGGGAAAGAGCATGTGCACTTTAGCACTCATTAGCAGTGGTAAAGTGCGCAGAGTTCCTAAAGCCAGCAAAAACAGTGTCAAAAAGATGGAGGGAGCCAGGCAAAATGTTAGAGGTGACCACCATAAGGCTGTCAGGTCTAACATGTGTTCCCCCAGCTTAAAGTAGGGAGAGCTACCCAATCCCTTGAGAGCTCTCATTGCTAAGGTGGAAGTATCTGAAGAGACCATCAGCATTGGAGTGGTCAATCCCCGGGCGATGCTTCACCATAAAGTCCATCCCCTGTAGGGAAATGGACTACCTCAAGAGTTTAGAATTCTCACCCCTCATCTGCATGAGCCATCTGAGGGGCCTGTGGTCTATCTGAACTCAGAAGTGAGTCCCAAACAGGTATGATCTCAGCTTTTTCAGTGCCCAGACCACAGCAAATGCTTCTCTTTCAATGGCACTCCACCTATGTCCCGGTGGTAACAGTCTTCTGCTAATAAAGACGACTGGTTGGTCTAGGCCCTCCTCATTCAGCTGTGCTAGGACCTCCCAGACGCCATGCTCTGAAGCATCTGTCTGCACGATGAACTCTCTAGAGTAGTCAGGTGTTTTGAGCACGGGGCCACATGGCTTCCTTCAGGGAGTCAAAGGCTTTCTGACAAGCCTCCGTCCAATTAACCAACCTAGGTTGTTTCATGAATGTGAGTTCTGTTAAAGGGGCCACTCTGGTGCCATAACCCTTAACAAATCTGCTGTAGTATTCAGTGAGACCTAAAAAGGCTCTCACCTTTTTCTGGGGTCTAGATGGTTGCCAGGCCTTGATGGTTTCAATCTTGGCCTGGAGGGGCTGCACCTTGCCACCATCTAATAGATGTCCAAATTCCACCACGGAACCCTGCCCAATCTGGCACTTACTGGCCTTGATGGTCCAGATGGTTACAGGGCCAGAAGCACCTCCTTGAAGTGGATCAGGAGTTACTTTCAGCTGGAACTATAGACGGTGATGTCGTCTAGGTAGGCTGCGCAGAAGGCACCCTTCCCAGCTAGGACCCCGTTAACCAACTGTTGGAAGGTAGCGGGCATATCTCAGTCCAACTGGCATGACCCAGGACTAGTGATGGCGCTCAGGTGTAGAAAAAGTGGATCTCTGTTTTGCCCCCTCAGTCAAGGCAATTTGCCAGTACCCTGATGTGAGATCAGAGGTACTGAGGAACTTGGCAGCGCCTAGCCTGTCTACAAGCTCATCAGCTCGGGGTATGGGGCGAGCATCTGTCTTTGTGACAGAGTTGAGACCCCGGTAGTCCATGCTGAACCTAATCTCTGGCTTGGCACTGGGTGCGGCAGCCTTAGGAACAAATACTACCAGTCTGGCCCAGGGACTGCTGGACTTCTCAATTTCCCCAAGAGCCAGCATCTTGGCAACTTCATCTTGATGCTGGACCTCACCTTATCTGACACTCTGTAAATGTTATTCTTTACAGGGGGACTGTCTCCTGTGTCAATGTCATGGACACACAAGTGTGTGAGTCCAGGGGTGAGGGAAAACAAGGAAGAGAACTGCTCCAATAACTCATAGCAGTCTCCTCTCTGATCTAGGGTCAGGGATTCAGAGAGACTGACACCCTCCAATAACCCATCACCCTTAGGGGGTTCCTAGTGGACTTGAGGTCCTCTAAGTATGTCGCCTCCCCCTTCCACTCCTTGATCTCGAATGGGCCAGTCCAGCAGTTCTGGAGAGCTCTAGGATCTACTGGCTCCATTACCCAAACTTTGTCTCCAGGTGAGAATTCTACCAGGGTGGCCTTCTGGTCATATCATTGCTTCATCACCTCTTGACTGGCCTCATGGTTGCTCTTGGCCTGTTTCCCTTAAGCGTTGCCACTGGTTGCAGAGGGCCAGCATGTAACTGACCACATCCTTGAGGGGTTTTCTGGGAGCTTTCTCCCACCCCTCTTTTACTATGCTTAGGGCTCCCATGACAGGGTACTCATAGAGAAGCTCAAAGGGGCTGAACCCCACCCCTTTCTGGGACACTTCTCTTATAAGCAAAGAAAAGGCATGGCAAAAGGACGTCCCACTTACGCCTCTAGGCCTCAGGCAGGCCTGTGATCATGCCTTTTAGGGTCTTGTTGAACCTTTCCACAAGCCCATTGGATTGAGGATGGTAAGGGGTGGTGAACCGATAGGTTACCCTACACGTATCCTACATGGACTTCACGTATGTAGACATGAAGTTTGTGCATCTGTCAGACACAATCTCCCTTGGGAATCTCGCATCTGTAAATATCCCCATCAGAGCTCTGGTCACCTCTGGTGCAGTCATTGTCCTTAGAGGGATCACCTCTGGGTAGCAGGTGGCATGGTCCACCAAAACCAGGATGAACCTGTTGCCTAGAGCAGTTTTGGGATCCAAGGGACCAATGACACCGATGCCCATTCTTTCAAAGGGGGTGCCAACGACGGGGAGTGGGATCAGGGGGGCTTTTAGCATTTTCCCTGTCTTCCCACTAGCCTGGCAAGTTGGGCATGACCTACAGAAAGCATCTGAGGCCACCCTCATTTGGGGCCAATACAACTGGGTGTCAAGCCTGGTGGACGTTTTGTCTTGCCCCAAATGTCCGGCCAGGGGGAATGTCATGAGCCAAACCCAGTAAAAGACCCAGTAATGCTGGGGGACCTCCAGCACACATGCTGCCCCAGCTTCTGGTACCTTAGGCTCACTGTAAAGGAGATCATTCTCTCAGTAGATAGGGTGATCGCCAGAGGCTTCACCTGCTGCCTTGGCTGTGGCCTGTCGCCTCAAACCCTCAAGAGTGGGGCACTCTTTCTGCGCTTTGCAGAACTCCTCCCTGGTTGGTCCACCTTCTATTTGCCAGCCAGCAAGTTCAGGCAGGTTACCCAGGGAGGTGATGTCCTCCCCAGTTGGCTCAGGGGCCTCCTCCTCTGGGACACTCTCAGCCACCGCGGGAATGTCTGGGACCAGTTTCCAGCTCCCCTTGCCCTTCCTCTTTGCAGCTGTCTGGGTTATTGTTCCAGGCTCTAGATGCCCTTGACTCCCTTTCCAGGCAGCCATGGACCGCGCAGTCATGCAGACCCATTCAGGCAAACCGAACATCTCCAGGTGAGACCTGAACTCTAACTCCTTCCAGGTTGTATGCTCAAGGTCGTTGCCTAGCAGACAATCTACAGGCATGACAGGACTCACAGCTACTTTTAGAGTATCAGAGACCCCTCCTACTAAAAGGGAATGAGAGCCACTGGTAGGTGACGATTGTCAGCAACTATGACCTGGTGGAATGTATTGGGGATGACCTGCTCTGCTGATACCAGCTTACCCCTGACAGTAATCATGCTGGCTCCTGTGTCACACAGAGCCTCCACCCTTTGCCCATTAATGGTGACCCACTGCCTATACTTGGAAGTATTAGGTGGCATGTGGGCTTTTGGAACCATTTCCTCCTCTCCCAAGGACACTAGGTTCACCTCTATCTGTTCCCCCAAGCTGACTGGGACTATCTCCTCCCCGAGCACTACGTTAGCCAACCCAGGTGTCTGCAATCCAGTGGGAGGCTGTGCCATCATGGGACACTCCAAGACGCGCTTGTAGTGTCCATGTCTGGAACCCTCTAAACATTTGGATACACACTTCCCTTTCTTTTTATCAAAGAAGCCTGGCTTCTTTTCAGAATTAGGTTGGAACTGGTTACCACCACCCCCTGGTAATTGTTTCGGGGGCCTTTTGAGAACTCCTTATTTTTTAGGTTTTTATACCCCCTTTCTTCTGATGGGAACCCTGACCATCATTGTGTGTGCCCCCCAGATATCTTTTTGGACTCTCTGGTGCTAGCCCAGGGGTTCGCCTCTTCAGCAAGATTTCTAGGGTCAGTCAGCTTACTGTCAACTAGGTGCTGGCGCAACTCTGTAAAGCAAACACTGAGCATATGCTCTCTCAGGATTAAACTATACAACCTCCATATAATCATTTACTTTACTGTCCCGCACTCATCAATTCAGTGCCTTATGGAAAAATGAAAAAAGTCTACCCAAGTCTGTGTTGAGAGTTTTGTGCTGTCCCTGAACCTCAGGGGTCAGCCCAAACTTAGCAAGTAAAGTGGCTTTCATGGGTGAGTATGTGTTTGGATCCTTTGGTTCTAATGTGAGAAGTAGTGTGTCCCTCCCCACAACTGGCATATATCCTCACAAACCTGCCCTCTATTGCTCTTCACAAACCCCATGAGCCCTTACTGCAACTTAATAAGCAGCCAACCACTTATCAATGTCATCTCCCACCACATAACTTGGCATACACTTTAGGGTATACAAACCTTCTTTTCCCCAGCAGGTTCTGCATGTATGCTGCCACCATCACCGCTGGACTCAGACTGCCTCGATTTGAGGTCCAGCTCTTTGAGACTCAGTTCGTGAGCCAGAAGAAGTTTCTTCTCAACCAAGGCCCTTTCAGCCTCAGCTTGCTAGGCTTCTCTCTTAGCCTTCCTCTCCTCTCCCTCCATGTTTAACCTTGCCATTTGCAATTGAAATTCTCTCTCCTCCCTCCTTTCCTCTGCGGTCAGGCTATGGCTAGAGACACTGCTCCCTGGGTTACCAGGGGGCACAATTCCAGGGGTAACATTCCCCACTGCTGGTAGCAAATGCTCTCAGGGGGCATTCTCTGGCTCCTCCACCTCAACATTCTTTTGTGAACGGGCTTCTTCCAAGGCCCTCAGCGCCTTTTAATACTCCTCCTTCCTGGAGGCTCCCCTGGAAGGTACTCCCATCCCCTTGAAGAATCCCTTCAGCTGGCTGACAGTGTATGTCTCCAGATAGGCTAGGTCAAACTCTCCAGCTCCTACTTGAGACCCAGCCAGAGACATGTTGTAAGAGGATTAAGTTAAAATGTCAAGCAGAAAAAATGAAATTGTAGAAAAAAGAGAAAAATCAAGTTGACCTTTAACTGTGGGTAGGTAGTATACACGTAGCTATTGCATGTCACTGCACCAATACCAGTCCTATCCTCATTGCTGATCACCAATGTTAGAAATTTGGTCTCTAGTTGGCAAAGGTATACACCCTTGTCCAAATAGGGACCACAGTCTTAGTCAGGCTAAGTCACACACAATCCAAATTACCCTGTGCCCGCTCTCTGCTAGCTTGGCACTGAGCAGTCAGGCTTAACTTAGAAGGCAATGTGTACAGTATTTGTGCAATAAATCATGCAATAACACTGTGAAAATACCACTAAAATACACCACACTGGTTTAGAAAAATATAGAATATTTATCTGAGTAGATTAAGGTCAAAACGATCAAGATTTGATAAATACAAGTTGAAATATCACTTTTGTAAATGATAAGATGATTTTTAAGTCCTTAAAAGCTCAATTGTCTCTTGCAAGCACAAAGTATCTGGTTTGAGTCAAAATTACACGCACGAAGACCACAGAGGAGATGCATTGAAAAAGGTAGATGTGCGTCGGATTTCCGGGTGCACACAGATGATGTGTCGATTCTTTTCCACAAGACAAAGGGCCTGATTACAACTTTGGAGGAGGTGTTAATCCGTCCCAAAAGTGACGGTAAAGTGACGGATATACCACCAGCCGTATTACGAGTCCATTATATCCTATGGAACTCGTAATACGGCTGGTGGTATATCCGTCACATTTGGGACGGATTAACACCTCCTCCAAAGTTGTAATCAGGCCCAAAGGCTTTGCGTTGAATTCCTGTTCGCAGGCTTGAATCCTCTCTGCGATGCGGGGTCCTTTGATGCCCAGGAATGATGCATGGAAATCCTGGGCATGCAGGACAAAGTCACAAGTGCTGCGATGATCGAGTGGGGGATACGTCTGAGTTGCCATCACATGGAACGTTCTGTGTTGTTCTGGCTTGGTGATGCATCGATCCCGAGGCACTGCATCATTCCGATTTGGTGATGCAGGGATTCTTTCCCCGCTAAGCAGACTGTGCGTCATTTCTGGCAGGCTGTGCATCAATCTTTTGCTGCACTAGTTCTTTGCAAAGATAAAGGGGGTTATTACAACTTTGGAGAAGGTGTTAATCCGTCCCAAATGTGACGGATATACCACCAGCCGTATTACGAGTTCCATAGGATATAATGGACTCGTAATACGGCTGGTGGTATATCCGTCACTTTACCGTCACTTTTGGGACGGATTAACACCTCCTCCAAAGTTGTAATAACCCCCAAAGTCTTTTTGGCACTGAGACTTCAGGAAACAGGAGGCAAGCTCAATCCAAGCCCTTGGAGAGCACTTCTCAGCAGAGCCAGAGGACAGCAAGGGAGCAGGGCAACAGCAAGGCAGCAGTACTTTACAGCAAAGCAGTCCAGGTGAGTCCTTTGGACAGCCAGGCAGCTTCTCTTGGCAGGTTGGGGGGGTGGCAGTCCTTTGCGTGGGGGCAGACCACTATCCTTTGAAATGTAAGTGTCAGGCCCTCCACCCTTCGAGCTCAGGAAGACCCATTCAGTATGCAGATGTGTGCAAGTGTGACTGAGCATCCTGTGTTGGTGGTTGTCTGGGTGAAATCCACAAGGGAGCTGTCAACCTGTCCCAGATGTAGATTGGAGACAGGCTGTAAGGCACAGAAGGAATTTTAGTGCAGAGAAATGCTCACTTTCCAGAAGTGGCATTTCTAAAATACTAATATATAATCCAACCTCACCAGGTAGCACGAGTTTGCATTACCATTCTGGTCATGCTAAATATGACCTGTCTACTCCTTTCTAATCAGAATCTACCATTAAAACAGTTTATGAGGGTAGCCCTAATGTTAGCCTATTAAAGGAGCAGGCCTCACAGCAGAGGAAAACAAATGTAGGAGTTTTCCACCACCAGGACATATAAAACTCACATGTATATGTCCTGACATTTACCTACACAGCACCCTGCCTTATGGGTTGCCTAGGTCATACTTTATGGGAGGCATATGTAGAAAAAGGGGAGCTTAAGTCTTGGCAAGCACTTTTAAATACCAAGTCGAAGTGGCAGTGAAACTGCACACACAGGCCTTGCAATGGCAGGCCTGAGACATTGTTAAGGGGCTACTTATGTGAGTGGCACAAACAGTGCTGCAGGGGGCCCACTAGTAGCATTCAATCTAAAGGATCTGGGCACATGTAGTGCACTTTACTAGGGACTTACAAGTAGATCAAATATGCCAATTGGGTGTGAACAAAAGTTAACATGTTTTAGGGAGAGAGCATATGCACTTTAGCACTGATTAGCAGTGGGAAAGTGTGCAGAGTTCCCAAAGCCAGCAAAACAGTGTAAAAAAGATGGAGGGAGGCAGGAAAAAGGTTATGAGTGACCACCCTGTTGTGTAGCCATTTTAGTTATAGCTTCATGCACGTTATTTTAACATACTAGACCTGCCGCTGTGCACTTTAACCTAGATATATTTTATTCGGCTTTGCTTTATTATTTTAACAGTTGCCACTTTTATGGTCTTGTTTTATTTTCTCTCTATCTGACGTTTTTGCCTAGGCCAGCACTCTGTTCTCAAACCGGACATTCTTGCTCACTTTGTGCTTCTTCCAAGGCTGGAGTAAGATAGGTTGCCGGTGAACGTGGTATAAGTTTAGTCTCTGACATTCATAGAAAATACACATCCTACGTAGGGACATTTTCTTAGAACACCAGCTGTTTTATAATGAAAACACTTCCCTGTCCCTTATACGTTAGAAGGAGATTCCAGCCAGAGGACCACGACTGTATGCTGATTGCCGAATGCTTCGCTACAGCTGTATTACAGACTTCAGGCCTTTGCTCAGGTATGGGGGATGATGTCTTCCCAGGGTAACCTGAAGGGCAGAGTTAGAGCTTAACACGCTGTGCTCTGTGCTAGGGAGGAATTAGTATGTTGACTCTAGTTACAATATGGTAGCATTATTTTTATGTTTTACTCTCCTTGTCACAACTTTAATCTTGTCATGCTGTATCGTCCTGGGTATTGCAGTCTATGCTTTGCTATCTAAGATGCAGTTTCTTTATTAAAGCATTATTGAAATATATACTGCCTCTGATTGTCATCGTGTATGTGAGACTAATGTAACCGAGAGAAACGGATGAGACCTGAGTGACCACAGCTTCCCTGAGAAACCAGTTATGTCATGTGCTCGGCTGCCCAATCATGCCTGTCCTTGGGTAGAGATGAGGCACTGCTAGTTAGCCGGAGCAGAATCCGGATTGGAGCGACAGGTGTCACCTGTAGTGAGTCAGACTCAGTCTCCCACACCGCAGGCGATTCTGCCACTCGAAATCCAGTAGTCTCATTAGAATAATGAGAGCCTACGTGACAACCCTAAGGATGTAAGGTCTAACATTTCCTCACTGGTTGTATGGACCTTTGATTGCTGATTTGAAGCATGGTAAAGGGGCTAATATCAGCAATAAATGTCACTTACAGTGAAGCACATGTGACTCCACAACAATAACAGAGAGAATGGTGGTCAAATCTTAAGGTTTTCTTTTAACAAATTAGCTCAAATTAGAAATTGAGTCTGTTAGAAATAGCCCTTTTGGCAGGGTTATCCCAAACTTTTTACCCTAATCCTTTTGTTTTTTTCTGACCTTGTTTTTGTTGGCTTTAAGAATCTGAGCATTTTACCACCTGTAACCACTGCTAAAGTGCATGTGCTCACTCCCCTAAAACATGGTAACATTGGTATATCCACTATTGACATATTTAATTTACTTATAAGTCCTTAGTGATGTGCACCCTACGTGCACAGGGTCTGTAATTTAAATCCTACTAGTGGGTCTGCAGCACTGATAGAGTCACCCACTCAAGTAGCCCTTTAAACACATCTCACACCTGCCACTGCAGAGTCTATATGTGTAGCTTCACTGCTATGATGACCTGGCATTTAAAACTCCTTGCCAAGCCTTGAACACACCTTTTATTACAGTTAAGATACCCCTAAGGTAGGCCCTAGGTATCCCATAGTGTAGGGTGCTGTGTAAGTAAAAGGCAGGACTTATACGTTTTTAATTTTACCTTTCTTGGTAATGAAAAACTCTCATAGGATAACATTGGGGATGTCTTAATAAATGCATTAAGTGCAATTCCCGATTGGAAGGAGGTAGAGTTGTCATAATCAGTACCTATTGAATTTTAATGATGACTCCTCTTTAATGGTAAAGTTGAATTTATCATTACAGTTTTAAATTGGCACTTTTAAAAAGTTGGCATTTTTCTGCTCCCAGCCCAGTGTGTCTGATGCCTGTTTCTAACAGAAATTTGAGGTGGGTGACAGCTGGGCCTTCTGCATTCCTTCTAGACAACCAAACACAATGGGAGATTAGGTGTGACTTGATGGGCCTTAATGAGCCATTAACTGTCTTGACGGGGGCAGAGCTCAGCACTGCCTCACTTACATCTGAATAGTCTAGGGCTTAACAACCCTTCATTGTCATTCCAGCAATTTTGGAGCCAGGACAGAGGAGTCAGGGCACCTGTGCACTTCAAAGGTATGCCTCTAGAAGCTTCCACACCAAAGTATAAATACTGGACCTCAGACACCACCACTTGACCTGCATCTCTACAACCTAGAACTCAGATTGACACAAAAGGCCAGCTGACTGGCCTCCTGTTTTCTGAAGTCTTAGGGACACAAAAGACTTCCAACCAACCTGCTCCTGTACCTGGACTCTGCCATGTTTGGGTCTGCTCTGCCAAGTGGGACCACCCTAGTCCTGGACCCTTGGAAGTGGGACTAAGGTGCTCTGCCCTCTGTGGTCCTCACTGGAACTGTTGTAAAGCCCAACAAAGCAATGCCACACTGACAACGCATCAGGATTTCAAGTGCAGTGTTTAGAGGGCCTAAGTGGGTCTCTGTATCTAGCCAGCACTCCTTCACAGTTGGCCTGAACTCTTGACTTTGCACCCATTCGGTGCAACCAGATACCCACAGTTGTCGCTTTGTGCCTTTGGTCGGGATTGGTTGCTCTTGATCTTACATGGTTACAATGCTGCATCTTGTGGTGTTCGTGAAGGAGGAGCAGTGTTCTGTTCCTACAGATATGTGTGTAATGATTACACTTTGCACAAAAGAAGGATGTGGGGTGAAGTTTTGCACTTCCTGTGACATCAGTGCAATAGTTTCTCCCAGAAGTAGGTATGTGCCTTTAATCTAAAATGAATCATGTTATGCACTTCAGTGTGGAGGGAACATTAGCTGTTAAACAATGAACAATTGACTGGTTTCCAAAATATAAAGCAAAAATAGTATTCAAGTAACTCCCTTGTCATTTCCTTCCCAGAAGTATTTATTCTTTATCATAATACACTGACGTCAGGCAGCAAGGACCGTGGATTTAACTTTTTCACTTTTCTCTGCCCTTTAGAATTGGAATGTCTACTTTTCTGGCATAAATTTTAACTACATAGATGAAAACCCATCCAGGATAAGCTGGCTTTGTCTCCAGACCTGTTTTCTGAACGTCTCCATAGTGCTGTTTAGCTCTATTCCCTGTGCAAGAGTAACAGTCAGATTGATAGAGTTGCAGCAGTGAGTTGCCATTCCATTGGCTGAACTTTACTTGTATGGATACATACTTCTCTTTTAAGGAATGTATACAAAATTTCCTATGTGCGCATAATTGAGTCACACTTTAGGCAATTAGTTGCCGAAGATTTTTGTATGGTTTTAAGACTAACCACTATGATATCTTGAACAACCCCCATTAAAAAAAACATTGAAAGGGTTCAGTGATCTTTCTTGATGTCAGTTCTATAATTCCAAGGGAGTTAAACTTCACATCCGCATTGCGCCTGGTTTCTGTGCTGTGCTTACTCTGATGTGATTCCTATGGACTGATACGTTCCTCTATTCCCTTAGCGTTAGGAACATGACAAATATCAGGCAGAACAATTACTTTAGAATATTGTGGCAGACAAGCCCGTTTGAGGTCCCTATCTTTTATCTCCTCAAAGGTTGCAACTAAAACATTGGCCCTCATTATGACATTGGTGGTAAATCCCACTTACTGACATGCTGACTGCTGCCAACATACCGCTGCCGCAGCGGATTACCACCACCAATATTATGACCCACACATAGCAATCCATCACCATACAGCCACTCACACAAGTCCGCTAGCCCAAAGGTCAGTGATAAACTGGCAGTACCAAAACCCACACCGTTATGCCAACAGAACTACGCCCACAGCATTATGACCCATGAATCACCCCGGCGGACATTATTTAATGGTGCTAAACCATTGGTGCTACATACAGCCACGCTCAAAATACACACACACTAACAAAACAACACCACTTTGGACAATTTGAATAAAACACACATGACACACATATACACACCACACCCACACACCACTATAAAACACACACACAATACCCACAACCCTTTACCATTACAAACAAGTGCAACAAGAGAGATAGCAAAATCACAGACAAGAGCACAGACACACACCACCATCACCTATACACCATCCACAAACCTTACATCACACACATCCACACAGCAACCCACACACCCTCACCCATACCACCCACAATACACTCTTGGCACCGCAACGACACCCCTGGTTCTCAGAGGAGGAGCTAAAGGTCATGTTGGAGCAAATCATCTGGGTAGAGCCACAGCTATTCGGATCACAGGTGCAGCAGACGTCCATTGCAAGGAAGATGGAGCTATGGTGGAGGATCGTGGACAGGGTCAATGCCGTGGGACAGCACCCCAGAACAAGGTAATCATCAGGAAGAGGAGGAACGACCTGCAGGGGAAGGTGTATTCCACAGCAGCAAGACACCAAATAGCTGTATAGAGGACTGGCGGTGGACCCCCACCTCCTCCCCCACAACTAACAACATGGGAAGAGCAAGTCTTGGCAATCATGCATCCTGAGGGCCTGGCAGGAGTAGGAGGAGGACTGGACTCTGGTAAGTCAAATCTCTATTACTATCACCCACCCTACCTGCATGCTATCACATACCCCTACCCTTGCCCTCACTCCCATCACTCCACCACTTCCGACACACCCCACCATCACAACCCACACATCCCAGTACCAAGCCCTGCATGTAAAACCAGTGCACGGACCCCCATCACAGACCTGCATGGACACCTATCACTAAAGCATGCACGTTAGAGAGAATCACCTAGCCCACAAAATCACTACTGACACAAGGCAAAGCTGCCAGGGCAATAACAACCATACAGGGCAACACACCCATGCACAAGATAACACACACAGAAACAGTAACTCTGCATTTACATCCCCACAGGTCCCCCACCCAACGTCACCGGAGAGGAGGTGCCAGCACCTTCCAGTCCACCCCCAGAAGAGGCCCACAGTGATGACAGCAGCTCTGGACGCCTGAATCTGGATGACCAACCTGGCCCATCAGGGATCTCCGGACAGTTGGTTACCCAGGCACAGTCCGATATCGCCACAGAGCCTCCCCCCTTAGGAAACACCACCACAGTACCCACCCAGTGGGCCCATACCTCTGTCACCAGGACACGTCAATCAGCAGTGTGTCCACCACTACAGGGATCCCAGGCCACCCCAAAAACACAGGACGATCAGGGACCTGGGGTCAGTGACGGTGGGCACACAGTTCAGGGGACAGAGGCACAGGACTACAGGGAAGCTGGGAGGACTGCTGTGTGACAGGAGGAGGACAGGCCCAGGGAACCGACTCTCCAGGAGGTACTCACCAATATCCTGGGAGCATACCACCATTCCCAGGAGATGATGGGCCAGATACTGGACAAGTTGCTGGAGACCCAGAGGCTGCAGGAGGGACAGTACCTGGGGATCAGGGAGGACTTGAAGGACATCCACACCACCCTGGTCACCATTGCAGGGGTGCTGGCAGACATGGCCAACACCATGAGGGCCCACCACCGGGCCCCTACCACTAGCCAAAATGATGAACAGCCTTCCACCTCCGCTGCTGCTAGTGGACAGGAGGCCCACCACAGGAACAACAGGCCACCAGCACCCCACCCCCTGCAGAAGGAGAACCACCCCGCAAACGGTCCCTGCGATCCAGGCAGAAGCCAGAGAACATTGCCAAGACCCCGCCAGGAAATAAGACTCTCCTGAATGTCACCCTTGTGTCCCACTCTGTCACCCTGTCCACCTTGAACTGCCATTCCTCCACTTTCTATGCCCCCTTGGATAATGCACCTGTGATACAAATAGACTGGACTCTATCCTGAACTTTCCTCCATCATCACCCCAGCCCATTGCACATCCCCCTCTAATCATTAGCACTTAAATAAACACCATTTACATAATATAAGTATGGAGTCTGTCAAATCATTTAACCATGTATTAGTTTAATAAGCTTTAAGCACTGCAATATAACTGTACAGCATTGTATACATAGGAATGACCTGTAGTTGGCTGCAGTCAACAAACCAGGAGCGATAGTGGGACACAATGGGGGTCATTACAACCCTGGCAGATGGTGTTAAAGAGGCGGTAAGACTGCCAACAGGCTATGACCGCCATGGTCATCCGCCGCTTCTCCGTTCCGCCCGCCAGGGCGGAGACGACCACTGGGCTGGAGACCTGGGTCTCCAGCCCGGCGGCAATCACAATACCGCCGCCGGTATTTTGACCCGCCTTACTGCCGTGGATTTCCAGTGGTAGGAACCGCCATGAAATCCATGGCGGTGAGCACTATCAGTGCCAGGGAATTCCTTCCCTGGCACTGATAGGGGTCTCCTACCCCGACTCCCTCCCCTACACCCCCCACCACCCCTGCCACCCCCCAATGGTGGCAGGGCCCCCCTCCCCACCCCGACCGCCGACATTACCTTACACATACACACCCAACACGCATGCAGACACCACCAACACACATACCAGCACACACACCGACATACATGCCAATATCCACACACACACTCAGACACGCACACCCACATTGAAACATACACGCACACATCCATACAGTCATACCTACAGACATACACGCACTCATTCCCAAAACACGCAACACCCCCTCAAGCATACACGCACTCACACACCCCCTCTACATACACAGACGCACACCCCCATGCACCCACACAACACCCCCCCACCCCCTCCCCTAACGGACGATTGACTTACCTGTTCTGTCGATCTACCGGGAGGGGACGGGAGCCATGGGGGCAGCTCCGCCGACACCACACCGCCAACAGAACACCACCGCGCAGAATCACAGGACGTGATTCGCTGGGCGGTGTTCTGTTGGTGTGGCGGTGGAGGTGGAGCAACCTCCACTTCCCCACCGCCCGCCAGTATGGCTGTTGGCGGCTCTCCGTCGGAAACACGACGGAGGGCAGCCAACGGTCATAATACGCGAGCGGCAAACCGCCACTACTGGCGGTCTTCCGCACGGCAGTCCCTCGGCGATCTTGTTAAAAGACCGCTGAGGTTGTAATGACCCCCAATATCTGAAAATAGAGATGTCAAAGGGTACAGTAAGTGGCCATAGAAGTTGGAAAATTAGCCTGCCAGTGACAATGTCAAATACAAAACTGTCAATGTAAAGTGTAATTACAGTGTCTTACCTATGTGTCATTGGAAGTACTGTCTTATAATAGCACTTCTGTTGTCCTCATCCTCATTCTCATCCTCTGCCTCCTCATCTTCACTGTCCACAGGATCCACTGCTGCCACATGCTCATCTCCAGCCTCATCCTCCTTTAGAAAAGGCACCTGGTGACGTAAGGCAAGGTTGTGCAACATAAAGCATGCCACAATGATCTGGCACACTTTCTTGGGTGAGTAGTACAGGGATCCACCTGTTAGATGGAGGCAACGAAACCTGGCCTTCAGTAGGCCGAATGTCCTCTCTATTATTCTTCGTGTTTGCCAATGTGCCTCATTGTAACGTTCCTCTGACCTTGTCCTGGGATTCCTCACAGGTGTCAGCAGCCATGAGAGATTGGGGTAACCAGAGTCACCTGCAAATATCGAGGGACAACTGTTAGACGGACAACTGTTAGACACATACTAACCATTAGGGCCCACACCATACCCATACACCAACACCTACTGTGTGGAAACCAGGGCTACCTATTAGCCACACCCGATACCTCTAGAGTTGAGCCATCACATATGGGATGCTGCTATTCCTCAGGATAAAGGCATCATGCACAGACCCAGGATACTTTGCATTGACATTGGAGATGGGGCACACTATCTGCACATTCATGGAATGAAAGCTCTTTTGATTTCTGAACACCTGTTCATTTCTCTGGGGGGGGGGGACCAATGCAATATGTGTACCATCAATCAGCCCAATAATGTTGGGGATATGTCCCATAGCATAGAAATCAGATTTCACTGTGGCCAAATCCTCCACCTGGGGGAAAACGATCTAGCTGTGCATGTGTTTAATCAGGGTAGACAATACTCTCGTCAGCACTATTGAGAACATTGGCTGAGACATTTCTGCTGCCAAGCCCACTGTCACTTGGAAAGAGCCACTTGCCAGGAAATGGAGCACATTTAGGACTTGCACAAGAGGGGGGATCCCGGTGGGCTGACGGATAGCAGATATCAGGTCAGGTTCCAATTGGGCACACAGCTCTGTGATTGTGGCCCTGTCCAGTCTATAGGTGAGGATAATGTGCCTGTCCTCCATTGTTGCCAAGTCCACCAGGGGCCTGTACACGGGGATGTCTCCATCTTCTATTCATCCGCAGCCATTGTAATCCAGGTGGCAAACGGTGAGTAGCTGGTCAGTACTTCATATTTACAAATACTACACTACTTTGCATGTTGTGACTGTAACACAATATTGTTGTATAGGCCCAAATGGTGCCTATGTTTACTGTGATGCAGTTAGATGCCATGGCCTACCCCCCTCTGAAATGGCGTCCACCTGTCCTGTATGGAGAGACAGGTGGAAATGAGGTAATTCCGCTGACATTGTGCACTGTTGCGGGAGGCAATGCAAAACTGCCGTGCAACTCCTCATTGGATACCATTGGGCCCTATGGGTTACAGTGCCCAATGGTAATGTACGCCAGCGCTGACAGTACGCACCGCTGCGGACGTGACCGCCATTTTCTATCTGTTCACCCACTTGCTACCTGACCTTCAACAGGAGAGGACCTACACTGCAAGTGCTGCTGTGACCTGTGTCTGGAACCGACAATGGCTCGTTTCACTGGGGAAAGGGCCCCTGCCTATACCGCTGCGGAGTTGGAGAGACTGGTAGATGGGGTCCTACCCCAGTACCGAATGCTGTATGGGCCTCCGGACCAACAGGTGAGTACACTGTGAGCACGATGCATGGGGCATTAATGCATGGAGTGCTGTGTGTGAGGTCCTCATGTAGGTGGGGGTTGGTGGAAGGGCCCTGGGCTGAGTGCTGCATGTATGGTGGTCAATGTCTGTGTGTAAGGGGATGGGAGGGCTATGGTGGGACATGAGTGTAACAGGCCGGACGGTCTGACTGATACTTTTTGCTATGTGTATATTTTTGCAGGTCAGCGCCCATCAGAAAAAGGGTATATGGCATGCCATCGCCAAGGACGTGTGGACCCTGGGGATCTATGGTGGGCAGAGCACCCACTGTTGCAAATGCTGGGAGGACCTGAGATGCTGGGAAAGAAGACAGCGGAGGCCCAGCTGGGATGGCCTCCCAACGAGGAAAGGGTGCTGTCGAACCCTGACCCCCCTGATGGCCCGCAAACTGGTGGTGGCCTAACCAGAGCTGGATGGGCGCTTGAGGGCATCACAGCAGTAACAAGGGGGTGAGTACACTTTCCCAATATACAACTTGTGCGTGGTGGTGGGTTCTCCGGGTGGGGGATGTGGGCCTGTGGGTGCCCTATGCCAGGCCAGACATTGCAGGGTGGGCACCATGTTGTGCAGGGTATGATGTGAACAATCACCAACCAAGCTAGGGGTCTGTGGGTCTCAGGTATGCTGTTATTGGCGTTAGGTAATACTGTCCATGGCCTGGTGACTAGCATTGTGACTGGTAGTGCATTGCCTAAAGCGTAGGGCTGTTTCCTGTATGTATTCGTGTTGTGTATGCCAACGGTGGTGTTGTTGCAGCCATTGACCAGTGTATTTTTTGTCTCCTCCCCCCTTTTTGTTTTGTCACCCTTTCCTTCAGTGCATTAGCATCATCTGACGGAGGAGCAGAGGCACCGGCGACGGAGGGAGCTGCATCCCACATGGCCCAGGAGGCTGAATTCACTGACGGTGAGGGCACCAGTGGGACAGCGGGCGAGGGGAGCACCACGGCAGAGACAGGAGGGGACAGTTCTGACAGTGATACCTCCTCCAATGGAAGCTCCCTGGTGGTGGCGAACACCTCTGTGGCCACCCCAACTACAGGTACAGCCGCCAGCCCCTTACCAGCACCGCCCTCCCAGCAGCCCCTCAGCGTGTTTCCCGTGCCCGCTCACCCAGGAGAGTGGGCATCTCCTTCTCCCCAGGCACCTCAGGCCCTACCCCTGTTAGCCCTGCTGCCCTGAGTGAGGGGGCTATTGACCTCCTCCGATCCATCTCTGTTCGGCAGTCAACCATTGCCAATGCCATCCAGGGGCTGGCAGGCCATTTGCAACAAACAAATGCATTCACTCTGGCATGGTGGCCCAACAGAGATCAATCCAGCCTCTAGCCTCCTCTCTGATGGCAGCCATTCCCCTCAACCCCAACCTATCCCAAGCACACAGGCAGACCTGCATGCACACAGGACAACACACAGGAGTGGTTCAGGCACAAACAAGCACCACACATCAGCCCACAGGCACTCACACAAACACCATCAAGATACAGACATACCAACATCCACTGCCTCCACTGAGTCCCCCTCCTCCTCGTGATCCACCTCCCTCCCAGTAGCGTCTACACTCACACCTACATGCACTACATCATCATCCACTACCTTCATCACCAGCATGCCTATCACTACACACCCTTCACTGGCAGTCACCACCCCCACATCCATGCAAACGTCCCGTGTCCTCTCCCACTGTGTCTGTGCCCCTCCTCCCAAAGTACACAAACGCAAGCACTCAGACACCCAACAGCCATCCACCTCACAGCAGCATCCAGCACATGCACCTGCACCCAAACACAGCAGACTGACCCTCCTACAACCACTTCCTCTTCCTCCACTCCCAAACCTTCACCATCTTCCCACCCCAATGTACCTAAAAAGCTTTTCCTCTCCACGGTTGACCTCTTCCCTACCCCTCCCCCCATGTCCTTCATGCCGGTCCAGGGTGGTCACAACCCAGGCGAGCACCTCCGCCACCCAGTCCATGGCCACAGTAGTGTCAACAACTACTGCAGCTGGGAGAGGATCCCGGGAACCAGCCAGCAGCACTGAAAGTGTGCCTGCACCAGGTGGCAAGGAGGCACCACCAGCTGTGAAAGGGATGGGCAAGGAGGCAGCACCAGCTGCAAAAGGGAAGGGCAAGGAGGCACCACCAGCTGCAAAAAGGGAAGGGCAAGGAGGTACCACCATCTGTGAAAGGGAAGGACAAAGGGCCTGCATCTACAGGCAGGTAGGGCAGGAGGCCTGGTGCTGGGACTCATTTGGAGCCCCCACTACCATCCATGGCGGTTCAGCCGTCCGAGGCTGCAGGGGAAGGGCTAGAGCCTAGCCCCACCACTGCCAGTAGCGCCACTAGCACCGCCACCAGCACCACTGCCAGCAGCAGCAGCCCCAGTGGGCAGCCGTCCAAAGTTGCAGGGGAAGGGCTGGAGCCTCCCCCACCACTGCCAGCACCGCCACCAGCACCACTGCCAGCAGCAGCCCCAGTGGGCAGCAATCTGAGGCTGCAGGAGAAGGGCTGGAGCCTACCCCCACCACTGCCAGCACCGCCACCAGCACCACCACCAGCACCACCATCAGCACCACTGCCAGCAGCAGCAGCCCCAGTGGGCAGCCGTCCGAGCCTGCTACTGCCAGCCCCGACACCAGCCCCGCCACTGGCACCACTGAGCAGCCGTCACCGCTGGCGGGCTTTGTGTAGTCCTGCCTCCATGGGCTGTAGTGAATCCCGGACCCGGCAAATCCGGTAGGTATGACACCCAGGTGAGAGACTGTGACCTTGCAATCCCAGAGATCTGATCACAGGGCACAATGCCCCCTACAGAACCAGTGGAATAAGCCATCCACTCACCACATCCTTTTTCAGGATGAAGCACACAAGGCATAATGCCCCCTGCAGAACCAGTGTAAGAAGCCATCCACTCACTGCATCCTTCCCAGGATGAAGCACACTGGGTACAATGCCCCCTTGTCAGAGTCACCAGATCCTCGGGGTCTGCGCACGTTCCCAACACGTCCACCACTGAACAGCTCCAAGACTCTGATAGATAAATCACAGAGGCTAATAGAGTTCAAGAGGGGAAGAGGGCATTAGGAAGGGAAACAGCTGGGAAGGAGACCTGTAGTAAGAAAAAGGTTAGAATACACAATATGAAAATTATATCTCCTTCTAAGCATAGTCATTCTGAAAACATGAACACTCTAAGAATTAAGTTTAAAATGACTAAGTTTCAAGATGGCCGGATACCTGTAAGGGAATCAAGATGGATTAAATGAAAACTTTCTTGTTCAAGTACTTTCCTTTACATGAGAATCAGAAAAACGTTCTGACTAAATTTTAAACCAGTCATATAAATCCTTTTTTGAGAATGCATACTAGAACCATACAATATTGCATCTAGACACTCTGATCTTCTGTTTACTCTTAAAATGTTTCAACACAAATTGTGCATATAGTAGATTTATATATATATAGTAAACACCATAAAAGGATTGTGCACCATGAATAAAACAATATGGATTCAGGAAAAACAAATCACATAACTTGTCAACTCGAATATTACATGATAAATATCTTAGAACAGTGGCATACAATGAACAACATGAATTAAACTCGAGGAGAGAATCGTGCGTCTTGCCAAGAAATAACAGCTCACAATAAATAACAAGATCAAAGTACAATGAAACAAGTCGCGCGTCTTTTGCCGATTCTTAAGCCACCATGTAAATGTCAAGAAATGGTAGCGCGCAATGAACAACAAAGTTAAAACACCATAAAGCGAATTGCGCGTCTTGCTGATACTTAAGCCACCATGTAAATGTCAAGAAATGGTAGCGTGCAATGAACAACAAAGTTAAAACACCATAAAACGAATCGCGCGTCTTGCCGATTCTTAAGTCACCCTGCAAATGTCACAAACACTCAAGCGCATATTTCACACGCGCAAAGTACTCTGTCAAATCATAAAAGAATTAGGCCCAAGAACATGAGAGTTCTCGATAACAGCGTCGGGAGGCCAGCCCAACCACTGTCTTACCGCCCAGAACAAGGATCTCCAAATGAAGAATGAAAGTCAGATGTCTGGAAGATCAAATAGGCCACCGGGACAGGAGCTCAGGAAGTAGCTGCTGCTCTGCACCGGGACCTCTGAATAGTGAGCACTTGGAGCTGGTTTGGCTCCTTTTTATAGAGTCTTGGCCCAGCCCACAACCACAACCCAGGCATGTTGCAGGGAAAGTCTCTAGAAGGCCCTGAAAGGGACCACACCTTAACACACTCTGAAAGCCTGCAGCAATACATTGCAAATGAACAGCATTTGTAAGCACATTAAAATTAAGTCTTCAGGATTGAACTCTGCAATGCAAAAGGTTAAACAACAACATATCAGCACAATGCATAAATTACGTTGTTTTGAGAGTGCTGGGTTTTTGCATTCTAGTCGCCAACAGAGCGCGCACTGCACTGGTGTTGACAGTACTCCCCTCCCCCAGACGCGGTCTAGGGCCTGGTTTGCCTGGATTAAGGCGATGAAAGCATCTCACAAGTACTGGAGCATGAACATCAGATGCGGAAACCCATGAGTTACTTTCAGGACCATAACCTTTCCATGAGATTAAGTACCATAGATTACGCCCTCGTAGTTTAGAATCCAACACTTTTTTAACTTCATATTCTTCTTCTCCCTGTACTAGAACAGGAGCTGGATGAGGGTGGACCTTTTGGACTGCCCTTTTCAATAGGGAAGTGTGGAACACTGGATGAATCCGTAAGGATCTGGGCAATTGTAGTTTATAGGTTACCGGATTGATTTGCTGTAGGACTGTGTAAGGACCTATAAATTTGGGTTTAAACATGTGCTTCTTCTTGAAGTCTATATGTTTTGTGGCAAGCCACACTTTGTCACCTGGTTGATATTGCGGTCCCTCACAATGTTTCTTGTCATAATGCCTTTTGTATTTTTGTTTGGCTTTTTCTAAATGCTGTTGAATCAGTTTCTGGGTTTGATGCAAATGCTGAATGGTTTCTGACACAGCTGGAGTGAGGGAACTTTCTTGAGGAATTGTGATGGGCAGGGTGTCAGGATGATAGCCAAATAAACCAAAAAAGGGTGTAACGCCAATAGAAGTGTGGAATGAGTTATTGTAAGCTATTTCAGCTACCCAGAGCATAGATGTCCAAGAATGAAGTGCCTTTTCAGTGTAGGCACGTAGGTACTGTTTTAAAGTCTGATTTAGTCTCTCTGTTTGACCATCTGTTTGAGGATGGTGACTAGTAGATAGCGAAGATGTCACTTGGAGTGTTTTACACCATGTCTTCCAGAAATTGGAGGCAAATTGCGACCCCCGATCGGAGAGGATAACTTTTGGCAGTCCATGATAACGAACCACTCTGTTCAGTAAAATAGTTGCCAGTTCACTAGAAGTGGGCAATTTTTTACAGGCAATGAAACGTCCTTATTTCGTAAGACTATCTACCACCACCAGAATTACTGAATTCTGTTAATTCAGACCGGTAATAAAGTCTAAAGAAATGTGCTCCCATGGACGACTTGGGGTTGGAAGTGGATGTAACAACACTTTTGGTTTTGAATGACTTGTTTTAATGCGAGCACAAACTTCGCAGTTGTTTACCATTGCTTTTACATCTTTTGTTAGTGTAGGCCACCAAAAATAGCGTTGGATCAGTTCGAGAGTTTTAGGAGTACCTGGGTGACCTGCCGTCGGTATAACATGCAACCAATGAAACATTATCTTGCGAAGTTTGGTAGTGGGTACGAACAAACAAGCGTCATGAAAGGGTCGTCCTTGCTTGATTGACCTTTTGGGATCTGCTTGGGCCCATGTTTGCCATTTTTCAACAGTGAAAGATGATAGCTCTGGAGGCTTGAAATGCAGGCATTGGGGTAGACTCTTGACGGGACAAGGCGTCAGCTTTGCGATTATCTTTACCAGGCCGGAAGGTTACTACAAAATCAAATTCGGCAAAAAACAGCATCCAGCGTAATTGCCGAGGGGTCAAAAGTCTGGCGGAACTCATGAATTGGCGATTACGATGATCAGTATATACTGTGACAGTGTATTTGGAACCCAACAAATTATGTCTCCATTCTTTAAAGGCGTCACGAATTGCCAGAAGCTCTTTTTTAGCAATTAAATAGTTCTGTTCGGCTTCGTTCAACTTCCGAGATATGTAAGCTACAGGATGAAGTTGACCAGTGTCTTTATTTCGTTGTGATAAGACGGCTCCTATTGCTACATATGAAGCATCAGCTTCCACTATGAAAGGTCGATTCGCATCAGGATGAGTCAAGACTTGGGCAGTGGAGAAAGCTTTCTTCAAAGTCGAGAAGGCTTAATCAGCTTCTGTGGACCATACAAACTTTTCTTTCTTTCTTAGTAGTCACTGTCTGGGAGAAATTATTTATGAATCTCCGGTAAAAATTTGCAAACCCCAGGAAACATTGTACATCACGAACAGTCTATGGGATGGGCCAATCAGATACGGCTTTTACTTTCTTTTCTGCCATCACCATACCTTGAGGGGTAAGAATAACCCCTAAAAACTCAACTGTGGTAACATGAAACTCACACTTGGTTAGTTTGCAATATAAATGGTGCTTTCGAAGGGATGCAAGAATTTTCTTGACATGTTGGACATGTCCGATTTCATTGTCAGAGTAGATCAAAATGTCATCGATGTGGACTATGGCAAATATGTCGAGGTACTCTCTAAGAACGTCATTCAAGAAAAATTGAAATGCTGCTGGAGCATTACACTGACCAAAAGGCATGACGGTGTATTCAAAAAGGCCATATCTTGTCTTGAACGCTGTTTTCCATTCGTCACCCTCTCTCATTCTGACCAAATGATAAGCACCTCGAAGGTCAAGCTTCGTGTAAATTTTTGCTCTCAATACTTGTTCCAATAATACCGGAATTAGGGGTAAAGGATATTTATTCTTGATGGTGACTTTGTTCAACCCCCTATAGTCGATGCAAGTTCGAAGTTCTCCATTAGCTTTTGGAACAAAAAACAAAGGCGAAGCTGCAGGAGACTTAGAGGGGCCAAAGAAGCCATTCTCCAAAAATTGATCTAGGTATTTTCGTAAATGTTGATTTTCATGTTCTGACAGGGCATATACACGACAGTTGGGAAGTATCGCACCTGGGGATAGATCAATTTGACAGTCATAAGATCTATGAGGAGGTAGAGTCTCTGCTCCTTTCTCATCAAATACATCTTTGTAAGATGAATATTGTTTGGGCAGCTGAATTTCTTTCTCCGCGGCAGTAGCTATGTAAGAGTTACAAACTTTTGGTACTTGAATCTTTTGGAGACATTGTTGGTTACATAGCGCAGATGAGAACACGATTTTTCGTTCTGCCCAATTGATCTCTGGATTGTGATGAGTTAACCATGGCAAGCCGAGGATAATCCCATATTGGGGAGCATGGATCACGTCAAGAATGATTTTCTCTTTATGTTTCTTTCTTTGATTCTTATCTTCACAAATCATCGACAAGGGGATAGTCTGAAGACTTACTGGACCTCCAGTCAAGAGTTTTCCATCGACTGCCTGGATGATTTCTGGGGTCTTCTTTTCAATACATGGGTTTCCCCATGCACGAACCAATTGGACATCAACAAAGTTCCCAGTAGCCCCAGAATCGACTAGAGCCTTTTTTAAATAGATCCTTTTCTTGACCTGAACTCTTATTTCCAGTTTAAGATGTCTAGATTGTGAAGGGTGTACGGTGACACCCAAGAGCAACCCTTCTCTGCATCTTGGGTGTTTTCGTTTTCCAACTCGACTGGTGCATTGGCTGCTACCTTCTGAACTGGACCTTGCTTGTTCTTTGGTTTGATTGGACAATCTTTGTCAAAATGACCCTTCAGCCCACAATAAAGACATTGTCCATTTTTTCTGCATAGGTCCTTTTCATCTTTGGTCAAAGGTCTTTTGATGGTTGCAATTTCCATCCGTTCCGGCGTTCTCTCTTTGGGAGTTCTTGAGTCTCTGTTATCATGAACACGCCATGAATATTTTTCAATCTTATTGCACGTTCCTTTACGTTCTGCTAAACGATGATCAAGCCTCAAGACAAGGTTTATTAATTCTTGACAGTCTGTAGGTTGTGGGTCGATTTGCGCTAAGATATCTTTTACTTCCTCTTTGAGTCCTTTGTAAATTAAGACCGCTTGTGTTTCTTCAGGCCAGGATGTCTCGGCAACCAGCCGGTTAAAGTTGGCTAAATATGACACTAGGGAATGGAATTCTGACCCTGGCGGGAACCGCCAACACAGGCCGCCACTTTAACACTCCGACCGCCACGGCGGACAGACAAACAGCGCGGCGGTCACCGCCAACAGGCAGACGGCAGACAATGTGCCGCCCACAGTATCACAACTCACCAATCCGCCACCTTTTCCGGGGCGGGAGCCCCGCAGATAAAAACACGGCGGAAACAGACTACGAACGGGAAAACGCTCACCTCTATACACTCCACGAGGACGGAGGACAGCATGGAACCTGAATTAAACATCCTACCAGCTCTTGTCTACCTGCTCATCTACCACGAGTACGAACTCCGGCGCAGAAGACAACGGTGAGTACTGCACCTACGACACAGGGGAGGGGGGAGGACGAAAGGTTACGGGCACACACATACGCCCCCCCCAACTATCAACATACCAATGCAGAGCAACAACTGAGTGACACCCCCCAAACCCCCCTGAAAAATGCAAAGACACAATAAAATTAAAATTTAAATTTATGTATAAATTAGGTTCATTGAAGTCATGGAAAATTGTCGTCATGAATTATCAAAGCAAAAATCATGAACAGTGCGAAAGCTATGTACATAGTCAATAAGTCCTGCTCAGTGTGTCAAATATCCACAGTCCGTGGGCCAATGTCTACCAAACACATGGGCAAAGCCCACACAGGAGACCTGAGTCCGTTGGAGAGAACACTGCTGGGGCATCAGATGACAAAACTACAGGCACCTCAGGGGGAAGGGAAGGGGGGGCACCTCAGCCACAGGAGTCCACGACGCCAGAACCACAAAGGGGCCACCATGCCCACTGTGCCATCCTGGGGAGTGCAAAGCCACAGTCCATCAGGTGGATTACAGACTCCACTGGTCATGGAGGAGGCAGGGTGCCCAGAGTGCAGCGTGAACACTAGCTCGACACAGAACCGGCACTGTCAATGGGCCAGCGGAGCGGTGCTTGAGACGGCGGGGCCCAACGGAGCGGTGCTTGAGACGGCGGGGCCCAGCGGAGCGGTGCTTGACAGGAAGGGCCCAGCGGAGCGGTGCTTGACAGGAAGGGCCCAGCGGAGCGGTGCTTGAGATGAAGGGCCCAGCGGAGCGGGGCTTGAGATGGCGGGGCCCAGCGGAGCGGTGCTTGAGACGGCGGGGCCCAGCGGAGCGGTGCTTGACAGGAAGGGCCCAGCGGAGCGGTGCTTGACAGGAAGGGCCCAGCGGAGCGGTGCTTGAGACGGCGGGGCCCAGCGGAGCGGTGCTTGAGATGAAGGGCCCAGCGGAGCGGTGCTTGAGATGAAGGGCCCAGCGGAGCGGTGCTTGAGACGGCGGGGCCCAGCGGAGCGGTGCTTGAGACGACGGGGCCCAGCGGAGCGGTGCTTGACAGGAAGGGCCCAGCGGAGTGGTGCTTGAGATGAAGGGCCCAGCGGAGCGGTGCTTGAGACGGCGGGGCCCAGTGGAGCGGTGCTTGAGACGGCGGGGCCCAGCGGAGCGGTGCTTGACAGGAAGGGCCCAGCGGAGCGGTGCTTGAGATGAAGGGCTTAGCGGAGCGGTGCTTGAGACGGCGGGGCCCAGCGGAGCGGTGCTTGAGACGGCGGGGCCCAGCGGAGCGGTGCTTGACAGGAAGGGCCCGGCGGAGCGGTGCTTGACAGGAAGGGCCCAGCGGACCGGTGCTTGACAGGAAGGGCCCAGCGGAGCGGTGCTTGAGATGAAGGGCCCAGCGGAGCGGTGCTTGAGACGGCGGGGCCCAGCGGAGCGGTGCTTGAGACGGCGGGGCCCAGCGGAGCGGTGCTTGACAGGAAGGGCCCAGCGGAGCGGTGCTTGACAGGAAGGGCCCAGCATAGCGGTGCTTGAGACGGCGGGGCCCAGCAGAGCGGTGCTTGAGACGGCGGGGCCCAGCGGAGCGGTGCTTGAGATGAAGGGCCCAGCGGAGCGGTGCTTGAGATGAAGGGTCCTGTTCAGCGGTGCCTGTCTTCTCGGCGGGGCCCTGTTCAGCGGTACCTGTCTTCACGGCGGGGCCCTGTTCAGCTGTGCCTTTCTTCTCGGCGGGGCCCTGTTCAGCGGTGGCAGTCTTCACGGCGGGGCCCTGTTCAGCGGTGCCTGTCTTCACGGCGGGGCCCTGTTCAGCGGGGCCTGTCTTCACGGCGGGGCCCTGTTCAGCGGTGCCTTTCTTCTCGGCGGGGCCCTGTTCAGCGGTGGCAGTCTTCACGGCGGGGCCCTGTTCAGCGGTGCCTGTCTTCACGGCGGGGCCCTGTTCAGCGGTGCCTGTCTTCACGGCGGGGCCCTGTTCAGCAGTGCCTTTCTTCTCGGCGGGGCCCTGTTCAGCGGTGCCTGTCTTCACGGCGGGCCCTGTTCAGCGGTACCTTTCTTCTCGGCGGGGCCCTGTTCAGCGGTGGCAGTCTTCACGGCGGGGCCCTGTTCAGCGGTGCCTGTCTTCACGGCGGGGCCCTGTTCAGCGGTGCCTTTCTTCTCGGCGGGGCCCTGTTCAGCGGTGCCTGTCTTCACGGCGGGGCCCTGTTCAGCGGTGCCTTTATTCTCGGCGGGGCCCTGTTCAGCGGTGCCTTTCTTCTTGGCGGGGCCCTGTTCAGCGGTGCCTGTCTTCACGGTGGGGCCCTGTTCAGCGGTGCCTTTCTTCTCGGCGGGGCCCTGTTCAGCGGTGCCTTTCTTGTCTATCAAGGGAGCCAGACCTGGCCAGGACTCCCTGCTTAGTCGCCCTCCGACCGTGCAGTTGCTGGACCCTCCTGTGACGGAGTCCTGGGCCCGTGGGTGTCCTCCGTCACACCCGGGATGGGGCTTGTGGGGCCCTCCTGGTCCGCGCCCCTGCTGGCTGACTTCTCCGCCCTGCTGCCCTTGCCCTCCTTCGATGAGGCTCTGTGGCCCTTGCCTGCCCTTGATGTTGTGGCAGGTGACGGGCCACGACTTTGCACCTTGGTGGCAGCCGTGTCAGCCTTCTCACGGCGGGCCTTGGTTTTACGGGTTCTCTTTCCAGGGGGGGGGCTGGCTGTTCCCTTGCTGCTGGCCGATGTATCTGTGCTGGGAAAGGGTGGACTCCAAAACCCGTGCACAATGGTCAGACTTGATGCAGGGCTGGTGGTGGCTGAGGTGCTCTTCGGACTCTTACCAGATGGAGGGGGTGGGTCAGGTGGTGCAAAGAGGTCAAGTTTGGAGAGGAAAGGTTTTTTAGGAGCAATGGGAAGGGTAGGTGCAGTGGGTATGGGAGTGGAGGGAGAGGATGTGGTTGTAGGAGAGTCAGGTGTGCTATCTATGGGTGCAGGTGCTTGTGACGTAGGCTGTCGTGTGGTGGTTGGCTGTTGTGTGGGTGGCTGCCTGCGTTTGTGTGTTTTGGAAGAGGGGGGTGACAGACACAGTGGGAGAGGACACAGGGGACGTGTAAATGGCAGTGGGGGTGGTGACTGCACGTGTGCGGACTGTACTGGAGGGTGTGGAGGTGATGGAAGTACTGGCTGATGGTGGTGTGCATGCAGGTGTGAGTGGAGACGTCACAGGGAGGGGGGAGGGAGACGAGGAGGAGGGGAACACAGAGGTGGTAGTGACTGTTGGCATGTCTGCATCTGGATGTTGCTTGGGTGAATGCTTGTGGGATCTGTGGTGCTTATGTCTGGATGAGCTGCCCTTGGGTGTTGAGGTGTGTGCAGGCTGGTCTGATGGTGTGGATGGGATAGGCTGAGGAACAGGAGACTGGGAGACGGTGGAGGCAGTTAGAAGAGGGAGGCTGGAAACAGGGACAATTGCTGCCGTCAGTGCTGAGGCCAGAGCATTGAACGATCGTTGATGGGCAGCCTGACCCGAATGAATGCCCTCCAGGTATGCATTGCTCCGATGCACCTCCCTCTCTACCCCCTGGATGGCATTCAAAAGGGTAGACTGCCCAACAATGATGGTCTGTAGGAGGTCAATGACCTCCTCACTGAGGGCAGCAGGGGTAACTGGGGCAGGGCCTGAGGTGCCTGGGGCGAAGGAGATGCCTGCCTTCTTGGGCGAGCGGGCACAGAGCGAAAGCTGAGGGGCTGCTGGGAGGGCGGAGCTGGTGCGCTGGGTGGCGGCTGTACCTGTTGAGGCTGGGGGCACTGATGTTGCCGCCACCGCTAGGGAGCTCCCTTCCGAGGACGTGTCAGTGTCGCTGGTGTCACCACGGGTCCCCGTTGTGGAGCTCCCCTCGCCCTCCGTATCACTGGTGATCTCGGTGTCTGTAGCATGGCCCACCGGGGCCTTGTGAGTTGCAGCTCCCTCGTGCTCCGATGCCAATTCTCCTCCACCTGATGATGCTAATGCACACATGCACAAGAAGATAAAGAAAAAGGGTGGGGGGAGAAATAAAGACAGGTTAAGTGCATGCATTGTCAACACCGTTGTCGGAGAGGACAGACACAGGAGCCTCCAGCACTACGCCGCGCAATCGGGGTACACTACTCAGTACTTGTGACTAGGCCTACAGGTCTATGGACAACAAATGCACACATGGGTGATGCTGGACCATGGATTGCTGTACTTGGCACCCTACAGAGGTGGGGGGCGGGGGCACAGGGCCATGCCTAAAGGAGGGGACTACACTACAGAAAGCGCCCTGGCCTAATGTCACCCACAGCCCTCCTCCCCCACCCAGGCACCTCCACTGCGCGTAAAGATAGCAGAATGCGCTGGTACTCACCCCCTTGTGTCTGCTGTGATGTCCTCACGCGCCCATCCAAATCGGGGTAGGCCACCACCAGGATCCGGGACATCAGGGGGGTCAAGGTACGACTGGCACCCCTCCTACGTTGGGAGGCCATCCCCAGCAGTGACTCGGCGGTCTTCCTGGTCCCGCGGCGGATGTCCTCCCACCTCTTTCGGCAGTGGGTGCCCAGTCTGTTGTGGACCCCCAGGTCCCGGACTTCCTTGGCGATGGCACGCCAAATGTCGACTTTCTGATGGGCACTGACCTATTTGACATGTACAGGGTGGGAAAGGAAATTTCAACATTTTTCTGCATGTTAGATGTGATTGCCCCCCCCTCCCCAACCCTGCCATGTGGCACATGCTCTAATCTGTCGTGCCTTGCACTCCTCATTCGTTCCCCACCCCACCATCTTACATCCACCATACACAACCCAGGCATAGCCCATTCAACGTGCACCCAGTGTACTTACCTGTTGGTCTGGAGGACCGTAGAGTAGCGCATACTGGGGCAGGACCCCATCCACAAGTTTCTCCAACTCTTCTGAAGTGAAGGCAGGGGCCCTTTCCCCAGTCGCAGCAGCCATTGTCTCCTCCAGACCGAGGTCACAGCAGCACTTGCAGTATAGGTCCTCTCCTGTGGATGATCAGGTCTCGAGTGATAAAGCAGATAGAAAATGGCGGTCACGCCCGCGGCGGTGCGTACCGCGGCGGTGCGTACCGCGACCTCCGGCGCACATCGTCATTGGCTCCTGAGACCCATAGGGTTCAATGTTAACCAATGCTGCTTTGCGCCGCGGTCTTCTACCGCCTACCGCCACGGTGTGCCACGCCAGCGCAGTGACCTCACATCCCACTGTCACACTTCACAGGTCAGGCAGCCGCCATTTCAAGGGCCCACATGGCATGATTTCTACTGCGTCACACAGGCCTAGGCCTTGCATTGCCACTCATACAAGCCGTTCCATGCATAGCGATTCGTGTACTGTGCAAGCTGTGTGAACGAACCTGTGGGTTGCTTGACTCTGTGCTCATGTTGTCCTTCCTAGGCACCGTCCGCTGGGACTTGCGAGGAGAAGGATGAATCCTCCCGTGTACCGACCGCTGGTGGACCTGTCGACAATGGAAGAACGACATATTATACTTCGATACCGACTTGACCGAGCCACTATACATGAACTGTGTGCCCAGCTGGAGCCAGACCTGATGTCCCCCATCCGCCAACCCACAGGGATTCCCCCTCTGGTGCAGGTTCTGTCAGTACTCCATTTTTTGGCAAGTGGGTCTTTTCAGACAACAGTGGCCATGTCATCAGGGATGTCTCAGCCTATGTTTTCTAAGGTTATGTCCAGAGTTTTGTCTGCCCTGATGAAATACATGCGGAGATACATTGTTTTCCCTGAGGAGGGTGATTTGGCCACTGTGAAGGGTGATTTCTATGCCCTTGGACATATCCCCAACATCATTGGTGCCATTGATGGGACCCATGTGGCTTTAGTACCCCCAAAAGACAATGAGCAGGTGTACAGAAATAGAAAAAATTACCATTCGATGAATGTCCAGGTGGTCTGTTTGGCTGACCAGTACATCTCCCATCTAAATGCCAAGTTCCCTGGGTCAGTGCATGACGCGTATGTCATGCGAAATAGCAGCATCCCTTATGTGATTGAATAGCTACAGAAACACCGTGTGTGGCTAATAGGTGACTCTGGTTACCCCAACCTGCCTTGGCTATTGACCCCAGTGAGGAATCCCCGGACCAGGGCAGAGGAACGGTACAATGAGGCACATGGGCGAACTAGGAGGATTATAGAACGGACCTTCGGGGTCCTGAAGGCCAGGTTTAGGTGCCTGCATATGACAGGTGGATCCCTAATGTACTCACCAAAGAAGGTGTGTCATATCATTGTGGCCTGCTGTATGCTTCACAATCTTGCATTGCGACGCCAGGTGCCTTTCCTGCAGGAGGATGGTCCAGATGGTGGTGTTGTAGCAGCTGTGGAGCCTGTGGAGAGTGAAGAGGAGGAAGACGACGGGGACGACACGGACAACAGGGACACAGTTATACAACAGTATTTTCAGTAGCACACAGGTAAGAATCACCCACGCCATTTTACATTTACTTCTGGCCTCCTGCATCTCTACTTTCTGTGTTTCCCCCCAGTTCCTTTTAACTGATTTTTGAATTTCCCTTCCCTTTTCAGAGCTGTATGACCCACAGCGTGACTTCTGCTTTGTTTGCCCATGGACTAATGCTTATTGACATTGGTATGTTGTCATCACAATGTAACTGAACATTATTGCACCGTTATGTGTAATACATGTGTAAAGAATACAAGCAGACTCCTGAAATTTTAAGTGCAATTGGTGATTTATTTTAAGTGCTGCATATAGGTCCATGATAGTAAAACGGTGATGGGTGGGGGTGGAGTAATGTCCATGGCAGAGTCCAATTCTCAGTCGCACAGGTGCATTGTCCATATGCCTGTGGAAGGATGGAGCAGGGGCAGTTCAAGGTTGGACAGGGTGACAATGTGGGACAGTGGGATGACATCAGGGGGTATCTTATGCTGGCGGGGGTCTTGGCATCCTACTCTGTCTTCTTGTGTGATCTCAGGTTCCGCTTGCGGGGTGGTTGATCTTCAGCAGGAGGTGGGGTTCTGGTGGCCTGTCGTTGTGGGGGCCTCCTGTCCACTAGCGCCGGCGGAGGTGGTAGGCTGTTCGTCGTCCGGGCTAGTGACAGGGGCCCTTTGGGGTGCCACATGGTCCCGCAATGTGGTGACTATCTGGTTGAGGGCCAGGACGATGGTCCCCATTGCGGTACCGATGTTCCTGAGTTCGTCTCTGAACCCCATGTACCGTTCCCCCTGCTGTGCCTGGATCTCTTGGAACCTGGCCAGTACCGTCGCCATCGTCTCCTGGGAGTGGTGGTATGCTCCCATGATGGTGGTGAGGGCCTCTTGGAGAGTGGGTTCCCTGGGCCGGTCAACCCCCTCTCGCACAGCAGCCCTCCCAGTTCCCCTGTTTCCCCGGGCCTCTGTCCCCTGGACGGTGTGCCCACTACCACTGCCCCCAGGTCCCTGTTGTTGTTGGGGTGGGGGGTCAGCCTGGGTGCCCTGTAGTGGCGGACACACCGCTGATTGACGCGTCCTGGAGACAGAGGCATGGGCCCGCTGGGTGGGAGCTGTGCTGGTATTCCCAGAGGGGGTTGGGTCTGCTGTGGCCTGTGTCTGTGTGTGGGGAACCGACTGTCCAGAGGTCCCCGATGGTCCGGGCTGGTCATCAGGTTCTAGGTCGACAGAGCTGCTGTCATCACTGGGGGCCTGGTCTGGGGGCGGGATGGACAAATCTGGACCCTCCTGGCCGGTGTGTTGGCGTTCGGGCCCTGCAGGTGTAAAAGAGTATGGTTATTGCTTCTGTGTGTGCCATGGCGTTCGATTTGTGGGTGCCCTTGTCCCCCAGTGCTGGCATTCCCTTGTGGGAGGAGTTGTGAGGGTGGTTTGTGGGGGGGGATGGGTATGTGCAGTGGTCATGCTTAGGTGATGGGTGTCCATGGTTTGTGTTGGCATTCAGGTATTGGTGTTGTGTTGGGTGGGTTGTGCTGGTGAGACATTGGCAGGGAGGATGTGTGCTGGGGGGTTGGGGGTGAGGGTGGGGGTGTGGGTTGGCATGCTGGTGTTTGGGGGGGTGAAGTAGTTGGGATTAGACTTACCAGAGTCCATTCCTCCGCCTACTCCAGCGAGGCCCTCAGGATGCAGGATGTTCAAGACCTCTTGCTCCCATGCTGTGAATTCGGGTGGAGTGGGTGGGGGTCCGCCGCCAGTCTTCTGCACAGCGATGTTGTGTCTTGACACCATCGACCGCACCTTCCCCCGTAGGTCGTTCCAGCGCTTTCGGATGTCTTCCCGGTTTCTGGGATGCTGTCCCACAGCGTTGACCCTGTCGACGATCCTTTGCCATAGCTCCGCCTTCCTGGCTATTGTGGTGTGCTGCACCTGTGTGCCGAATAGCTGGGGCTCTACCCTAATTATTTCCTCCACCATGACCCTGAGTTCTTAGTCTGAGAACCTGGGGTGTCTTTGGGGTGCCATGGGGTGGTGTTTGTGGTGATGAGTGTGGTGTGTGTGGTGGTGTGTGGTGTTTTGTGCGTGGATGTAGTGTGGGTGATGATGTTGTGTTCCTCTGTGTGTTGTGGTTTTCGATAGCTGTGCTCTCTCTCTCTCTCTCGCCTTCTCTCCGAATTTCTAGTAGTGGGGGTTTGTGGGTGATGTGGGTGTGTGTTTTATAGTTGATTGGATGTGTGGGGGTGGTGTTTGTATGTGTATCAGGTGTGTGTATTTCTAATTGTCCAATGTGGCAGTATTTTGGAGCTGGGTGTGTATTTTGACCGCGGCGGTGTGTACCGCCAATGGAATACCTCGGTTAAATGACCGCCGCGTCGATTCGTGGGTCGTAATGGCATGGGCGTGTTTGTGTTGGCGTGACGGTGGAGGTTTGGTCATCTCCAGTTTATCGCTGACCGCTGATGAGGCGGCCTTCCGTGGATGTCGGGTTTTTGGCGGTTTGGCAGTTGTGGGTCAGAATGACCGTGGCGGTTTACCGCGGCCGCGGCGGTAGAATGGCGGTCTTCTGACCGGCGGTAAGAGCCTTTTACCGCCGAGGTCAGAATGACCGCCTAGGTCTTGATTCCCTTGGCGTAAATCTAATAATTCACGATCTGCTGACTGTGCTACAGTTCTACGATCAAAAACTCTCTCAAACTCACAAACAAAATTTCTCCAGTTGTACAACAAGGGACTATATTTACGCACAAGAGGAATTGCCCAAGTAGCTGCATCCCCAGCCAAATATGATAACAAGAAAGCTACTTTGGAGTGGGCATCGGGGTAAGTATGTGGTCTGCAGGTGAAGTGTAGTCCCACTTGAACCAGGAAAGATTGCGCTTTGAAAGGGTCACCTGAGAAGCGTTCTGGGGGAGCTAAAGGAATTGCGGAAGGAACATTTAGGGAAATGTTTGTCGGATTACTTCCAGAAGCCTGAGAAGAAGTACCTCGCCAGGACACACCTGTGGGACTTTGTTCCTTCTTCTCTACCTTATCTTGCAACTGACTCACTCTCTCAGCTAAGCTAGTTGTCAATTCTTTGGATGATACCACCTCTGCCTGGAGCTGGGTGATAGCCTTGACTAACTCGTCCAGCGTGGCCATGCTGAGAACATACACAAACCAGGAGGATAACAATTTGTGGGCTCACTATTCTGTCAGAGTAACCAGATCCTCGGGGTCTGCGCACGTTCCCAACACGTCCACCACTGAACAGCTCCAAGACTCTGATAGATAAATCACAGAGGCTAAGAGAGTTCAAGAGGGGAAGAGGGGATTAGGAAGGGAAACAGCTGGGAAGGAGACATGTAGTAAGAAAAAGGTTAGAACACACAATATGAAAATTATATCTCCTGAAATCAATACTAGACTATGATTCTAAGCATAGACATTCTGAAAACATGAACACTCTAAGAATTAAGTTTAAAATGACTAATTTTCAAGATGGCCGGATGCCTGTAAGGGAATCAAGATGGATTAAATGAAAACTTTCTTGTTCAAGTACTTTCCTTTACATGAGAATCAGAAAAACTTTCTGACTAAATTTTAAACCAGTCATATAAATCCTTTTTTGAGAATGCATACTAGGACCATACAATATTGCATCTAGACACTCTGAACTTCTGTGTACTCTTAAAATGTTTCAACACAAATTGCGCATATTGTAGATTTATATACATATATAGTAAACACCTTAAAAGGATTGTGCACCATGAATAAAACAATATGGATTCAGGAAAAACAAATCACATAACTTGTCAACTCGAATATTACATGATAAATATCTTAGAATAGTGGCATACAATAAACAACATGAATTAAACTTGAGGAGAGAATTGTGCGTCTTGCCAAGAAATAACAGCTCACAATGAATAACAAGATCAAAGTACAATGAAACGAATCGCGCGTCTTTTGCCGATTCTTAAGCCACCATGTAAATGTCAAGAAATGGTAGCGCGCAATGAACAACAAAGTTAAAACACCATAAAGCGAATCACGCGTCTTGCCGATTCTTAAGCCACCATGTAAATGTCAAGAAATGGTAGCGTGCAATGAACAACAAAGTTAAAACACCATAAAACGAATTGCGCGTCTTGCCGATTCTTAAGTCACCCTGCAAATGTCACAAACACTCAAGTGCATATTTCACATGTGCAAAGTACTCTGTCATATCATAAAAGAATTAGGCCCAAGAACATGAGAGTTCTCGATAACGGCGTCGGGAGGCCAGCCCAACCACAGTCTTACCGCCCAGAACAAGGATCTCCAAATGAAGAATGAAAGTCAGATGTCTGGAAGATCAAATAGGCCACCGGGACAGGAGCTCAGGAAGTAGCTGCTGCTCTGCACCAGGACCTCTGAATAGTGAGCACTTGGAGCTGGGCTGGCTCCTTTTTATAGAGTCTTGGCCCAGCCCACAACCACAACCCAGGCATGTTGCAGGGAAAGTCTCTAGAAGGCCCTGGAAAGGGACCACACCCTAACACACTCTGAAAGCCTGCAGCAATACATTGCAAATGAACAGCATTTGTAAGCACATTAAAATTAAGTCTTCAGGATTGAACTCTGCAATGCAAAAGGTTAAACAACAACATATCAGCACAATGCATAAATTACGTTTGCTGGGTTTTTGCATTCTAGTAGCCAATAGAGCACGCACTGCCCTGGTGTTGACACCCCTCCAGAACCAGTGTAAGAAGCCATCCACTCACCACATCCTACCCAGGATCAAGCACACTGGGCACAAGGCCCCCTCCAGAACCAGTGGTAGAGCCATCCACTCACCGCATCCTTCCCAGAAAGAAGCACACTGGGCACAATGACCCCTCCAGAACCAGTGGAAGAAGCCATCCACTAACTGCATCCTTCCCAGGATGAAGCACACTGGGCACAAGGCCCCCTCCAGAACTAGTGGAAGAAGCCATTAACTCACCCCATCCTACCCAGGATGAAGAACACTGGGCACAAGGCCCCCTCCAGAACAAGTGGAAGAAGCCATCCACTCACCGCATCCTTTCCAGGATGAAGCACACTAGGCACAATGTCCCCTCCAGAACCAGTGGAAGAAGCCATCCACTCACCGCATCCTACCCAGGATGAAGCACACTGGGCACAAGGCCCCCTCCAGAACCAGTGTAAGAAACCATCCACTAGAGAGACTGCGGCCTTGCACTCTCCAGGACCAAGCAGTGGGCAAACCACCCACTTGAGAGACTGTGGCTTTGCAATCCCCAGGACCAAGCAGTGGGCAAACCACCCACTTGAGAGACTGTGGCTTTGCTCTCCCCAGGACCAAGCAGTGGGCAAACCACCCACTTGAGAGACGGTGGCATTACAGTCCCCAGGACCAAGCAGTGGGCAAACCACCCACTCGAAAGACCGTGGCCTTGCACTCCCCAGGACTAAGCAGTGGGCAACCCACCCACTTGAGAGACTGTGGCCTTGAACTCCCAAGGATATCGCACAGGGCTGTAGCCCCCTCCAAGACCAGTGGCTTTGTACCATCTTCTGGCTGAGATGCCCCCCCCATTCCCCATCCCCCTAATGTGCCTGTGTATTTTCAACCTGATGCCCCTGCAGTGTTCTCTCTGTGTTGTTGCAGGAGTGAGGTGGGGCCTTGGCCTATGTGATGTGGCCCTGTGGCCCACGGACATTGAGCACTGAGCAGTGTCCCTCCATTTGTAAATCTGTATATACGTTTGTATTTTGATACACTTATTCATGTTATTTTATCATATTACACTCACTTTCTTCCAATAATTTTGCCCTTACATTATTCCTGAGGGGTACGGGATGAATATGTAATGTTTGTGCTTCAGTTTGTGTGTATGGTGTTGGGGGTGGGAGTGTTGTGTGTTGCATGAGTGTGTCACTCTCTTTTTCCTCCCCCCTCCCTTGTGTGCTAGGCGGCAGTACTCACTGTGGTCATCTTCGCTGCCCTTGCTGCTCATAATGCAGGAAAAGGTAGACGAGCATGGGGAAAGGTCCATGGAGTCGTGGTTGTTCCCTGAGTGTCCAGAGGTGAGTCCTTTGACTTCTGTGTTCTGATTATGTCGTGCTTTTGATTTTGTTGGTACCTCCCTGGAAAAGGTGGCGGATAGGTCATAATACAGTGGGCGGTACATTGTCTTCCACCTGGATGTTGGTGGTTACCGCCGTGGTGCTTCTTACTACCACCGTCGCAGTCAGTGTGTTAAAGTGGCTGTCTGTCTGAGCGGTTTCCGTCATGAACATAATTCCTTTTTTTTTAATGCCGGCCTGTTGGCGGTATTACCGCCACTTTTTCACCGACCGCCAGGGTTGTAATGAGGGCCATTGCCTTCACCTTCTATTAGGTCATCACTGTCATGTGATTGACAATTGCATTCTTGTCTTAAAGAGTGGCCTAAAGGGGACTGTGACGTACTCGGCGTATATGGAATACTCGTGAGTCGGTTGCCGGTGAATTATATATGATTTTTATTGATTGATAATAGGATAGAGTCTCTCTGTTGATTCTCCTCCTTTGGCTCTGATAATTCTCCTGTTTTCTTTCTTCTAGCTTTTTAGGATGTTGTTATCTTGGACTGCTCTTCTCAGTCTTCTCTTTGGTTCCCTTCGTCTCACAGGTTCCCCGGGAAACACATGAGGAGAGAAAGAAAGATATACAGGTACGTGTTTTGATGATATGTTCCTTGTAAACTTCCTTTCGTCTATCTCTTTCCCTGTCTTTCCTGTCCTGTTTCCCTCTTGCTTTTCAGACCTCTGTTTTCTCTCCTTCGTTCCTCCTGAACTGTTTCCTCGTATTTCTTCTTCTCTCTTGTCTGTCGTAGTCGGCTTTGCTCTATTCTACCTTCCTCTAGTCTCCTCTAATCTTGGTTCTCTCTTTCTGGGAAGTTTCTCTTCTTACTTTAGTCTTTTCCCTTGTCCTTCTCCTACTTTAGCCAACAAGCCTGCTATCTTTTTCTATACGGTTTGTGACTCCCCGTGTTCTGCTTTCAGTGCTGCTTCGTGCCTTAGTGCTTTATCCTGTTCAGTGCGTTAGTGCCCACCTATAATTATGCTTCTCGTATAAGGGCCCCAGCAAACGCCCCCCTGTCCTCTTTCACCCCTTTTTTTCCTCCTTGTCGCCCTCCCACTCCTTAGGGCTCTGTTCTCACGCACCTGGTATTGCCACGCTTCTCCAGAAGCGTAGCGGGCGATAGCGCTTAGTTTCCCTGGGTTTTCACGATGCCATGGATTCCATAAGTGGTGTTTGGTTCCTGCCGCTGGGTTAGAATCCTCACTTTGGACCACGGGCTTCCCTCGACCTCACGATCGTCTGCTGCACAGCCTCCTGTCTTGTACTCCACGTCCTCCCGGTCGTCTTCTTCTCGTCCTCGCTCGCGCTCCGTTTCCTTCTGGTCGTCTTCTTCTCCTCCTAGCACGGCGTCCTTGTGTACTGAAGCTGCTTCTTTTGACCTCCCGGCTTCCCGCGGCTGGAATGGAACCAGCGAATCATGGGGAGGAAACCCAGGAAGGCCGGGAGTAGGAATGGCAGCGACAGCACAAGTCCGGTTCCTATGCGGGCGGGGCACACTCAGCCTATCACATACACTCCCCCTAGAGAGCGGCTGGTTGGGACGCTCCGACGAAGGATAACGAGACAGGAAGTCCACATTGGCCATGTCACTCCCCGGGAGGTGCTGAATCTGAAAGGAAAAAGGCTGTAAGGAAAGGAACCATCGCAAGATACAGGAATTCGTGTCCTTGTGCCGGGCGAACCAGGGTAAAGGTCCTGCCAGACAGGTAGTACCTAAGTGATTCAAAAGCCCATTTTATCGCTAGGCACTCTTTCTCGATAGTGGGGTAGTGCCGTTCTCTTGGAATGAGCTTCCTCCTGATATATAGAACGGGGTGTTGTGTCCCATCGTCCTTTTTCTGGGAAAGAAACGCCCCCAGACCCACATCGGAGGCGTCAGTCTGTAGGAGGAAAGGTTTAAGGAAGTCTGGGCAACATAACACCGGACCTGAGATGAGCATGGCTTTCAGGCTGTCGAAGCTTTTCAGTTCTAATGCAGTGGGTGTGGACAGAGAATTGGGACATGTCTTTTGTAACAGGTTAGTGAGGGGCTCTGCTATAGTAGAAAACTGTGGAATAAATCTTCAATAATAGCCTATCAATCCTAAGAAGGCCCTGACATCTTACTTTTTCTTAGGGAAGGGTATGTTCCTATGGCCTCTATTTTTCCAATCTGTGGGCTAACGCGACCTCCCCCCACTACGTAACCCAAATATTTGATGCTCGTTTGTCCTAAGCGACATTTCTCCGGATTTGCTGTCAACCGAGCTGCTCGTAAGGCCCGTAGAATGTTGTCTAAATATATCACATGGTCACCCCAATTTTTACTGTATATGACAATATCATCAAGATACGCCGCTGCATATAGATGATGAGGCCGTAATATTCTACCCATGAGTCTCTGGAAGGTGGCCGGTGCCCCATGGAGGCCAAAGGGTAGGACCGTGACTTGGTAAAGCCCTGAAGGGGTAGTAAAAGCTGTTTTCTCTTTGTCCTCTGTTCTCATGGGTATCTGCCAGTAACCTTTTGTGAGGTCAAGAGTGGATAGGTATCTGGCTTGGCCCAACCTTTAAATGAGCTCGTCAATACGTGGCATGGGGTAGGCATCAAAATGGGTTAGTTTGTTAACCTGTCTATAGTCTACACAAAACCGGGTACTCCCATCCGGCTTGGGAACTAAAAACACTGGTGAGCACAAGGGACTGGTTGATGGCGCAATGATACCAGCCACCAGCATGGACTGGACTTCTTGTTCTATTATAGCTTTTTTGGCTTCCGGGATGCGATAAGGCCGCTGTCTGGATACCTTATCAACTTTGAGCCGGATAGGATGTTGCACCAACTCTGTTCTACCAGGGACCTTAGAGAAGACTGTTTGGTGAATGGTTATTAGTCGGGTAATTTGGAGACGATAGGTCTCGGATAATGTGGGATTTAACCATGGTCTGGGCGTATCTTGACGGGTGTGGGTGGAGAGAGAGGGATATGGGATTTCCTCTGCAGGATTGTGTGCAATGTACCGGATAGGCTGCCCGCCTGAGGGCTCTTGCCATCTTTTTAGGAGATTAATATGGTAAACCTGTTCTCTTCCACTTCCTTGGGGAATGGCTAGTTTATAAGTGGTGGGGTTAATTTGTGCAATTACTACATAGGGTCCCTGCCATTGAGCTAACAATTTGTTGTCACTACTGGGAAGGAGGACCAGGGCCTTGTCTCCTACTGTCAAGCTACGAACTGCGCTTCTAGCGTCATATCCCTGTTTCTGTTTCATCTGCGCTTCTCGTAACGCTGCGTGGGCCTCTTCCCACACTGTATGCAGATTGTCTTGCAAGTCTTGAGAATAGGATAGGAGGTCTTTTATTTCTTCCTCTGTAGTTTCCCTTTGTTCGGCCAACATGTCAAGCAGTGTACGTGGTTGTCTGCCGAATAGCATTTTTAAAGGGCTATGTCCCAGGGAAGACTGGACCTTGGTACGAATTGCGTATAATATAAGAGGTCATTTCTTTTCCCAGTCCTTACCAGCGTCTGATATGCTTTTTCTGAGGAGAGACTTAATAGTTCTATTGTACCTTTCTACTAGTCCATCTGTTTGAGGGTGATAAACAGATGTTCTGATTTGTTTCACCCCAAGTGAGTGACTCACCTCGGACATGAGTCTTGACATGAAAGGGGTCCCTAGGTCTGTGAGGATTTCTTTAGGGAATCCTACCTAGGAAAAAAACTCGATCATTGCCTGGGCAATGGCTTTGGTGTGCATGCTAGGGATGGGTATTGCATCCGGATACCGGGAAGCATAGTCCACCAATACTAACACACATTGCCGGCCCCTGACTGAGGGTGTGAGAGGCCCTATAATATCCATTCCAACCCTGGAAAATGGGGTATCAAGAATCGGAAGGGGTTGGAGGGGAACGGGTTTATGCGGAGAGGGATTATACAGTTGGCATTTGGGACATTCCGCACAGTGCTTACGGATCTCCCCGAACACCACAGGCCAATAGAGACGTCTGAGTACTGCTTCCTCTATCTTTTCTCTTCCTAGATGCCCTTCCCCATTGTCTCCATGGGCTAGGTGTAACACTTGCTGTCTGTGACTCCGAGGAACAACTAATTGTTCGGGTTTTCCTCCCGTTGTTGTGGGTTTCCTATATAAGAAGTTGTTTCAGATTAGAAATTTAGGACCTACCCCCTGCTGTTCAGAAGACAATGCTATTTGCCAAGCGTGTTTCAAAGAGGGATCCTCGTGTTGCTTCTGCCTAAATTCTCCCGCCACAGTGCAGACTCTATTGTCCTTCCCTGGTCTGTTCCCTTTTGGGTTGTTCTGGGCATACAACTGTCGTTGTTCTCGTTTCTGTTTTTTACTTAGGATAGCCCGAGGGGGTTTTTGTTCTTCCGTATCCAATTCAATAGGTACCTCCTCCCACCAGGTCTTCAAGGTATGTTCACGTCCTGCTTTCTCTAGGAGAGCGGGGAAGTCCTCATAATCAGTTCCAAGGATTATGTCCTCACCTAGTTGGGAAAGTACTCCCACTCGTAATGTCTTGCTTTTATTTCTCCAATTTAACCGTATGTCAGCCATGGGATAATACCATTGATCACCATGCACACAGGCGATTAAGACCTGGGTGTGGGGATCTTCCTGTCCGGGTAGTACTAGAGGCTGCCGGATTACACTCTGGCTACATCCTGAGTCAATTAACGCTGTCCTTTCCACCTCATTGACAACCGCAGAGAGGGTGTACTTGGGTTTCTCCCCTCCCGACCAGAAAACTCTCCCTCTCGTCAAACCAATTTCCATGGGTTCCTCGGTTTCCTTTCTGTGTGGGCAATGTCTGGCAATATGGCCCCATTCTGAACAGTGATAACACTGGGGGCCTGTGCTTGGATAGCTGGGAGCCGCTACAGCGGCTGGTTGAGAACGTTCTGGACCATGTATCGGGCCGATCCATGAGTGATGCTTTTGGTGATGGTGGGTTGTACCGGGGGAAGAGGTGGTGGTCTGCTGCCTGTAGCCCAGAATTCTGGGCCTCTCTGATAGGCGCAAGCAAGGTCCACAGCTGTTTCATTTGTTAGCCCCGGATGTTGCCTGACCCAGTTCCGTGTTGTAGAGGGTAAGGCCTTGAGGTACTGTTCCAGGACTATGGTATCAAACATTTCCTCCCGGGTTTTGTCTGTTGGGTGCAGCCATCTCCCTGCAGCATGCTGGACTCGGTAGTACAAGGTTCAAGGGTTTTCCTGATGTTGCCACTTTACTTGGCAAAACCTTGTGCGGAAGTTTTCGCTATCCAATCCAGCCCGTTCCAAGATGGTTTTCATGAGTTCTTTATAAGACAAAGGCCCTCATTCTGACCCTGGCAGTTTGAAACCGCCAGGGCAGAGGGCAGAGGAAGCACCGCCAACAGGCTGGCGGTGCTTCTTGGGCCATTCTGACCGCGGCGGTAAAGCCGCGGTCAGAAAAGGGGAACCAGCGGTTTCCCGCCGGTTTACCCCTGGCCCAGGGAATCCTCCATGGCGGCGCTGCTTGCAGCGCCGCCATGGGGATTCCGACCCCCTTCCCGCCATCCTGTTCCTGGCGGTTTTTACCGCCAGGAACAGGATGGCGGGAATGGATGTCGTGGGGCCCCTGGGGGCCCCTGCACTGCCCATGCCGCTGGCATGGGCAGTGCAGGGGCCCCCTAACAGGGCCCCATAATGATTTTCAGTGTCTGCTTTGCAGACACTGAAAATCGCGACGGGTGCCACTGCACCCGTCGCACCCCTACAACTCCGCCGGCTCCATTCGGAGCCGGCTTCATAGTTGAGGGGGGTTTCCCGCTGGGCCGGCGGGCGGCCTTCTGGCGGTCGCACGCCGGCCCAGCGGGAAAGCCAGAATGGCCGCCGCGGTCTTTTGACCGTGGTGCGGTCATTCGGCGGTTCCCTCCAGGCGGGCGGCTCCCGCCGCCCGCCGGGGTCAGAATGACCCCCAAAGTGCCGCCTGGATTGATAGCCTGGTAAGTAGTCTGCAGATGGCCTGTGAGAAGGGGGGCTATATACTGTCCCCACTTCTCCTCTGGCCAATTCGCCATACTGGCAACCCTCTCAAAATTTGTGAAGAAACCGTCAGGGTCCTCTGGTTCTTGGTAACGCTGTAGTACACTACTTGGTACATTGGGGTGTACTTTTGTATGGGCGATTGTGTCGGTAAGTTTCCCCAGGGCCGTCTCGTGTACCAGCTGGTTGTTTGCCATAATTGTTGCTTGACTCTCCAGGGCTGTCTGTAACGCCTCACATTCTTCTTTAGCTTCTTTCATCTGCTGTTCCCATACCAGTTGGAGGTGCTGCTGCCCTTCTGCCAACTGGGATATCATATCGGCCATGGTTGCCTTTTCTTCCATGGTGGTCCTTCAAATCCCACTACTGACACCACTTGTGACTTACTCAGCGAATATGGAATACTCGTAGTCGGTTGCCGGTGAGTTATATATGATTTTTATTGATAGATAATAGGATAGAGTCTCTCTGTTGATTCTCCTCCTTTGGCTCTGGTTATTCTCCTGTTTTCTTTCTTCTAGCTTTTTAGGATGTTGTTATCTTGGACTGCTCTTCTCAGTCTTCTCTTTGGTTCCCTTCGTCTCACAGGTTCCCCGGGAAACGCATGAGGAGAGACAGAAAGATATAACGGTAAGGGTTTTGATTATATGTTCCTTATAATCTTCCTTTCGTCTATCTCTTCCCCTGTCTTTCCTGTCCTGTTTCCCTCTTGCTTTTCAGACCTCTGTTTTCTCGCCTTCGTTCCTCCTGAACTGTTTCCTCGTATTTCCTCTTCTCTCTTGTCTGTCGTAGTCGGCTTTTCTCTATTCTACCTTCCTTTAGTCTCCTCTAATCTTGGTTCTCTCTTTCTGGGAAGTGTCTCTTCTTACTTTAGTTTTTTCCCTTGTCCTTCTCCTACTTTAGCCAACAAGCCTGATATCTTTTTCTATACGGTTTGTGACTCCCCGTGTTCTGCTTTCAGTGCTGCTTCGTGCCTTAGTGCTTTATCCTGTTCAGTGCGTTAGTGCCCCCCTATAATTATGCTTCTCGTATAAGTGCCCCAGCAAACGCCCTCTCTCCCCCTCGCCTTTCACCCTTTTTTTTTCCTCCTCGTCGCCCTCACGCTCCTTAGGGCTCTGTTCTCATGCACCTGGTATTGCCACGCTTCTCAAGAAGCATGGCGGGCGATAGCGCTTCATTTCCCTGGGTTTTCACAATGCTATGGATTCCGTCCGTGGTGTTTGGTTCCCGTCGCTGGGTTAGAATCCTCACTTCGGACCACGGGCTTCCCTCAACCTCACGATCGTCTGCTGCACTGCCTCCTGTCTTGTACTCCACGTCCTCCCGGTCGTCTTCTTCTCCTCCTCGCTCGCGCTCCGTTTCCTTCTGGTCGTCTTCTTCTCCTCCTAGCACGTCGTCCGCGTGTACTGACGCTGCTTGTTTTGACCTCCTGGCTTCCTGCGGCTGGAATGGAACCAGCGAATCACGGGGAGGAAACCAAGGAAGGCCGAGAGTAGGAATGGCAGCGACAGCACAAGTCCGGTTCCTGTGCGGGCGGGGCACACTCAGCCCGTACAGGGACTATTGAACATAGAATTGACCAATAAAACATGGGGTTTAGTCTAGGAAATGTTTCAGATGCAAAAAAAGATTTTATACTGCTTAATTTGAAAATCTTGATTTTTATCGAGCCTCTAATCAGTGCTGCATTTGCTTAATATGTGGAGATTCTACTGTTAGCCCGATCTGTGTCTGTGTTAACTTTAAGAGGCTGATCCACAGAGATGTGGAACGGTTATGCATGAAAGAGATGGAGAGGTTATCACTTGTCTATATTTACCTATTAAATAGAATGAGATCTCTCAACCACCAACCTAGGTGACATGCTTCATCATTGGTTTGGTCCTCATCCGGATACCATTACTAGTGATCTGGACGGGCTTCATTACCTTGGAGCTCTTAAAGGAGATCTTTTGTGAATTGAAATTGATACAGACAATGTAATTCACAATACATACACCTAACATTACCCATAAGTAAACCCTCATTATGCATGGTAAGGTTAAAAGGATCTGGAATCTATTGATGATACCTCTCCTTAATAATAAATCATACACAGGTAACAACTTTGCTTCATCTCTTTCAGGCAAAACGGTTAACACCTCAATGAGGATCAGGGGCCTAATGAACGGAGCCATGTTGCAGTTATAAAGCCTGCAAATCGGAAAATCACAGGGTTTGTGACCACATTTTTAAAATAAACTAAATCCATTTTGCAATTCAGTAAAATGTTGCCAGATTTAAGGTGTAATTAATGTCTATTAAAGGGGAGTGTTCAGGATGTCCCTTCCAAATAGCTCGTTGTGATGGTTTGCATCAGTGCTTTGCAAACTTAAACCAGTTACAAAACTTAGAAAAATTGGTAATTTCTGAGTTGGATTGAAAACACCAGTGCCGTAACCCCCATGGTTCGGGGGGCCCGAGCTCCAAGAGGCCCCCTCAGCAAAATTGGTAGGTGGTGGGTTGGGAAGGAGGGGGCCACTTCGGTGTGCTTTGCAGCAGGGGGCCTTCAAGTTTTGTTGCTACCATTGGGTAACACATTTGCAAAAGGGATGGATGCCCTTCAGATGCCTTCCCCTTTGTGGATGCAAAAAAAAGGTTTGTGTGAGTGTAGGCCCACGGGACCACTGCCAACTGTCAGACTTAAAAACCCCGAAATTGTTTTTTTAAAAAACAAGCCCAGATTCCATTGGGGAAAAAAGGCTGCATTAAACATGTTCATCTTATTTAAGTGAAATCACAAACATGTTGGCCTGCTGACCCGAGCAGACCACCATTACTGTGATGATATCCAAACATAACGAGTCACAATTTGTGACCTACTTAATGAATATTGTTGAGGAAAGTCGGACTACAAACCGCTACGATTCATAATTGCATGCACTGACATGACTACAAAGGTCACAAAATTATTTTCCTTCCCCCGTTAAGTTAGTGCACAATTTGCGACCATTTTTGGCAGAAGGAAATTTCGTACACCTGGCCCCTGGTTCTTAGAGTTTGAAATGTCTATTGATTAGTATTCATTGATGGGACAGCACACTTCAGTCTGCCCGCTTTTCTCTTTTCCTTGTGCTGTTTTTGATAAAGTCAAACGTCTGTGTTTCATTACAGCAGTTCCCTCCTGTGAACATGCTGTCTCCTGGCAGCGCCTTCTCATTTTTCTCTCATCCAGGGCTCCATAACTGTACCCTGGCAGGTGTGGTGAAACCCCTACTTTTTTTGGAGAGGGGGTCATATTTGCCTTTTTGCAGGAAAGGAGAATGAATTTATATTTCCCATCACACTCTTTGACTTGGACATACAGAAGTTATGGGGTATTTTAAATCTAACATGCCCTCATGAATAGCAGTAGAAAAATAACTCATTTAGAAACCAAAACGAGAGACACGAAGCAAAGGAAAATGTATTTATTGAAAATTAGGTGCACTAAACTGCCAATTTTTCACTCACCTGAAATCTTAGAATAAAAGTATGCTAAATGTACTGAACATGGCTTTTTCGAAATGTTATAGTAGATCATGAGAAGTCTATTTTGCCAAACCAGCATCTTCACATATTTTATTCAGATAATGAACATGGCTTCTGATTTACAATATTTGCTTTCAGCAAACAGGATATATTCATTATGCTCTCCCACAGGCAGTGGGCGGCTAAAGTGTGGTTATTAGCAATGTAAAGACATGCTTTTGCAGCTTTCTTCAAATCTTCAGAATGCTTCAAAAACAGATGTTGTTCGGTGCTCCATTTCACTAACCTTTAAATATCTATTATTTATGCTACTTCTATCAAACCTAGCGTTCTATTTTGTACCGCATTGCTACTTAGCCATATTGTAATTTTTGGAAAGAAACGAATCAAGGTTTTTAAAGTTGTCGATCTGGGTAGTTTTCGGCAGCACTGCTTCCTGTCATTGACTGATGATCAACTATACCTCTGCAGGTTCTGATTGCTACAGCGGGGAACAGATGGGCTGTCAGCAGCAAGAGACTTAAAATCAATGAGCTGATGAACCGCTAGGAAGACACCTGCAAGCCGCTGAGTGTGTGCAAGGCATAGGGGAAGCCAGCAAGCGGGGGGGGGGGGGGGGGGGGGGGCGTGGCGGGTGTCCAGGGGCTGGAGGGCTCAAGGCCACAAGAAGACAAAGTACTGCTTAGGTCCAACACGTATTTTCTAAGAAAGTCCTTGTGGAGCGACGCCATGACACTAGTGCCTTTCTGACAAAAATATATAACTGAGGTATCTTGAGAGCCTACCCACGAGGAACAATGGAGAGAGTGTTTTCCAGTAGCTAATAAATATACCTAGCGGTATGCTTAGGGCTTTTTGCACAGGTAGTAATTTAGGAACGCGAGATTTCTTGTCCCTAGGCCACTTACGTCTCAGATAAATCTTTTTTTTTGTATTTTGAGTTCTAAGTCTGTATAATTGGTAATCCTCACATTCATAATGTTGGACGGCGTGGAAGTCCCGTGTCATTCACATAGAGAAAATCTCAGGGAATTCACAGAACACAGTTGTCCAGGGAAGAGTATTTAATCATTTGAAAGGTATTGTCTTACATATATAGCTGATAACAATTCCGCCTCTAAACATACACTCACTATAAGAGCAGAAAACGAAAACGTTCTATTTTTTTGTTTTACTATTTGAATGTAGAGTTGAAATAAGAAGCCACAGTGGCCAGATCACCGCTTCTACCGGGCAGCACATGCTCAGATATGAAATGATATGATTACGCCTCGGAAGCATTATAGCCATTCAACTCTGCCCCTGAGGGCACAAGTGTTTGCTGCCTGACATAAGCCATAACACAACACGGCTGACTTGCAAATGGCAATTTCCAATGAGCATTACATAGTAAATTAGGATACGCCTCTGACACTCCGTCCCACCTTTCTTGCTTCCAAATGCTTCCATCACGATTGATGTTTCAGCAGGATACAGAGCTATTTTGTGATCTCCTGGGGGATCCCTAATATGTTTCTTGAACCACAAGTTACAGTAAGGAAAAGAAACCGGTACCCAATATTTTCTTGCCTCTTCTTTATCACACTGCAATGTAGAACCTGTCTGTTCTTTCTGCTTTTGGTGCCCTTAGGGGGAAGGGTATGCCCAGACGTTAGTCCTGTGCTCACTGTGCCACTGGATTCAAGCTAGCCTAGCTGATGAGGGGGGATACATCGAAACCGATCTGGCCTGGCAGTTCGGGCTGGACATTTCCCATGGGGAGCAGGGTCAAAACTGATTTGCATATGGCTGGGTCCAAACTGGAGTGTCGTGGTGGGCAAAAAAATGATGGATTAGGTACCCTGGTATTGAGATACTAAGGGTAGGCCCCTGAGGGCAACAGCACAGATTGTGCCACCCTCGAGAGCCATGCATCCAGAAGCACCCAGCATTGCCAAGGCAGGCTGAGTGTCCTGGTGCAACCCTACATAGCCTGTGTGCCCTGTCCTCTACACACTGCATGAAATATAGGTGCATCCCCCCTATGGCAGGCTTTCCAGCAGGGTGCACTATACTCTATGTGTGGGCATAGATGCATGAGCAATATATCCCTACTGTATCCTTGCCAAACCTAAGACACAGTAAGTGAACAGAGCACCCATTTTAAATGCATGTGCTTGACACTGGTTAGTACAATTTTCACAACTACATGATGGCTACTCTGAACCCTGGGTTGTTTAGTATCAACCATCTCACAATCATGAATCCAAACTGGGACCAGTATTGGATTTATTGTAAAATGTACCCGGGGAGAACTTAGCAGTGCGCCCTGCAAAAAGCTAACTACCTTTGCATGTTTTCTGGCCGGTTACAACCAGTCAGCTACCAACAGACAAGATTCTGGAACCTTGGTGTGAGAGATCCTGCTCCCTGGGTCCCAGAACAAAGCCCTTCCTAGGCAGAGGTGCTATCACACCTTCCCCAGGGATGTGCACTCACCTGCTAGGAAGTTTCAAAGGGCTTACTGCCCTTGCAGCTCAATCCCAAAGCCTGCTGTTAGTAGCAGATGGCTGCCCCCATTGCAAACCCCCACTTTTGGTGGGAATAACGGCGGGAAAACACACAGAACAGGACAGGAGTGGTCAGCCCCAGCTTTCACCACTCCTGAGGTGTTGCATGCACGCTGATGGCTCAATTTCATTTTCCTCCATCTTGCATGAAAAGAAAATAGCCAATCAGGCATAGGGAAGTGACCTCTTCCCACAGGAAGCGGTCACTTAGTGGGTGTAGCCACCATAAGGTAAATGACCCATTGGTCATTACTAGGTACTCCCCTAAATGCCCACTAAATACAGTATTTAATGGGCACCCCTAGACAGAGAATCAGATTCCAAGGACAAAAGGAAGACCTGCAACAAAGAAGACCCAAGGTTCGAAAACCGAAGTCCACCTGCACCGAGAAAAAAGCACCAAACCCTTCCTGCTGCACCCAGGACTTGACAATTGCCGTTGAGGGGTTGCTTGGACATTGGATGGACTCTACAAACCCCCAGAGGACCTCCACACTTCTGCAAATCACCAAAGATCTCCTTCCAGAGTGAAGGCATCACTCTCCTGCAACAGGTACCAGAACACCAGTGAAGTCCACCTTACTGACTGCCTGCTGACCATAAAACAGGACACTGTAACAAGACCAAATACCATACAATGGACTGTGAGGACAAACCCTGCAAATGTGCCAAGTTTGGTGGCACTGCAACCTTCAGTGGCCAAACCGGGCAATAGCCCAAGGTACTGGTCACCTAATGTCGAACACGCAGAAGTACAGTCCACTGGGGACTGAAAAACAACCAGGAGGAAGCCCAAGTCAAGGTACTTCAGAAAAAACCAGGACCTCCCACCAGAGTGCCTCTGCTGACCTGCAAGCAAGCCTCAACATGACCTTTCTCTTGCTTCCAAGGGCACCTCGTTGCATTGCTCCTGGCTTACCAATTCACTCTGCACCCACTTGCCCTGCAATCTGCACTGGAGATCCAGCAGTGCCGTAAGGGCCCCCCACCCCTTATGACCTCAACGTGCCAAGGGGACCCACCAGACTCACCTTAAAGTCCCCCTTTGCAGTGCTTTTCCAAGTGGTCCTCCACAGTGTCCTTGAACTACCTTCAATGAATTTCTGGGCTTTGCTACTGCCAAAACCGGGAGATGCCTGAACTTCTACAGCTGGTCCCAAAGGCCCACAGATGAACTTGACATACCTGCAGAAGGAGGCATTGGTAAATGCATTGCCTGATTTTATATGCATTTTTGAAGTATTTCTCAGTTGATTCCTATGGTGCGTAATTATGCACAGAACTAAGACATTTTCTAAACTTCAAATATTCATAACGTAAAATGTACTTACTCAAATTTGATGATCTTAGTCTTAAAAATGTTATTAAAAAATCTGAAGTATTTTTGTAAATTGGTCTTGAGTTATTCTTTTGTGTGTGTGTACTGTGAGTATAACAAATGCTTTGCACTTCGCAAAGATTAACTTAGCTGCCTGACCAAGCTATCATAAAAATTAGAGCATTAGGTGGTCTAGTTTTTACCTCTGTAAAGCAATGTGTGGTTGCCCAGGCCCTCTACACAGTGTGCCTGGTGTTGCACTCTTCATAAAGGGCCAGCCTCCTACAGGCGTGGTGGGCAAAAAATATGATGTTAAGATCTAGAACTTTGCGATTGGGGTGACTGTTTGTGTTGTTCAGCATTCCAACCATCTTCTGTTCTTTTTGATTTTCTTGCCCAAAGTGGGAAGGATTTTCCCAGACGTGGGTCCCGTGCTCCCTGCACCAATGGGTTCAATCTAGCCTGGATGATGAGGGCTGATACCCTGAAACTGGTCCCAGGATGCTTTTTTCCAGTCCAGGGAGGACCTGACCTGGCCGCTCAGGCTGGACTGTTCCCATGGGAAGCAGAGTCAAGGCTGGTTTGCATATGGCTAGGTCAAAACTAGGTTGGTGTGGAGGGCAAAAAAATGATGGATTAACCCTAGATTTTAGTGAATGGGGGGTGAATGTTTGCATTATTCAGCATTCTATCCATCATCTGTTCTTTTTAATTTTGTCACCCTAAGTGGGAACGGTTTGCCCAGACTTTTGGACCCGTGCTTACTGTGCCACTAGATTCAAGTTATCCTGGCTGAAGAGGGGTAATACCCCAAAATCGGGCCCAGGGTGCTTGTTTCTGGTCCAGGGAGGACCTGGCCTGGCAGTTCCAACTGGACTGTTCCCAGGGGAGCAGAGACTAATTTGCATATGGCTGGGACCAAACTGGTGTGGCATAGTGGGCAAAAAACATGATGGATTAAACCCAGATCTTTGTGAATGAGGTGTATGTTTGCAAAGTTCAGCATTCCGTCCATCATCTGTTCTTTGTGCTTTTGTTGCCCGACATGGGAAGTCTATGCCCAGACGTGGGTCCCTTGGTCACTGCACTACTGGCTTCAAGATAGCCTGGCTGATGAGTGTGATATCCCAAAATGGTTCCCAGGATGTTTGTCTCCCATCCAGGTAGTACCTGACCTGGCAGTTCGGGCTGGACTGGTCCAGGAGGAGCAAAGTCAGGACTAATTTGCATACGGCTTGGTCCAAACTTGGGTGGAGTAGTGGTCGGAACAGGAAAAAGGACTCGATGGGGCATCCACAGTTGCAGCAGTAGCCTGGCCGAGCTGAGCCACGGACTAACCAGGACCCACCAGGACTCACCAGGACCCACTAGGAGTGGACCCGTCCCAGACCCACCCACGGCAGCAAACCACAGTGGGTCACGGGCAGCGGGTCACGGGTCGCGCAAGGAGTGACAAACCATGGAGTGGAGCGCAGGAGCGTGGGAGAGCTGAGGACAGGACGTGGGTCCCCGCTCCACCCGCTCCATCCACTGCGGTCCTACTGCTGCACCGCCTCAACGCACATTGAAGTGCCAGCCGGATGGCATGGAACCAAGCCAGAACCCACTACCACAGCAAGTAAGCGCCTGCCTGACCTGACCTGTCCTGACTTGTCCTCACCCACCTGACCTCCTCCAACAAGTGCTCCAGCCCCATCCCTGAAGCTTGGCTCCCTCCTTCCCACTTTTCCCACTCCGTCCCCTCCCACTCCCTCCTCTCCTGAGGGGAGCATAGTGAGGTAGGTGAGGCAGGGAAGGGAGTGTAGGGATGTTGTGGTGAGGGGAGGCACAGGAGGAGGGTGGGTGGCACGTGGATGGGGGAAAGCGGGGAAGGCAGGAGGGGGCAGTGTCGGTTCTGAGAGACCAGGACTTGGACTACGACTTGCACCAAGAAAAGCAACTTAACAAAGCAATATAACAAGGCAAGAGGAGCGCTTGCTAAGTTGCACAGTGCTGAATACTACTGAATGCAACTTGAAATTTGGACACCACATCACTACAGCACCACAGCACTACAGCAGGTCAGCACTGTTTTGTGTTCTGTTTAGTGCAAGCACGGCAGCCATAGGTGGCTGCTGCTAAGGGAGAGCCCCGGTCCCACATGGAGGCGGCCCAGCCAGGTCTGGGTGCCGCTTGTGGAGGAGAAGTGGTGAGACCCGCTCACCACCGGAGCATGGCTGCAAGACTCTTGAGGCAGTGGGAGCCAGAAGTGAGGGGGCTTTTGTCTCAATTCCGGCCTCAATCCCACACTTGAGTATCGACCTATAGGACTTTCAGGATCCAACAGCAACGGGAATTTTCATCCATTCATCCACTCAAGCTCACTAAGACTGTTTAAGCACCCTGCAGGGTATAGTAGCATGCTCGTGCCCTACCTGCCCTCCCTGCTCTGAGGTCTTCAGTAACAAACCCTAAATCAATAGGACCATAAGCAACAATAGTACATAAGGCCTGGGTTGAGGGTGTGGCAGGGGGTGCTCATTGTACTCAACCGTGAGGGCGAGGTGGCAAGAGGCAACCAGCAAGAGGCGAGTGGTAAAGGGCCATTAAATCGCTAGCGAATCACTAGTGAACCAATAGGATCCAATCTAATCTTATATATCTCCATCTATTATCATGTACTAACATTGCAAAGCCATACGACCCACTTGAGCAAGCTAATTGAACTAGTTGTGCAACAAGCAGGCCTAGCAGATCAATCAAGCCCATGACGCTTCTGGAAGGGGGGCAGACACATAAGACACAGAAACAAGCACGGGAGCCAAGACAATAACCCCTATACCTACCGCGATTACCAACATAAATTTCACTAGGTAATCGGAAGTGTTGGAAACAGTGGCAGAAGGCACAGAGGGTGTAGAATCAACAAGAAAATTGGAAAGGAGATAGAGCTCTCAAAATATTCAGAGCTGGAAACCAGCACACAGGATCTTTACCACCCGCAGGGCTCGTAGAAAGACGAGAAGGCAATCAGATATAGCACAACACATCCCACTTGGGCACATGATTGACTACTCAAGCATGAGCAAATTTGGATTGGAGAAAGTGGACGAAAGAGGCTGCCTCACCTGTCCTAGCGCTGTAGTCCCCATGGGGATCAAAGTCATTGCTAATGAAATTATGGATACTACAAAAATTAATAGTTCGATGGAAAAGACAAGGGTCTTAATCCTAAGGTTGCCCAATCACACACAGCCCAGAAGGATCATAAGACAGGACTCAAACGAAAGGTTCTGAATACAAAGAAATCATTTATTCATAACTTTTTTACAAGAGCAAGGAGGGGAGCAAAGGAACCCAACGACCCTGTGCCTAATGAAACCACATGAATGGTCCTTCACAACAGACCTCCCAATCCTATATTGGATGCTCCATATAGCTGACCAGGATGTGTTAGAGGCACAATAAGCTCCAGCCTGGATGCCTCAGTAATTGGTGAATTGCTAGATCTGGCAGACACCACAGATACTACAAGGAGCGAAAGTAACAATTTCCTCAACAATCTTGGCAGCCTACCTAGCTCCAATGTTTACTTAGCGGGCCATGACTGTGGTCCCAAGGAAACTAGAGCAGCTTCCTCTGCATGGACCTGCCACGATTTGGCCAAGGGGAAGCCCGATCCTGTAGATAACAATGCCAAATAGCGGCAGAGATTCACCAGCCGGAGGATTCAACAAAAGAGAATACCTATGTGCATGAAAGCCTAGGCAATAGTCAATCCTGCTCTACCCCTCAACAAGGCACAAAGGAAAAGCCCTTGGCATCCTTTTTGACACTAGAATTGGATGCGTGGGTCTCTCAAGAACCCAGCGCGGAAATGCCAGGAAGCAGCAATGAGACGAAGGGGAGGCTAGAAGTATCTACGGGGGAGGAAAATCAGCTAAACAAAGAAAAGGGACCCGGGGGTAGACCAGATCACATTATAAATATGCATCTCTCCTTGCAGCAGTTAAAGCACTTACTTGGCAATAACATAAGATGGAGATCCATCTAGAAATTACCCACATGTTGGGCCAAAGCGTACTTGCACTTGACAATAAATGTAATCTATTAAGTGGTAAGAGAGACAAACTGGGCAACGTATGGCAGGTTGACAATTTGTCTAAAGGAACCCACAATGACAAAATAATAGACAAATTATCAACCCTGCCATAGCTACTAGCTAGTCTCATTTAACATTGCAAAACTGGAGATGAACCCAACAAAATGGAAAGGGCACCCCCCAGTGGAAAAGCAGTGGATCACGGTGCCCTTTCAACCTACCTATAAAAGGGGACCCTCTGCTTCTACCGAATCAGTACTTGGAAGGGAAACCTCAACACTCACAGAAGTCTGATACCAGGAACAAACAACAACTAACAAGAAGACAGAAGAAGAAATTGAAAAAATCTCTCAAAGTTGCAAAAAAAACAAGCAGGTTGAACCACATAGGAAAGGCATCACAAGCCTCAGGGTTAGGCCCGTTCAGCTGGAGACCTATCCAATCTTTCAGCAGAGACGACCATCTACTCTGGCTCCCGAAATTTGCTCCAACGTACATACCATTCCAGATCCTGGTGGGGACTTTGGTGGAAAAGGAAAAAACAACCCTCAAACGGGCAAACATAAGGATAGTAGCAGCACAACCCAGGCTGCAGGGGACAGAGTAAGCTCCTTCTTGGGGCTCCACAATGACGAAGGCCATGTAAGGGTCACAAAGGTCTCAACCACAAACAAACAGGTATCCTCACAGTCCGGTGTTATAGAACCTGCATTGGAGATAGAACAATTACGCATGGGTGAGGATGGCAACGCTTCCCCGGGAGGGGACCCCCCAAGAAGAATCCTATGAATTATAAGCCTTTAGTGAAGGATGGGACAAGTGCCAATGTAGGTTTAATCCAAGACTCAAAGAATGAAGAACACATTTTGTATAATAAACCTATTAGAGAGGTTACAATGACGCCTGGAACCGGGAAACAATCACAGGAAGAAGCCTCGCAAGGATTAATTTGGCGAACAATCAGAATAGAAGTGCAAGGTGGGTGGGAGGAAAGCCCCCCAGGATCTCCACAAGTGATCCCGGATACCAGGCAACAATTCCAGGAAGAACTCACACAAGCTGCTTATAATCGAATACATAGAGAAGATCTCAAAGGGGGGTGGAAGGCACGCCCTCCGGTAACCAGACAAGCGATCCCGTCAACCTGGCTACAACACTAGAAAGAAACGTCTCAAAGAACAAAATATGAAACAATTAGAATAGATCCCAAAGGGAGACAGGAGGTAAGCCCTCTGGCACCAAGATATGGGAACTGGGACCATCAGCCCCACACACTGACATAGGAAATGAAACCATTCCTAGAAGCAACGGAGCAGACACAGGAGCATCCATGGAGCAATGTACAGCGACCCGCGTAGTCACCAGAGAAAATTCCTCTGCTATATATAGGTCTGAGAATGTACAGGAACAGTGTGATACATTGGAATTACATGCTGGAATTTCACAGGTTTTAGAGGAACAACTGTCAATCATTTTCCACTTATATGCAACTCAAGGACCTTGGGATATACTTAGTAAATCAAATATACTTCGGTTGTTGAATCATATAACAGCTTAAGCGTATTTCTCATCAGAGGATCTTTCAACGGTAAATTTTAACCCATACGCATGGTTCACCCAAAGAGAGTCTACTTTAACGACGTGGGCTGACCAGGGCATGGTAGAAAGAATACTCGAATACAAGGGCTTATTGGAAAACTGGGGTATAAAACTCAGCAAGCCAAAGACATAACACTACCCTTGAGTACTGGCCTGGGAACTTAAACCAACACGCCCAACTAAATCTATCAGCACCCTGCGAGGGATGCTGATGATTAAACCTTTGAATGCAGACAAGAAAATTATCATACACCTGACAAGGCACTTAGGAGGAACTCAAGTGAATGATGCAAACAATGATGTTAACAAGAGAGAAGGTTGGGACAGGGATTGGCTCCCTGAAGCTTTGGCCACAAAAGGGGAAATGCAGGTTTAGCAATAGAGGACCCCTCCAAATGAAGCCAACAAGGTGATTGGAATACTCAGTTGGAATGTGGCTGGCTTGGCCACCCTCATTGCTGTCCCCAATATTGAAGGAATTTTAAGTAATGAAGATATTCTATGTTTACAGGAAACTTGGACGCCAGAGCCCAAGCCCATATCGGGCTTCTAAACAACACAATCCCCTGCACAAAAGAAAGACCTAGCGGTTAATTTGGTGCCCTGGGAGAAATCGAACTGTGATGTGCATGTGATAACCATACACGGTCTAGCTCTCTCCCCAAAAAATTACACCAATATCCATCATAAATCTGTACATAAATCCTAAGCGGGGAAACAAGAAGACAAGGGTCAAATCTATCCTGGAACTACTAAAGGAGTTCTTAAGTGAATACCCAGACCACGAACATCTAATTGCAGGAGAATTTAACACTCAGAACCTTGGTCAGAAGGCAGGGCTTCCCAGGGATGATATAAGATCAACCCTAGAAACCTTTTTCAAGGATTATGACCTGAGAACGTCCAACTGCAGCAATACAGTAGTAGGCTCACTAATCCCTATGTTCAGAAATATATCCACATTGGATTACATCTTCTTAAGACCAGCATTAACCCCTTCGCTGACAGGCCTTTTCCCCCTCAGGTGCCAAGCCTTTTTTTGGCTATTTGGGGCAGTTTGCGCTTAGGCCCTCATACCTTTTTGTCCACATAAGCTACCCATGCCAAATTTGTGTCCTTTTTTGACAACATCCTAGGAATTCTAGAGGTACCCAGACTTTGTGTGTTCCCCAGAAGGAGGCCAAGAAATTAGCCAAAATACTGTGAAAATTTCGTTTTTTTTAAAAAAATGGGAAAAAGGGGCTGCAGAAGAAGGCTTATGTTTTTTCCCCTGAAAATGGCGTCAACAAAGGGTTTGCGGTGCTAAAATCACCAGCTTCCCAGCTTTCAGGAACAGGCAGACTTGAATCAGAAAACCCAATTTTTCAACAGAATTTTGGCATTTTACTGGGACATACCCCATTTTAACGAATTTTTGTGCTTTCAGCCTCCTTCCAGTCAGTGACAGAAATGGGTGTGAAACCAATGCTGGATCCCAGAAACCTTAGACAAAATTCTGAATTCCGAAAGGGGTAATTTGTGTAGATCCTACAATGGTTTCCTACAGAAAATAACAACTGATTTTTTTTTAATTGAAATTGAGGTGAAAAAATCTGCAATTTTTCTCTACGTTGTACTCTGTAACTTTTTCCTGCAATGTCAGATTGTTTAAAGCAATATACCGTTACGTCCGCTGGACTCTTCTGGTTGCAGGGATATATAGGACTTGTAGGTTCATCAAGAACTCTAGGTACCCAGAGCCAATAAATGACCTGCACCCTGCAGTGGGTTTTCATTCTATGCCGGGTATACAGAAATTCATTTGCTGAAATATAAAGAGTAAAAAATAGCTATCAAGAAAACCTTTGTATTTCCAAAATGGGCACAAGATAAGGTGTTGAGGAGCAGTGGTTATTTGCACATCTCTGAATTCCGGGGTGCCCATACTAGCATGTGAATTACAGGGCATTTCTCAAATAATCGTCTTTTTTACACACTCTCTCATATTTGGAAGGAACAAATGTAGAGAAAGACAAGGGGCAATAACACTTGTTTTGCTATTCTATGTTCCCCCAAGTCTCCCGATAAAAATGATACCTCACTTGTGTGGGTAGGGCTAGCGCCCACGAAAGGAAGTGGCCCAAAACACAACGTGGACACATCCCATTTTATTTTACAGAAAACAGAGGTGTTTTTTGCAAAGTGCCTACCTGTAAATTTTGGCCCCTAGCTCAGCCGGCACCTAGGGAAACATACCAAACCTGTGCATTTTTTAAAACTAGAGACCTAGGGGAATCCAAGATGGGGTGACTTGTGGGGCTCTGACCAGTTTCTGTTACCCAGAATCCTTTGCAAACCTCAAAATTTGGCTAAAAAAATCAATTTTCCTCACATTTCGGTGACAGAATGTTCTGGAATCTGAGAGGAGCCACAAATTACCTTCCTCCCAGCGTTCCCCCAAGTCTCCCGATAAAAATGGTACCTCACTTGTGTGGGTAGGCCTAGCGCCCACGAAAGGAAATGGCCCAAAACACAACATGGACACATTACATTTTTTCACAGAAAACAGTGTCTACCTGTGTTTTTTGGCCTCTAGCTCAGCCGGCACCTGGGGAAACCTAGCAAACCAGCACATTTCTGAAAACTAGACACCTAGGGGAATCTAAGATGGAGTGACTTGTGGGGCTCTGGCTAGGTTCTGTTACCCAGAAACCTTTGCAAACCTCACAATTTGGCCCAAAAAAACACTTTTTCCTCTCATTTCTGTGACAGAAAGTTCTGGAATCGGAGAGGAGCCACAAATGTCCTTCCACCCAGCATTTCGCCAAGTCTCCCGATAAAAATGGTACCTCACTTGTGTGGGTGGGCCTAGCGCCCACAAAAGGAAATGGCCCAAAAGACAACGTGGACACATCACATTTTTTCACAGAAAACAGAGGTGTTTTTTGCAAAGTGCCTACCTTTGGATTTTGGCCTCTAGCTCAGCCGGTCCCAGGGGGGGCAGAAATGGCCTAAAATAAATTCCCCCCCCCCCCGGGAGCGACCCTTGCCTACATGGTCGCTCCCCTTGCGTGTCGGCATAAAAAAAAGATCCCTGGTGCCTAGTGGTTTCTGCCCCCCTTGGGGGCAGATTGACCTAAAATTGGCCGATCTGCCCCAAAGAGGGCAGAAATGGCCTAAATACAATTTGCCCCTCCAGGGGTGCGACCCTTGCCTAAGGGGTCGCTCCTCATCTCTAAAAAAACAAACAAACAAAAAAAAACACACAAAAAGAATTAGCCCTGGCGCCTAGAGGTTTCTGCCCCCAGGGGGGGCAGAAATGGCCTAAAATAAATGTGCTCCCCACACCCCTGGGGAGCGACCCTTGCCTACGGGGTCGCTCCCCTTGCGTGACAGCGCAAAAAAAAAGATCCCTGGTGCCTAGTGGTTTCTGCCTCCCTTGGGGGCAGATTGACCTAAACTCGGGCAATCCGCCCCAAAAGCGGGCAGAAATGGCCTAAATACAATTTGCCCCTCCAGGGGAGCGACCCTTGCCTAAGGGGACGCTCTCAATCTGTAAAACAACAACAACAACAAAAATCCCCGGTGCCTAGTGGTTTCTGCCCCCCTGGGGGGCAGAAATGGCCTAAAATAAATTTGCCCCCCAGGGGAACGACCCTTGCCTAAGGGGTCGCTCCCCTTACGTGAAATTCACGAAAGAGAAAAAAAACTCCCTGGTGTCTAATGGTTTCTGTCCCCCTTGGGTGCAGATTGGCCTCCTAAAAATAGGCTGATTAGCCAAAAAAAAAAACTCCCTGGTGCCTAGTGGTTTCTGCCCAATCTTGGGCAGATTGACCTAAAATCAGCCGATCTGCCACCAAAGCGGGCAGAAATGGCCTAAATACAATTTTCCCCTCCAGGGTAGCGACCCTTGCCTAAGGGGTCGCTCCCCATCTCCAAAAAAAAAAAAAACATAAAAAAATTTGCCTGGCGCCTAGAGGTTTCTGCTCCCCCCTGGGGGCAGATCGGCCTAATAACAATAGGCCGATCTTCCCCCGGGGGGGCAAAAATGGCCTAAAATAAATGTGCCCCCCCACTCCCCTGGGGGTCGCTCCCCTTGCGTGATGGCGCAAAAAAAAAGATCCCTGGTGCCTAGTGGTTTCTGCCCCCCTTGGAGGCAGATTGACCTAAAATCAGCCGATCTGCCCCCAAATCAGGCAGAAATGGCCTAAATACAATTTGCCCCTCCAGGGGAGCGACCCTTTCCTAAGGAGACGCTCCCCATTTGTAAAACAACAACAACAACAAAAAATCCCCGGTGCCTAGTGGTTTCTGCCCCCCTTGGGGGCCAATCGGCCTAATTAAAATAGGCTGATCTGCCCCCATGGGGGGCAGAAATGGCCTAAAATAAATTTGCCCCCCAGGGGAACGACCCTTCCCTAAGGGGTCGCTCCCCTTACGTAGAAATTCACGAGCAAAAAAAAAAACTCCCTGGTGTCTCGTGGTTTATGTCCCCCTTGGGGGCAGATTGGCCTCATAAAAATAGGCCAATCTGCCCCCAAGGGGGGCAGAAATGGCCTAAATATAATTTGCCCCCTATGGGAGTGACCCTTGCCTAAGGGGTCGCTCCCCACCTCTAAAACAAAAAACTAAACAAAAACTAAACAAATTTTTTTTTTTTATCCCTGGTGCCTAACGGTTTCTGCCCCCAGGGGGGGCAGAAAAGGCCTTAAAAAAAAATGCCCCTGCCTGGGAGCGACCCTTGCCCAAGGGGTCGCTCCCTTATGTCAATTTCATTTTTGAAATAAAATTCCTGGTGTCTAGTGGGCGTTTTGACAGCCGGATTGCTTTCAATCCGGCTGCCAAAATGCAGAGAGAGACTTCAAAGGGAAGGAAATAACTTTCCTTCCCTTTGAAGCCTCTCTCGGCCTCCTCCACGTGATCGAAAGAGAAATGCAAAGCATTTCTCTTCCGATCGCGCTGGAAGCCGAGCTTCCAGTGCGATGGGAGGAGGCCCTGTGACAAACAGCACATGATCGCGCGCTGACGTCACAGGGGGGTGACGGGGTTCGGGGGTGGAAGAGGAAGGGATTCCCCTTTCAGCCCTGGCCTGGGGGATTGGGGGGTGGACCTCGGGGGAGCGCTTCCCCCGAGGGCCGGTCCCAGGACGTAATGTTTACGTCCATGGCGCCACACGGGCGCAGCCATGGACGTAACCATTACGTCCGTGGCGATGAATGGGTTAAACCCAGATGTGCATGCCATAAGGTGATAGGAACATCAGAGAGTGTTCACAATCCCATAGAAATAGAGATTGACCTCCAAGCACCAAGACTCCTGTCCTAAAAAAACTGCGGGCTGCAACTATCAACCAAGCTATGCCCACTGACAAAAAGGATCAAATGGAGCTTGCCCTGCAAGAGGGAATACAATCTATGGAAGCAGGTCAACAGCCCATTAAATCTGGGAAGTGGGACAGGCAGAATTAGCGACCAATGGAAAAATTATGATTAGGAATTTACATGAGTCACTATGCAGCTCTATACACCAAGGGATTGCAGGAAGCAAAAGACAAAAAATAGCCAGGTTCACAACAGCTAGGGAATACAGACAGTGTAAGTGGAAATGTAGGCAGGCAGAAATATATTGCAGAAGGAATAAATCCCCTGAAGCGGAAGCTCTTAGGAGGTTGGCGAGGAAAGACTTTAAAAAAGCAATCTCAGAGTTGAAACAAAAGGAGATTGAAGAATACTGGATCCACCTACATGCATTATCACCACCAAGCAAAAGTAAAGAATTTTGGGACTATGTCAACTCTCAGCTCCATGGAACAACAAGTAAGGATAATGTGATATTGGCCAGCTTATGGGAATCACACTTAAGTAATCTCTACGCAGACCCAGAACATTCTACAGCCCTCAGCACCACACAGCCTGGATGGCCCTGTAGATAAGGCACTAAAGACCACAATTAAATCAGTGAAAACAGTGATCAGCAACATCAGGAGGGATGGAGCTCCGGGACCAAATGGCCTCCCAGGGTGCATTTTCAGAGATGACAAAGACTATTGGGCCAAACATTCGGCACCCTCTTCAACTACTGTTTTACATCATTCTGTGGCCCCAGAGGCATGGAAAGGCTCAATATTGCAACCAATCTATAAAAAAGGAGACTTCAATCTTCCGGAAAACTATAGGCTAATAGCCCTTCTTGATGTGGATGGCAAAGCCTACGCAAGGGTATTGTGACAAGAGCTGGAAAAATGGATCGCAGAGAACAAGATTATACCAATATACCAAAAAGGCTTCAGACCTAGCTTTTCGACCTTAGACAACGTACTAGCCATCTCATACCTAGGTCAGAAAGCACTGAAACCATCGGCCCAGCCGCTGTATGCTTGCTTTATAGACTACAGTGTGGCCTTTGATGGAGTAGTGCGCCATATCCTCTGCAAGAAGCTAGCAGAATGGGGGATACCAGGGAAACTCCTCGCTTCCAAAATCACATTATTCTCCAACACTGGGGTGAAAATCAAGATCACAAACTCACATGTGACCAGGAAAAGTTATACCAATAAAGGTTTAAACCAGGGTTGTGTCATTGCACCCACCCTTTTTAAATTGTACACAGCATACTTGGGAGCGGAATTGTTGAGAGGAAACACACTCCCCCGGAAATTGGGGAATGCAGCGCTCCCCATAATACAATATGCGGACAACCTGATGCTTCTTGCACAGACCAGTACAGGTTTTAAAAGGAGTTTGGATATACTACAAAGGTACAATGAAAAGAATGATTTAATGGCAAATGCGGCAAAAAACAAAGGGGGTCGATGACCGCCAGGGTGGAGGACCACGGAAGCACCGCCAACATGCTGGCGGTGCTTCCCTGCCCATTCTGACCGCGGCGGTAAAGCCGCGGTCAGAAAAGGGGATCCGGCGGTTTCCCGCCGGATTTCCCCTGTCTGGGCTGAATCTCCATGGCGGCGCTGCAAGCAGCGCCGCCATGGAGATTCCGACCCCCTTCCCGCCACCCTGTTTCTGGCAGTTTTTACCGCCAGGAACAGGATGGCGGGAATGGGTGTTGTGGGGCCCCTGGGGGCCCCTGCACTGCCCATGCCACTGGCATGGGCAGTGCAGGGGCCCCCTAACAGGGCCCCAGCATGATTTTCACTGTCTGCTTAGCAGACAGTGAAAATCGCGACGGGTGTAACTGCACCCGTCGCACCCCTGCAACACCGCCGGCTCCATCCGGAGCCGGCTTCTATGTTGCAGGCCCTTTCCCGCTTGGCCGGCGGGCGCTCCTTAGGCGGGCGCCCGCCGGCCCAGCGGGAAAGCCAGAACGGCCTCCGCGGTCTTATGACCGCGGAGCAGCCAAATGGCGGTGACCGCATGGCGGGCGGCGCGGTCAGAATGACCGCCAAAGTGTTGGTCTTTGGTCATCAGGCCAAAAAACATCAAAGAGAGTGGAAGCTGGGTTCACTAACAATAGATACAGAAGTTAATATAATTACCTCAGAATCCGGTTATCAAATACAAGGAAAACATCATACCAGGTAGCGGCAATAAGAACTAAAGTGGAATGAGCTACCTATGCCTTAACAAAACTCCACCTTTGGCTACAGTCACCAAAACCTCAGGCAATTGGCAGGGTCATTAAAGTAAAACTACTCCCGGCTATCACCTACAGACATTTGGCATTCCCTGGCAGGATAACTGCATCTTTACAAAAGTGCCAGATGAGAGCTTACAAAAGGATATTTCAGATCCCTTTACCAGACACACAGGACTACGTTTAGAGTTTAATATAACAAAAATGGACACCCTGTGTAAAATGGATATAATCAATCTCTTTCATGGTGTCTGTAGGGCCAATCAGGACAGCCTGAGGGGTTCCCTGAATGTAATCTTTAAGGATAATGCAAGTAGTTGGGCCATCTTTCTCAGGCAAGCAGAGGAATATTTCAACTTGGTTCCCACCTGTGCACTGGACCCTCTCATATCGAAGGTACTCCTAAAAAAGACTTAGAAAGACCAGGGAATACAAACGTCTAGAGAAAATGATATATCCATAATCAGGAATATCACTGGAGCAGAGAGCTTGGCCGAGTCTTACTTGACCAACAATGTCCAACAATACATGAAAACAGCTCTGGGAGCCTGTGCATTTCAGAATATTTTGTTAATGCGTCTCCTAATACTCCCAGTCAGGGATTTTAGATGCAACTGGAAGTCCGCATGGGGTGATTCTCAAGATTGTGCACTGTGCAAATACCATACTGAATCTATAAGACTCCCAGTGGGCCAGATGTAGGAAACTTTTGCGAGTCACAAGTGGGTCGCAGCGCTATTTGTGACCTCGCAAAAAGTGAAATGGTATGTACCAATGCCGTTTCGGAGTTCCAAATAGCGATGTGACCCACAAAAATTGCGACCTGCTTTTGCGACTCGCAATTACGAAGTCACAAATTGCGAGTCGCAAACCGACAGCACAAGCCAGTGGCAAATGGCGACTAGTCGCAAAAAGCCCATTTTGCACACCCAGATTGGCACTGAGTTTGGAAAAGGTGGTAACCAGAACCAAAGTATAAAAGGAGACCCAGAAGGCATCTGGCTTTCTCACAATGGCTGCACTATACGTGATTGCATGGAGGAGGAGAGTCCAGGCTGCCCAGCAGAGGAGGAGGAGGAAGAGACAGGAGAGGATATACCAAACCAGGCAGACACTATTTGAACAAACTGAGGATGAGATATATGATAAATACAGACTGAGCAGCGCAGTTATCCTAGAGATAACTGAACTGCTGAAACTGCAGCTTGAATGCCAGACAATGCGCGGCTGCGCTATCCCCACACATGTGCAAGTGCTATGCTCACTGTACCTCTTGGCCTCCGGTAGCTATCAGGGGGTGATTGCAGTGGCAGGGGGGTATCCCAAAGTGCCCTCTCAAGATTCTTCAGACGTTTCCTAGATGCCATACTCGCACGCATGTCCATATATATATACCTTCCCAGGAATGAGGCGGAAATTAACAGCACCAAGTTGGACTTCTACAGACTTTCCAACTTCCCCCATGTAATAGGATGTGTGGATGGGACAATTATACCAATTTGCCCACCAGCAAATCTGGAATATGTGTTCCACAATAGGAAATGTACCCACTCACTAAACATCCAGGTGGTATGTGACGCCCATAATGTCATTACTGACATTGTGGCTAAATATCCACGGAGTTCACATGATGCATACATATTCAGGCACAATGGGATACACCAACGCCTAGAACATGGGGAGTTTGGCGAAGGATATTTATTAGGTACTGTCGAGTACAATCTGATGCCTTAAATTCATATCACTGTGTAACCCTGTGATGCCCTGCTAATTTTGCCTCTTTTATCACACAGGTGACACTGCATATGCCCTGAGACCATGGATACTCACCCCATATCTAACACCTGGCAATCAGAATGAGAGGCGATACAACATAGGACATCGGTGAACCAGAGCTGTCCTAGAGAGGACGTTCAGCTTGTTGAAGTCACATTTCCGATGCCTGCACAAAAGTGGAGGGGCACTCCAATATGCCCCAGTAACTGCATGCAAGATCGTTGCAACTTGTGTCATCCTACACAACATTGCCACCAGACGTGGGCTATATCTCACCCCTGACAACACAGATTTGGAGGATGAGGAGCAAGAGCTACCACACCGACAGCCTGGGGATGGAAGCATCGCAATGAAGGGCAGACAGAGACGGAACCGCATTGCAACCCACTACTTTGGCAGATACGTGGCAACCGTGACAGCACTCACTAATGTAAGACACACATAGCCCAGTTGTGTAGTACAACAATTATCCCTTTAATTTCAGGAATGTAATGAAGAAAATATTGTCAACTAAACTGCACGAAGAAAGCAAAAAGTAAAGTCTGACACATTTAGTTCATGTGCCTCAGTCACAACACAGATTGGTAGCTCACAGCCTCCTGCGACTACAACCACCATGGCCCAATCCAGGTTGGTCTCCTGATCCTTGCGGGGCACTGCTACTCCGCACGATTTGTGCATCAGTGGCAGATACACTGCTGACACTGGAGATCTCCTCGCTATCCTGAGGGGTATCGCCAATGCCCCTTGCTGCCTGGCTGGTCTCTATCAGGTCCACTGCATAGCTGATGCACCCAAGTCCTCTTGCCACATCACCTGCAAAATGGCCAAGTTCAACCTGCAGCTTCACTGTGCACATTGACAGGCACGTTGTTGTGGTTGCAAGGCGCCCAATTAAAACACTCAGGGGGTGATTCAGACCTTGGCGGACGGCGGAGGCCGTCCGCCAAGGTTCCGCCGCCGAATGACCGCACCGCGGTCAAAAGACCGCGGCGGACATTCAGACATTTCCGCTGGGCCGGCGGGCGCTTTCCAAAAGAGCGCCCGCCGGCCCAGCAGAAATGCCCCTGCAACGAGGACGCCGGCTCAGAATTGAGCCGGCGTAGTTGCAGGGGTGCGACGGGTGCAGTTGCACCCGTCGCGTATTTCAGTGTCTGCATAGCAGACACTGAAATACTTTGCAGGGCCCTCTTACGGGGGCCCCTGCAGTGCCCAAGCCATTGGCATGGGCACTGCAGGGGCCATGAACAGGATGGCGGTAGGGGGTGTCTGAATCCCCCCGCCGGTTTACCCTTTCTGACCGCGGCTGAACCGCCGCGGTCAGAATGCCCTCGGGAGCACCGCCCGCCTGTTGGCGGTGCTCCCGTGGTCGGTGACCCTGGCGGTCACCGGCCGCCAGGGTCAGAATGACCCCCTCAGTCTGTCCAAACAGGAGGCAGTGTTGCGCTCCCTGCGCCTTGTATGTGCCCCATCTGCGACCAAGTCATTTATGGAACTGGTAAGGTTTGCCATGTTTGTGTTCATAGCAGTGAACTGGTTGCCCACATTGGCAAAACCCTGGGAGAGTGTCTGCTGCAGTCTGTTCAGGTTCCTATTCATCACCCGCATGTGTCTGTTTTGCAGCCGGTGACTTTACAGTAAGGATGCCTCCAGTCCCAACAATTGTTCGTCGGTGACATCCTCCTCACTCGCTGACTGCATTGGGCGTTGCCGTCTCCGCACAGAGCCAGCTGACCTATGTGGTCAACTCTCCCTCATCATTGTCCCCAGTGTCACGTTGGCTGCCTCAAGACCCAGATCAGGCTCATCCATGTTCTCTGGTGCATGTTGGACAGGTGGTGTAGTCATGCACTCCCCAGCAGTTTCTGTGGCTGCCTCGTCTTGTGTGTGTGTTGCTGATTCATCTCCCTGCACAGTAGGGATGTTGGTGGATCCTTGTGGGAGACCTGTGGGACACAGGGGATACACTGTCAGTGCCTCACATATGTTTGATGTCTCAGAATAAATATTTCTAAATCTTTGGACTACTGTACTACATTGCCCATAATGCACTGTTCTCTAGGTTGCAACATAGGCATGGAGCTAATCTGGAGGGTGCATGCTTATGTGTACTGTGGTTGTGTGCATGGTGCATAGAGTGGTGTAATTTTGGTACTTACTTTTGGATGTTCCTGGAGCTGAACTGTCAAGGTCTCCAATTCCACGTACTGCCTCCGGCTCCAGAGTGGTCTCCACCATGGTCTCTATGGCTGTAGGGGGTGGTATTGTAGATGGGCCTCCTCCAGTGCCATGCATCTCCCTCATACGCTCGGTCACCCATTCCTTGGTCCTGGACCGGAGGTCGTACCACCTTTTGCGGACCTCATCTATTGTGTGGTGGCTGACTCCAATGGCATTAATCTTGGTGAGGCTGTCCTGCCAGATTTTCTTCTTTTGGGTGTCAGGGATACTCATTGCTGCCTTTCCAAACAATACATCATGGTGCAGGCAGCACTCCTTTGTTAGGACCTCCAGCTCCTTCTCTGAAAACTTCAGTTTTCTTTTCCTGCCAGCACTGGGTGTCTTCTTGTCCTGGGATGCCATTGTTGTACTAGCTACTCTCAGCTGGGTGTGACTCTGCTGTTTGGGCTGGGTAGGCTCCTCCCTGTTCCATGGGGGTACTTCCTGGTTCTGATGTCATCACTCAGAACCAGGAAGTGTGTTTTTCACTATTTTATTTGCACCTGCGTGCAATTTGCGACTCCGGACCCCACCCTTGTGCAATTTGCGACATCAGGATTTTTACATGTATCTCGTTTTGCGAGTCGGAAATAGCGATTCGCAAAGAGTCGCTATTTCTGAATCGCAAATTTTACTTCTTCCTACATCTGGCCCCTAATATGTTGCTGCCCGCAACTGGCCTTGGAGAGACGCCTTCTACTAAAACCGCTTTTCCTGAAGTATGGAGTGAGATCCTGCACTCATGCCATAAAGCTAATATTCAGGGCTGATATCCCAATGGAACTTGCTCGCTATGGGACATTTTTTACTGATATGAGACAGGCCCTATAGAATGCCTGGAGCCTCCAATGTGCAGAAACAAAAAGGGGAGAGGCAGCCACTAAAGAAACATCATTAACGAAGTTGCTTACTCACCCATGAAAGGCCCACAACAGCATTAGGCTTTGAGCTAGACATTGGATTTCAGAGCATACTATTGAGTATTACTACTGTGCTTCCCGCGTCTTTCTCATCCATGAAAAGCTCTTTGATAGTTTGAGATTCTGAGCTAGACTTTGGAGCGATAGGCCAGACAGGGAATTTCTGTTTCTTCAGCTCTTTCTATTGTGCATTACTTTACTTGGTCTTTCCCATGGCTATCTCAATCTTCAGACTGTGATGAAGTCTAGTATAGGCAATCATTCCGCCATGGCTGTGCCCGTGGACTGCACACTAAAGGATGAGACTATGATACAACATCATGCACTTCCTATCTTTGGCACTTTAGTTTTAAGTTTTTAGATCTTTTATAACTGTTAATTTTATTAGATGTTATAACCGCCTTTTGCTTGAGCATCCACACAGATATGCAGACAGCACTAGAATGTTCATATGCTTAAAGTCATTAGAATGGACAACAAGGACAGGCTTCTGATTCTAGCACACTTCACACTCTTCACACCGACACTTGCAATTGAACGCAGTGAGGCTGAGGAGATTGTATATGTCTAGAAGTATTTTATGGTAAAGTATTTGTATTGTATTTTAATGCAATGATTTTGAGTAATTATGCAACAAAAGCTACTACTACTAGTGGTCGAAACTAGGTTGGTGTAAAATGATGCTGGATTAAACTCATATCTTTGTGAATGGCTTAAATGTTTGAATTGTTCAGCATTCTGTCCATCATTTGTTTTTTTTGCTTTTGTTGCCCTTAGAGGGAAGTGTATGCCCAGATGTGGGTCCCATGCTCACTGAACCACTGGCTTCAAGCTAGCCTGGCTGATGAGTGGTGATATCCCAAACCCGATTACAGGATGCTTGTTTCCGTTCCAGGGAGGACCTAGTATGGCAGTTCGGGCTGGACTATTCCCATGAGGAGCAGTGTCACGACTGATTTGCATATGGCTGGGTCCAAGTGAGGGTGGCGTGGAGGGCAAAAAAAATTATGGATTAAACCCAAATGTTTATGAATGGGGGTGAATGTTTCATTGTTCACCATTCCATCCATCATCTGTTCCTTTTGATTTTGTCACCCTTAGTGGGAACGGTTTGCCCAGACATCAGACCTGTGATTAATGCGCCACTAGATTCAAGTTATCCTGGCTGAAGAAGGGTGATAACCTCAAAATCGGTCCAAGGATGCTTGTTTCGGGTCCAGGGAGAACATGGCCTGGCAGTTCAGGCTCTACAGTTCCCTAGGGAGAGCAGAGTCAAGACTGGTTTGCATATGGCTGGTCCAAACTGGGGTGGTGTGGTGGGAAAAAAACAATAGATTATACCCAGATGTTTGTGAATGGGAGTGAATGTTTGCATTGTTCAGCATTCTCTCCTCCTGTTCTTTTTGCTTTTGTCACTATAAGTGGGAAGGAACTGCCCAGATGTCGAACCTGTATTCAGTGCTCCACTGGAATCAAGCTAGACTGGCTGATGAGGGTTGATACCCCAAAACCGGTCCCAGGATGCTTGCTTCCGGGGCAGGGAGGACCTAGGCTGGCAGTTCGGACTGGAATGTTCCTATGGGAAACAGGGTCAAGACTGATTTGCATATGGCTGGGTCCAAAACTAGTTGGTGTGATGAGTAAAAATAATGGATTCAACCCAGTTCTTTGTTAATCGGGGTGAATGTTTGCATTGTTCATCATTCCACCCAGCATCTGTTCATATTGCTTTTCTTGCCTGAAGTTGGAAGAGTATACCCAAACGTGGGTCCTGTGCTCACAGCACCTCTGGATTCTTGCTAGCCTGGCTGATGAGGGTTGATACCCCAAAACCGTTCACAGGATGCTTGTTTCTGGTCTAGGGAGGACCTAGACTGACAGTTCAGGCTTAACTGTGCCCAAGGGGAGCAGTGTTAAGACTGATTGGCATATGACTGGGTCCAAACTGCAATGACATGGAGGGCAAAAAAATGATGGTTTAAACCCAGATCTTTGTGAAGGGGGTTGAATGTTTGCATTGTTCAGCACTGAGTCCATCATCTATTTTTTTTTGCTTTTGTCACTCTAAGCGGTAACAGTATGGCCAAACATTGGTCCCGTACTCACTGCACAACTGGCTTCAGGCTAGCCTTGCTGGCGATGGGCGATACCCCAAAATTGGTTCTAGGATGATTTATTCCGGTCCAGGGAAGACCGACCTGGCACCTCGGGCTGGGCTGTTCCAATAGGGTGCAGAGTCAAGACTAACTTGCACATGGCTGGGTCCAAACTGGGGCGGCGTAGTGGGCAAAAAATATGATGGATTAAACCCAGATCATTGTGAATGGGGTTGTTTGTTTGCAACGTTCAGCATTCCGTTCATCATCTGTTCTTTTTGCTTTTGTTGCCCTAAGTGGGAAGTGTATGCGGGTCCCTTGGTTGCTGTACCACTGGCTTCACGCTAGCCTGGCTGATGACTGTGATACCCAGAAACTGGTCCCAGGATGTTTCTTACAGGTTAGAGAGGACTGAGTATGGAAGTTCGGGCTGGACTGTTCCCATAGAGAGCAGGTTGAACACTGATTTGTATAGGGTTCGGTCGAAACTAGGTTGGTGTGGAGGATAAAAAAATGATGAATTAAACCCATATCTTTGTAACTGAGGGTGCATGTTTGAATTGTTCAGCATTCTGTCTATCAACTGTTCCTTTTGCTTTTGTTGCCCTAAGTGCGAAGTGAATGCCCAGGCATGGGTCCCATGCACACTGCATCATTGGCTTTAACCTACCCTGGCTGATGATTAGTGATACCCCAAAACTAGTCCCAGGATGCTTGTTTCCCATGCAGGGAGGAACTTGGATTGCAGTTCGGGCTAGGCTGTCCCCATGGGGAGCAGAGTCAAGACTGATTTGCATATGTCTGGGTGTAAACTGGGGTGGAGTGGTGGGCAAAAAATTGATGAATTGAACCCAGATCTTTGTGGATGGGGGTGAATGTTTGCCTTGTTCAGCAATCCATCTATCATCTGTTCTCTTTGCATTGTCTCACTAAGTGGGAAGTGTGTGCCCAGAGCTGGGTCCCATGCTCAAAGCGCAACTGCATTCAAGCTAGCCTGGCTGATGAGGAGTGATACTGTGAAACTAGTCCCAGCATGCTTTTTTCCAGGGAGGTAATAGCCTGGCAGTTTGGGTTGCACTATTCCCATGGTGTCCAGGTTCAAGACTGATTTGCATATGGCTTGGTCCAAACTCAGGTGGTGTAGTGGGCAAAAGAACAATGGTTTCAGCCCAGATATTTGAGAAGAGCAGGGATTAAAAAGGGGGTTCCATTCTTTAGAATGGGGCCCTATGTACTCTGCAGGAGTAGCACCAATATTTTGGTGCTACTCCTGCAGAGTACATCAATAGTATAATGAGAAATTACGCTACTGACACCTACCCTGCACCACTGTGCGTGGTATTTTAAATATGGTGCACACATGGTAGCAGTAAAGGGGTGCAGGGAAAGTGGGGCTGCACTCAGTGCAGCCCCACTTTCCATAAATCTGCCCCTTGGTTTGGAGGAGGAGAGATTTGATTTCCAAACTCATTTATCACTGTCTGATGAAAAGGTGGATATCACTTTAGAGCAAGACACCTGTGGGAAATAAACTCCCTTTGTGGAGGGAAAGCAGGCAGGTGCTGTTGATGAGGCTGGAAAATACATGGAACCCAATGAGGGAGCTCTACCAAGTGTACCTAATCTAACAATCAAGGCTCCCACACCTGATTTCGCTGTCCAATCACAGCAGACATTTTCCAAGGTCACTGGGGGAATGTTGTCCAACGTCACCTGTGTACTGCTGAAAGGAATGAAATAATCAATGCTGGAGGCTCTTCCTTGATTTCCAACACAGGGGCAGCGACTGAAACAACCGAGGTGCAACTTGTCCCACATTTTGAACTGCAGCTAAAATACAATGATAAGGATGACAGTCTGTATGCTACCCCAAATATATTATATACCTAAAGCAGCACACAGTAGAAACAGCTTCATCTGATACTGCAAATACTATTGATAATCAGGTAACACTGTCTACAATTTCCTCTACAGACTCTTATACTGAGATAGAGTATGCGTGTAAAGTCCTGGAACAGTCTTCTTTCTCTGACACTGCAGTTGCTGGTGTGTTCGTTGAGTGGGGTAAAAATGACACTATTATTGAGGAAGAGGTTGAAGCTGCCATGGATGTCTCAACCTCATTAAAAGGAAGGAGAAAGAGGGTGATGAAGCAGAAGAGACTGGATTTGAGAGTAATGACTCTAGAGAATTGTATGTACAGGATGAAAGGTGTTTCCTGGAGGGGAAAGGTGAGGATGCTTTTACCTCTGTGATAAAAAGGAAGACAAAGAAAAGAAATAGGAAATTAGACTAAAAGTACCAGATTGCAATGTATATTATTTTTAAATATTTCCTGATGCTTCTCTTGGGAATTATTAATGTCAGGTGTTTGGGTAATTATGTGAAATGTTCAGCAGTTTTTGACTTTTTGAAACAGCAAAAATTAGGCATTATTTTTTTTTACAGGAATGTGCTATTCCAAGACATTCTAAGGACAAACAATTGTTGCAAATGTGGAACTGTGGCCCTTCAATCTGCTTAAGCTTTAATTCATACCGAAATGCAGGAATAGGCATTTTATTTTGCAGTTTAGACTTTACTATTCACAAGGTACAACATGTGGTTAAAGGGAGACTACTATGTGTGGATGGTACATGGAATGGAGAAGATTTTTGCCTCATTAATGTGTATTGCCCTACCTCATCGTCCTGCAGAAACAATATTTTGAGCTTCTTGCCTCAGCTGATTTTTATGCAACAGGAATGTTTTTCTGGGAGATGATTTTAACTGTTTACTGGATGTAAAAGACAGAGCATATTCTTCTACAGTGTACCTTGATTGTAGCTCTGACTCACTGATGAATATAATTTCTGATTTTCACTTACAGGATTCTTACAAAGTGGTGCATCCTAATGATTCAGGATACACTTGGGTTAGTTCTAACTCTTCCCAGTAAGTCTGGCATTGATTTTATCTTTGCATATCCCTCAGAAAAGATAGATTCAGCAACACCAGCACTTCTGTTTTTCTCTTCAGATCACAACCTCCTTTCAGTTGGTATGTCCATAGCTGAGATTACTCTTAGAGGGAAGGATCTGTGAAATCTAAATACTGATCTACTCAATGACAAGGCCACCCAGGGAAAGTTTATATATCATTACCAGAATTGGCAATCCATGCAAATTATTTTCCCCTCAAATAGTGAGTGGTCGGAGGACATTAAGATTTGTATGCGGTCCTTCCTTATTCATGAGTGAACTAGAGTGGCTAGAGAGAGAGAGACGATGCAGGATCAACCATTTATAAATCTGGCTCAAGAATTTGTCCAAGCTGTTGGAGTATCGATTTGATGTGCAAGCAGACATAATGATGTGCAATTATAGGATATCCTCATTGTACAATGATTTTACAAAATGTTTGATTTTCCACAGTAGGGTTCAGTTCCTGGTGAAAAATTAGACTTGCTCTAGATTTTTCATTGTGAAAGCTAAGGCTACTGGGAGAAATACAGATGCCATGCTGGACTCCCAGGGTAACAAACATACCACTATTGAAGGTATCAAAGACAGTGTGCATATCTTCCATAAAGACCTATATGGCCCCAACGAATCAGACAATGTGACTGTGAATTTTTTCTTGCAACATCTGTTGTTGTCTTTGTCTGATGAGGATAAGGAAGATCTTGAAAGTGATATGGTACTTGCAGACCTGATCTGAGCTCCCGGATCAGATGGCATACCTGTAGAATTCTATGCTAGGTTTTGTGACTTAGTAGGCTCCGACTTGCTTTAAGTATTTAAATTTTCTATAAAGGAAAGATTACTCCCAAACTCCTTGGGGGGTGGTTGCATAAAACTAATCTATAAGAAGAATGGTGATAGAGCTGATGTTAAAAACTGGTGTCCAATTAGCCTTCTTAATGTAGTTTTTAGAATCTTATCTAAAACAATGTTCCTATTGTTTCCACAGTCATTGAATCAGACCAAACATGGCATACCTGGGCATAAATTCTCTGACAAGTTATGTTTAGTTAGAGATGTGTTATCGTATGTGAAAGACTGTGTTTATCTGTGTGTTTACTGCACTTGGACTAGAAAAAGGCCTTTGATAGGTTTAACCACTCTTTTCTGTTCAATGTTTTACACCATATGAATTTTGGTCCAAATTTCAGGTCATGGATTACTTTATTGCATTCACAATGTTACAGCAAGGTCATAATCAATGGCATGTTGACTGCCTCTTTTCCTGTTTTGTCAAGAGTGAGGCAGGGATGTCCTTTGTCCCCTCTCTTGTTCATTTTGGCCATCAAACCTTTTCCTGGTACGCTGAGGGCTGATAAGCTGATTAAAGGGATCTCTGTCCCAGGAGGAATAGGGTGTTCTGTCACTGCTTCTGCTTATGTGGATGATATATCTGTTATTTGTTCAGATAACATTTCCATCTGAAAGGTTTTGTGGTATTACACTAGGTTTTCCTTTGCTTCCTCATCAAGAATTACCCTAGCACAGAGTGCGAGTTTGTATGTGAACTGGAAAGAAGACTAGATGGACTGGGGCCTTAAAGTGGTGCAAAATCACATCAAAATTCTCGCTTTATTCTTTGGTGAGGGTGGTAGTTTGCAGAGTCGGTCAGAATGCATGTCCAAGGTCAAGCAAAGATTGCACTTTGGGGTCTGAGGTCACTTACTATGACCAGTAGATTTCTTGTTACAAAGGCAGAATTTCTATCTGTATGTGGCAGTGGTTTACCCAATACCCTGACACTGCCTGACACTACTACAAAGGTGGGTTTTTCAGTTCATTTGGGGAGGGAAGCAAGAATGAGTGGCTTGTGTGACCATGCTTAAACCTGTGGTTTGAGTGGCAAGAATGCTCCAAACACTTTACAATCCTTGTTTATTTGCAACATGATAAAAGGGAGCATTTGGTAGGACAAGGAAGAAAGGAAATGTTCCTTTTTTGCCAGTTTTTGGTGAACTTTCCTGGTATGCAGAACATGAGGCATGGTTGTACCTGGCATGCCAGGAAATTCATTAGAGAACACAATTTACAAAATATTCCTTTTGGCCTGCTCTAACCTAAGCTCATTCACAAATCTGTCACTGGGGAAGAGCAACAGGTACCATTCAGTGGATTTTCAGATCAGACTTCAAAGACAATTTGGTGAACTGTTTCTGTATGGTACCTGCTTAATATCTATTGTGACCTGGCATGGTCCACAGTGCATGGTACTTTCCGTAAATGGGAAGTGTATGCCCAGACGTGGGTCCCATACTCATTGCACCAATGGCTTCAAGCTAGCCTGCCTGATGAGTGGTGATACCCTGAAACCAGTCCCAGGATGCTTGATTTACGGTGCAGGGAGGAACTAGGATGGCAATTTGGACTGGACTGTTCCCATGGGAATTAGGGTCAGGACTAATTTGCATATGGCTGGATCCAAACTGGGACAGCATGGTGGGTAAAAAAATGATTGAATTAAACCTAGAACTTTGTGAATGGGGGTGAATGATTTAATTGTTCAGCATTCTCTCCATCATCTGTTCCTTTTGCTTTTGTCGACCTAAGTGGGAAGGGTATGCCAAAATGTCGGTCCCATGTTCACTGCACCACTGCATTCAAGCTAGCCTGGTTGATGGGGGTGATACCCTGAAACCTGTCCCAGAAAGCTTTTTTTCTCTGGTCCAGGGAGAACCTGGCCTGGCAGTTCGGGCTGGCCTGTTCCCATGGGAAGCAGAGTCAAGACTGATTTGTATATTGCTGGGTCCAAACTGGGTTGGTGTGATGGGGAAAAAAAATGTATAGACTAAAACCAGATCTTTGTGAATGTTTACATTGATAAGCATTCCATCCATCATCTGTTCTTTTTACAGAGCAGTGCTAATCACAACGCTTAAATAAACAATTAGGCATTTAGGCAAGTGTTTAGGTTGTTTCCTGAGGACTGAGTCTAATTTGGACTCAATTTAATAAAGCCCATGAGTAAGACATACAGGCCCCCATTATGACAATGGTGGTGAATCCTGCTTACCGCCACACTGACAGCCGCCAACATACCGCCTCGGTGGCTGATATTTGTTATCCATATTATGACACGCACACACCAATCCGACAGAATACTGCCACACACACAAATCCACCAGCCCAAAGGTCAGTGCTAAAGTGTTGGTACCAACACCCATAGCGTTACGCCAACAAAACAACCCCCACCACATTATGACACACAAACCACCATGGTGGACATTCAATGGCGTTAAACCATTGGCGGTACATACCGCTGCGTTCGGAATGGACACCCACAAAGAAAACAACACCACATTGGCCAATACTAAAGACACACACCTGACATTCATGCACACACCACACACCAACAACACTATAAAACACACACCCACAACACCCACAACCCTTTGCCAACACCAAACAACTGCAAGAGTTAGCCACAGACATCACAAAGACAATTACACACACACCACTGACACCCATACATCCCTCACGCACCCCACATCACACACCCCACCACATTAGTCAACACACTCTCACCAACACACAACATACAACACCCATGGCACCCCAAAGGCACCCCAGTTTCACAGAGGAGGAGTTAAGGGTCATGGTGGAGGAAATTGTCAGGGTAGAGCCACAGCTGTTTGGAGCACAGGTACAGCAGATTTCCATTGCCCGGAAGATGGAGCTATGGCGGAGAATTGTGGACAGGGTGAACGCCGTGGGACAGTAAGCAAGAACAAGGAACAACATCAGGAACAGGTGGAACGACCTAAGGGGGAAAGTACGTTCCATTGCAGTAAGGCACCAGCTCACCATACAGAGGACTGGTGGTGGACCCCCACCTCCTCCCCCACAGCTCACAGCATGGGAGGAGCAAGTAATGACATTACTGCATCCTGAGGGACTCGATGGAGTAGCCGGAGGACTGGACACTGGTAAGCAACATTTACCTCCTGTCACCCCCCCATACCTGCATGCCATCTCACACCCTCATCCTCACTCCCATCACTCCACTCCATCCCACGCACTGCACCTACACATATGACTAACCCCAATGCCAACCACTGCATGCTATACCAATGCATGGACAGCCCTCCCAGCCCTGCATGGACACCCATCACAAAAGCATACACAGCACAGGGAAACGAACAGTCCCACAATACATCACCATACACAAACAAAAAGTGGCAGGGCACCAGCAACCATAGAGGGGAAGTCAGGGATGTACAATATGTCATACGCATGAAACATAATACATTACTTACATCCCCACAGGTACCCCAGCCAATGTCAATGGAGAGAAGGTGCCATTACTATCCAGTCCCCCAACAGAGGATGCCCCCAATGATGGCAGTAACTCTAGACTTCTGGATCTGGATGACCAACCTGGCTCATCAGGGACCACTGGACAGCTGGTCACCCAAGCCCACTCACAGACCACCACAGAGCCTCCCTCATCAGGATCCAGTACCACAGCACACACCCAGCGTACCCACACCTCTGTCCCGAGGACATGTCAATCAGCAGTGTGGCCACCTGTACAGGGCCCCCAGGCCACACCTCACCCCCAAGACAATCAGGGACCTGGGCCAGTGGCAGTGGGTACACCGTTCAAGGGACAGAGGCACAGGCCAACAGGGACACTGGGAGGACTGCTGTGCACTGGGGAGCAGGACCAGGGAACCGATTCTCCAGGAGGCACTCTCTGAGATCCTGGGAGCCTACCAACATTCCCAGGACATGATGGGCCAGATCATAGACGACGTGCAGGAGAACAGGCGGCTGCTGGAGGGACAGTATCAGAGGATCAGGGAGGACTTGCAGGCCATCAACACCACCCTGATCTCCATAGCAGTGGTGTTGGCAGGCATGGCCAACATTATGAGGGAGGCAACAGCACACCAGTGGGCCCCTACCACTAGCCAGTCCATTGACCAGCCCTCCACTTCCCTTGCCGCTAGTGGGCAAGAGGGCCCGCCACAGGACCCACAGGCCACCAGCATCCCTCCCCCTCCAGAAGGTTAACGGCCCGCAAACATTCCCTGTGACCCAGACAGAAGCCAGAGACACTTGCCAAGACCAACGCCAGGAAATGAGACTCTACTGATTGTCCCCCTTGTGTCCCACACTGTCACCTTGTCCACTTTGAACTGCCGTTGCTCCCCTTCCTATGGCCCCTTGGACATTGCACCTTTGCTACAAACAGACTGGAGCAATACCCTGGACTTTCCTCCATCATCACCCCATTCCATTGCACTTTCCCCTCAATTTCTCAGCACTGCAATAAACACCCTTGGAAACAACTCGACTACTTGTATGTCATGTGTTGAAAATGCGTATTCTTGGAAACAGTTACATCCATTGCAAATGTACTGTACATTGTGAGAGCATAGAAATAATGACCTGTAGCTGGCTGTAGTCAGCACATCAGTACACAGTTGTTATATCACCAACATCTGTAAAATGACAAATCATAGGTGACAGTAAGTAGAGGTAAAAGGAAGTGAATGCCATCATGCCACAGCCACACAGAATACACCAATAGTCATAGATATTTTAATCTACACTGTCTCACCTGTGTGTCAATGTACGTACTGATGGATTACTGATGTTCTGTTGTCCTCATCCTTATCCTCAGCCTCTTCATCCTCACTGTCCTCAGGGTCCACTCCTGCCACAGGGGCACCTCCAGTCTCCTCCTCCTGCAAGAAAGGTACATGGCATCTGAGGGCCAGGTTGTGCAACATGCAGCATGCCACTACTATCTGGCAGACCTTCTCGGGTGAGCAGCACAGGGATCCACCTGTCAGATGGAGGCACCTGAACCTGGCCTTAAGGAGGCCGAAGGTCCTCTCAATGATCTGCCTGATTCACCCAGGTGCCTCATTATAACGTTCTTCAGCCCTTGTCCTGACATTCCTCACAGGGGTCACTAACCACGATAGGTTTGGGTAGCCAGAGTCACCTGCAAGTATTGAGGGACAACATTTACACACACACAGTCCTATGGGGTTGACACCAGAGGCATATACTAACATACAGTGGGTGGAGACCAAGGCTCACCTATTAGCCACACCCTGTCCCTCTGTAGTTGGGTCATCACATTTGGGATGCTCTATTCCTCAGAACAAAGGCATCATGCACCGACCCAGGATACGTAGCAGTGACGTGGGAGAGGTACTGGTCCGCTAGGCACACCATTTGCACATTCATTGAGTGGAAACTCTTACGATTCCCGAACATCTGTTCATTCTGGCGGGAAGGAGGGTGGGGGATAAATGCAATATGTGTCCCATCAATCGCACTAATAATATTGGGGATATGTCCATTCCATAGAATTCGGCCTTCACAGTGGCCAAATCTTCCACCTGGGGAAAAGCTATGTAGCTGCATTTGTGTTTTTACCAGGGCAGACAAAACTCTTGCTAGCATGATAGAAAACATTGGCTGTGACATGCCTGCTGCCAAGCCCATTATCACTTAGAAAGAACCAGTTGCAAGGAAATGGAGCACTGATAGAACTTGCACAAGAGGAGGGATCCCAGTGGGATGACGGATAGCTGAGGTCAGGCTCCAACTCGGCACACAGCTCTGTGATTGTGGCCCTGTCCAGTCTATAGGTCAGTATTATATGCCTGTCCTCCCATGTAGCGAAGTCCACCAGAGGTCTGTACACGGGGATGTCTCCACTTCCTATTCATCCTCAGCGGTAGGTATCTAAGAGACACAAGAGTGAGTAGGGTGTCACAATTGGAACAACAAAACCACAACTGCAGTCCACATGGTGCACTTATGTATTGGGACAATGTAAATGGTGAAGTGTGTGCCAATCTAATCTGTGACGCAGTAATTGTCGATAGGCCTGTTCCCCCCCATGAAATGGCGACCGCCTGTCCTGTATGGAGGGACAGGTGGCAGTGAGGTAATTCCGCCGATGTTGGGTGTTGTGGTTGATGGCGGTCTTCCGTGCAATTCACCATTGGATAATATGGGGTTTTATGGAGTACAGTGACCAACGGGATCTACACCGGCGGTGACGGTGTACACCGCCATGGACATGACTGCCATTTTCTATCTGATTCCTCACTTGTTTCCTGACCTTCAACAGGAGAACACCTACACCGCGTGTGCTGCTGTGACCTGTGTCTGGAACCTACCATGGCCCGTGTGACCAGGGAAAGGTCCCCAGCCTTCACTTCGGAGAAGTTGGAGCGACTGGTGGATGTTGTCCTACCCCAGTATGAACAGCTGTATGGACCTCCAGACCAACAGGTGAGTACACTTTCGGCACGATCACGAAGCATGTGGGAAGGATGCATGGAAATAAGTGTGCAAGCATTGGGTAAGGGGGAGGTGGGGCAGGGGAATATCTAGTGGCAGTGTACATGTTGTGCGTTGGGGTATGTGTGTGCCAGTGGTGATGGAAACGGGTATGGTGGGCCATTTGTGTGACAGGCTGGACAGTCTGTCTAATGGTGTTCTCCTGTCTGTATTGCCTCTGCAGGTCAGCGCCCATCAAAAGAAGGGAATATGGCGTGCCATCGGCAAGGACGTGCGGACCCTGGGGGTCTATGGCAGGTGGAGCACCCACTGTCGGAAACAGTGGGAGGAGCTGAGACGCTGTGCATGGAAGACCGCGGAGGCCAAGCTGGGGATGGCCTCCCAAAGTGGAAGGGGTTCCTGTCAGACCCTGACCCCCCTGATGGCCCGCATACTGGCAGTGGCCTACCCTGAGCTGGATGGGGGCTTGAGGACATCACAGCAGCCACAGTGGGTATCAATACATATTTTGGCTGGTGGGGTGGTATCCGGGTAGTCGATGTGTGTTAGTGGGTGTCGCTAAGGCTGGGCCAGACATTGCAGTGTGGGTCAACTGAAGGGTAAAGGGTACATGGCAAATTCAGGTAACCTAGCTTGTTAGTAGTCCATTTCAGCCAGGGCATCATTGGTCCCAGGAGTGCTGCAGTTGGCAGTGTGTGGTCCTCATCTTGCCTTAGTGACTAGCCATATCACTGGTAGTGCAATGCATAGTGCTTATGCCTGTTCCCTGTGTGTGACGGTGATGTGCATGCCAATAATACTGTTGGTGCAGTCATTGACCAAGCGTATCCTTTGTCTCCCTCCCCTTTCTTGTTTTGTCATGCTGTCCTTGTGTGCATTAGCATCATCTGGCGGAGGAGCATGGGCACCGGCGACAGAGGGAGCTGCATCCCACAGGACCCAGGAGGCAGAATCCACCGATGCCGAGGGAACCAGTGGGACGGAGGGAGCACCATGGCGGACACTGGAGGAGACAACACAGACTCAGATACCTCCTCTGATGGGAGCTCCCTGGTGGTGGTGGACACCTCTGTGACCACCCCAGCTGCAGCTACAGCCGCCACCCCGTACCAGCCACGCCCTCCCAGTAGCCCCTCAGTGAGTTGCCCTCGTCGCCATTGGTGTTCCAGGTGGAGCATAACATAGATGATCATCAGGAAGACTTGCAGTTCGGGTTCCAGGGCAGCGTAATTCTTCCCCTTTGTCTCAGTTGGTGAGTCCTTTCACTTCTGAGCTCTGTTTCCGCCAGGCTTTTGATGGTGTTGGTACCACCCCAGAAAAGGTGGTGGATTTGTTTGTCTTAATATGGTGTGCGGTACTTTGTCTTCCACCTGGCTGTTGACAGCTACCACTGTGTGAGTGTTGTTCTACAAAGTAGTCATATTTGGGTAGCAGTGTGTCAGGAAATGACGCTAGGCTGGTTAGCAGAATATTCATTGCTGCTAACCAGCCTAGTGTCATTCCTGGCCCACTAACGCCTTTTGCCCTCCTGCCATCCCCCACTAATATGGTGCCCGGCTGGCACTCTGGAATGACGCTAGTAGGCGCTGTGGATTTTGACTCAAGACTGCGCTAATTATTTTTGGGTTGTTGTGGCTGAAACTGCTCACTCCAAATTGTTCGCCAATCTTTATAATAATGTAACTTTATTGTTTTGTTCCCACCTTGGTCCCTTACGTTTAACAGTTCCCAGCTTCCTCCCGTTCCTGTGTCCCTCATTGTTGGCTGGTTTTATTTATGCTGTTTTCATCATCCACCTTGCACTGTAGTGTCAGCTGGTTTTATTTGTGCTGTGTTCAATATCCACCATGTACCTTGTGTTTCAGTAGTTCTTTGCTTCCCGGAGGTGTCCTGGTAGTTCATGGGGTTTTTACAAGCTAAGGCCCAGATTTATGGTGGCCTAGCGCCATTCCAATGCCACATTAGCATCATTTTGTTTAAGCTAATGTGGCGTTGGAAGGGCAAAAACACTGCGCCATAATTGAAAAGTGGCACAATGTCTGCATTGCACCACTTTGTAACCCCCTTGCACCACATTATGCCTGCGCCAGACATAATGTATGCAAGGGGTTGTTACAGCGCTAGAGGGACCGTAACAATTTCGCAAAATAACCTGCTAAGTGCAGGTGTTAAAAAGAGGCTCTCATAGTGTTCCATTCAAGAATTATGACGCTAGTCTCCCTGACTACCGCCATGGTGCGCCGTATTTTAAAAATGGTGCACACATGGTGTCGTAAGGGGGATACTAAGGGGTGTAAAAATAGTGGCGCTGCACTAGGTGCAGCACCACTTTTCATAAATCTGGACCTAAATTCAGCACATACTGGCTAGTGAATATGCTTGTTACATGATCACCTCTGGAGCAGCGTAGATCCTGCTGTAACCCCTGACATCACAATCATGACTTATATGTATTCATAAATGACAATATATTGTGTGTTTTAGTCATTTGACTAATGTAAAGTGGTGCACTCAACATCAATAATGAATTGCATTCACTGTAGTGTCAGGAGAAATGTATATTGTGTGTGCCTTAACTTTATTAAATGAAATGTAATCATCCAGTGTAGCTGTATAACCAGTCTCATGTTAAGTGAATGTATTTGAATTTAAAACCATAACAATGTATGTAATATGCGCACTGATGTTTGAAGTTTAATGTTGGAATGTACTTCTATGTCACATCTAAACTCATGTATTAATGTTTGCTACATTTATTTTAACTGTAACATGAAATCCCAATTTAATCTATATAATTGACATTGACACAAATGTAGAAATTAATATGTGCATAGTTTGGCATGAAATTAAATGTGCATTGCTAAAAAATGGTTAAAGTTGACCTAACTAGGCCTGCATTTTTTAACATGAGAAACTGTTCTTTTTCTGCTAACATGTCATTTCATTGCAGTTGCGTTCACATGAAATGTTAGTTTGGAAATAGATGTGCTATTGTTTTACTAATAAAAATCTAAGAGAAAAAACTTGAAGGCGTACGCGGAGAGACCAGGAGTGGATGGCTGTCTCAATATTCATAGATGTTACAAATGATGGCCAGAGGACCAAGGACAACAACGTTCCCAGGACTGGTATGAGAAAAGGAGTTGATGTCGCAAGTTACATTGTGGGACAGGAGAATATTATGGAGCCCATGATGACGTGGCCACTGGGGGTTACCTATTTGGATTTTGTGGTATTAACTAAGGACTTTACTAATAGATTGTAGGACACTTTTCCCTGGATTTTGAGAGGTACAGACCTCCGATCTTCGCCTTTGTCTCCTGTGCTTTGCTGAGTGTGGCTTAGGCTTACACTTAACTAAGAGGACTCTTGACTGAGCTTCTGAAATGCTGAAATGTTTGCCCTATTTTTACTCCTCATCCTTTTATCCTTATGTCTTGTAGTTAGATGTTCCTTTTTGCACTAGTTTAGACTTCTAGGACAATTCCCCTAATTGCCTATGATGTTTGTTTTCCAAGCACCAGAACCTGCTTTCAATATTTTGTATTGTAGTGAGAGACTTTTTCGTTTGTCGTTTGTTTGTTTCGTTTTTCGCTTGTTTTTCGTTGGTCTATATTTCTTTAGAAGATTTGGTTAACCAACTGTTATTCTGTATCTTTAAAGTATTTTCTTGAGCCTTGTTTACATTAACCTGAGGGTTAATTTGTAATAAACCCTTCAACTATAATTCTGATTTGGGTTTTCGCTGTGTGGGCAAATTGGCTACACTGTAAATTAATGTTCCTATTTACCTAACTTCCGCCTTATGAGCATACAAATTGCTCCATCAACACTTTGTGCAAAATGGAAGCTTGAAAATCTGTTCTAATGCATAGAGGGGCATATTTACAAGCCCCTAGCACCTCCTTGCACCACATTAGCATCCTTTATTTTACGCTAACGTGTCATTAAGGAGGCATTTTTGCTGTGCTATATTTACAAAGTGGTGCAATGCATGCATTGCACCACTTTGTAACCCCTTGCGCCACATTATGCCTGGGCCAGGCATAATGTATGTAAGGGGGGGGCGTTTCAGCACTAGTAGGCCCGCAAAAATGGGTCAGTGAAATTTACAAGATTTCACTGCACCATTTTTGGCGTCATTTTTAGCACCTGCTCAAAGCAGACGTTAAAATTACACATCCATACTAACCTATGGGGCTCCTTGCACTTTGCAGCTCTAGCATCAAAATATTGTTCCCTAATTCAGCAAAGCACTACAATAGCATCAGAAATTCAGACACTATTGGCCTAATGACCACCACGTTGTGCTGTATCATAAATATAGCGCTACCACGGTGTCGCTAGGTGCCGGTAAGGGAGGGACGCAAAAAAAGAAGTGCATCATCTATGATACACCACTTTCTTGTAAATATGCGCCATAGTATCAGACAAGAAACAGTTAAGGTCTGCATTGAGTGTCTTACCTCCCGTCTCTGTTTGTTACTTCCTTTCCCTTAGGGCCTGCGCTAGTGAGCCTTCCAGTGCTCTCAGGGCAGTCTCTATTGGAGGGTGGGGTGGGGTTTGCCTTGAATCTGCATACCAGTTCCCTCAAGCATTTCAACTGATGTCAACAATTATATTCTGTGCAGGCTGAGGATATAGGTATGAGGCTCCCTTTCTTGACCAAATTCCAGAGTGCTAGACAGATCTACTCTAGGTTCAGTCCTTAACACTGCTAGAAGAAAGAGTGGAGTTGTGAATTTCACACCCTTATGGCAGTATCTTTCTTTTATTCAGGTCACTGGATGGTCTCAGCCTGAACAGAGGAGTGGAGAAAGATTAGTTCCTCCAGGGCACCTCAAGCGGCATCTTTGAGGTTTGAGAGGTAAGACAGAGAAAGTTGTGCCCTCCCGACTGAATCTCACAGAAATACTGATCATGAATAGACGGAAGTTGACTCCAAAATATGAACAGCACACTACGGGGCTCATTTACAAGCCCCTAGCACCACAGGAGCGTCACTTTCAACGACGCTCCGGTGGTGCTGTGCCCTCTACCATATTTAAAAGTTGGTGCTAAGCCACTTTGCCTGGCTTAACGCAGCCTTGTAGATATGGGTCCCCCGAGAAATTGTAAACCTGAGGCAGTGTCAAAAACTAACACCTCCCCAGGGGTGGCGTTAGAGTGGCGTAACAAGAAAAGATACTTTTATTTCTCCTCATTTTTGCTTTTTATGTGTGATACATTCTGCACAACAGGCTATTTCCCATTGGCCTCCCCGAGCTTTGCTGGACTAGCATCAACATTTTTGGCACTAGCCCAGCAAAGCCCCACAATAGTGTCAAAAATGTTAACCCTCTTGTGCTAACGTGCGTCTGTGTGTGCTGTATTGTGAATACAGAGCTACCATCTTGTTGTTAGGGGGGCACAGTGTGATGCAAGGAAACTGGTGCATCGGAGTTGGTGTGCCAGTTCCTTGTAAATATGCCCCTTCACATGATAGTCCACCAACACTAAAGTGTACTTCAAATTTTTATTCAATTGATAGATTGGTCCCACAAAACTATTCCTAAATTGTCCCTGGGAAGCCTGGGAAACTCTTTGGACACAGAGGCGTAATGTGAGTTCTCAGTGATTTATTAGACTCACACACAAAAATGTTCACCTCAGTGTCCATGCTACACCACCAGTAGTAAAATAACCACAATTTCGTCTTAGCCCTTGTACATACTGTATTGGCTTTGGTGATCTCATCCAGTCAACCAGATTCTTAGCTCAGTCGGTGTGACTAACATACTACCTATGAGAACCAAAGCTCCCTCAAGAATTACAGGCAGATTTAAGAAAAGTGGTGCTGCACGCAGACTTAAGAAGTTACCCCTTTCCTACACATAAACAATCATTAAATAATAACGATTTGCTACGTCTATGTGTGCTGCATTCTGAGGAACACATAGAAGTAACAAATCACAGGGACACCTTCCTTCAAATAAACAATCACTCCCTGCAAGGTAAGCACCCTTGTACTACGGTCCAAGGGAGCCTGAGTTGGTGCTAGGCATCTAAGTTTAGCACCAGCACTAAGGAACACATAGGAGGGCAATGTTTTTGTTGTAAATACAGTGCATCCCTGCATTTTTTAAATGTCAGAGCGCTGCCCAGCCAATTTTGGTGCAGCTCCTCGCTTCTACATTTCATGGAAAATGAGGACCTATGTCTCTGCTACAGTTGTGCTGCAACTTGAATCCTAACTGTTTGGAGTTTAAGAGGCATGGCAAAACAAACAGAGATATCCAAGTAGTTAGAGGAGCACTAAACAACATCAGCCCAAGCACCACAATAACACTATATAACACACCTCAGCCCTTGAAAAGAACACTAAAACAATGAATTAAAAAATAACATAAAACGAAGTTCTGTAGATGCTTGGGTTTTTGAGAAACTCTCTTGGATGATTGTTCCGCTTCTGAAATGAGTTACCAGGAAGCCCATCCACCAGTACAACCATTCATCATCTCACTAGACAAGTCATGCACTCACTTACATTTCCAGCTGACTACCAGAAGAACTCCACTCACTTGGCTATTCCAGTCACCTTCTTTAAAATGGAAAAACTTACTCTTTTTGATTACTAGCTATATTGGTTTCACAGAGTCTCTTCATGCTTAACATTTGCACATACTTTTTGTATTACTGCAACTCTCCTTTTGCTCCACCATTTACCATTTCCTATTAAGACTGCATATTTAGTCATCCAAACAACTGCAGCGATTGTATAATGTTACGATGACCCTGTTCTAGAATTGTCTGATGTTTTGGTTTTAACCACATCCCAAAATTGAAAATCCAGCTGTTTATCTCTATTCAGTTCATCGTACCTGTCTTTACTCCTCTCCTGGGCAACTCTTACTCTGTGTTCCACCTCAGACACACACTGCTGCTCATTATTTGCCCCAATTTTCTGTAGCACAAACTAGAAGAGAGCCTGTTTAAAGAATTTCTTCCACACAGCAACATGAACATAGTCTCACCGGTGGTGGAATGAGCATTTCAAAAGTTCTAAATTCTGTCAAAAACAACCTAGAATTGCATGCCAACTGAACTCTTTGCCTTATAATTAGCCAGAGGGCTATGTCAGGCAGTTGACAAATGTTGAATGTCCAATGACTTAAAGGAAGGCTCAAATTGCTAAAATTGAAATTGCACTCTGTTGGACCTGGCTTTTTGACAGGGTCATCCCCAAACTTTTTGCCTCCTTCCTTCTATTTTTTCTGACCTGTTGTTGTTGACTTTTGACTTCTGGGCACTTTACCACTGTTAACCAGTGCTAAAGTGTATATGCTCTCTGTGTAAATTGTACTATTGATTGGTTTATCCATGATTGGCTATTTAATTTACTTATAAGTCCCTAGTAGAGTGCAATATATGTGCCTAGGGCCTGTAGATTTAATGCTACTAGTGGGCCTGCAGCAGTGGTTGTGCCACCCACTTCAGTAGCCCCTTAACCTTGTCTCAGGCCTGCCATTGCAAGGCCTGTGTGTGCAGTTTCACTGCCGCTTCGACTTGGCATTTAAAAGTACTTGCCAAGCCTAGAACTCCCCTTTTTCTACATATAAGTCACCCCTAATGTGTGCCCTAGGTAACCCCTAGAGCAGGGTGCTGTGTGGGTAAAAGGCAGGACATGTACCTGTGTAGTTATATGTCCTGGTAGTGTAAAACTCCTAAATTCGTTTTTACACTACTGTGAGGCCTGCTCCCTTCATAGGCTAACATTGGGGCTGCCCTCATACACTGTTGAAGTGGCAGCTGATCTGAAAGGAGCAGGAAGGTCATATTTAGTATGGCCAGAATGGTAATATAAAGTCCTGCTGACTGGTGAAGTCGGATGTAATATTACTATTCTAGAAATGCCACTTTTAGAAAGTGAGCATTTCTTTGCACTTAAATCTTTATGTGCCCTTCAATCCATGTCTGGCTAGGTTTAATTGACAGCTCCTTGTGCATTCTCTCAGACACACCCCAAACACAGGTTACTCAGCCTCACTTGCATACATCTGCATTTTGAATGGGTCTTCCTGGGCTGGGAGGGTGGGGGGCCTGCCCTCACACAAAGGACTGCCACACCCCCTACTGGGACTCTGGCAGACAGGATTGAACTGAAAGGGGGCTTGGTGCATTTCTTAGACACTCTTTGAAGTCCCCCCCACTTCAAAGGCACAACTTAGTATAAAACAGGGCCTCTGCCCTACCTCATCAGACACTTGCTGGAGAAGAAACCTGAACCAAAAACTACATCCTGCCAAGAAGAACTGCCTGGCTGCTCAAAGGACTCACCTGTCTGCTTTCTACTAAGGACTGCTGCCTTGCTGTTGGCCTGCTGCCTTGCTGAACTCTTATCTGGCTGTGAAAGTGCTCTCCAAGGGCTTGGATAGAGCTTGCCTCCTGTTCCCTGAAGTCTCAGGACCAAAAAGACTTCTCTTTTTCACTTGGACGCTTCGTGTGCCGAAATTTTCGACGCACAGCTTGTTCCGCGGCGAGAAAAAAGCCGCACACCGACGCAACGCCTTCGGGACGACCGGGACTTCGACGCACGGCCTCGCAAGGTCAACGCCGCCCGACCTCCAGGAGAGAAATCGACACGACGCCTGCCGTGAGAGCGAAACTTCGACGCACAGCCCAGCAGAATGACGCGCAGCCAGAAAACGCAGGAGAATACATGCACAGACCCGGGACATCTGGTAATCCCCGCGATCCACAGAAAGAGACTGTACGCGCACCGGAAAACGACGCACGTTCCCCGCGTGAAAAATAACGGCGCAAGTCCATGTGTGCTGGGGAAAAATCGACGCACACACCATTTTTCCACGTATCTCTTCTTCTGTTGCCCTCTGAGGAGATTTTCCACTCCAAACCAGGTACTTTGTGCTTGAAAGAGACCTTGTTTGCTTTTGAAAAACTTAACACACTTTATATCACTTTTCAGTGATATCTCTACAAATTCACATTGCAACTTTATTTGTATTATATATTTTTCTAAACACTGTGGCCCTCATTCCGACGGTGGCGGTTTCAAACCGCCAGGGTGGAGGGCAGAGGAAGCACCGCCAACAGGCTGGCGGTGCTTCCCGGGCCATTCTGACCGCGGCAGTAAAGCCGCGGTCAGAAAAGGGGAACCAGCGGTTTCCCGCCGGTTTTCCCCTGGCCCAGGGAATCCTCCATGGCGGCGCTGCTTGCAGCGCCGCCATGGGGATTCCGACCCCCTTCCCGCCAGCCTGTTCCTGGCGGTTTACACCGCCAGGAAGAGGCTGGCGGGAACGGGTGTCGTGGGGCCCCTGGGGGCCCCTGCACTGCCCATGCCACTGGCATGGTCAGTGCAGGGGCCCCCTAACAGGGCCACACAAAGATTTTCAGTGTCTGCTTTGCAGACACTGAAAATCGCGACGGGTGCCACTGCACCCGTCGCACCCCTGCAAATCCGCCGGCTTCATTCGGAGCCGGCTTCCTCTTTGCAGGGGCTTTCCCGCTGGGCCGGCGGGCGATCTTTTGGAGATCGCCCGCCGGCCCAGCGGGAAAGTTGTAATGACCCCCGCGGTCATTTGACCGCGGTGCGGTCTTTTGGAGGATTCCGGGGTCGGAATGACCCCCTGTGTGGTGTATTTTTGTGGTGCTATATGGTGGTATTGTATGATTTATTGCACAAATACTTTACACATTGCCTTCTAAGTTAAGCCTGACTGCTCGTGCCAAGCTACCAGAGGGTGAACACAGGATAATCTTGGATTGTGTGTGACTTACCCTGACTAGAGTGAGGGTTTTTGCTTGGATAGGGGGTAACCTGACTGCCAACCAAAAACCCCATTTCTAACACAGTCCATTGTCAGTTATCAGTATTTTAGGAGCGTCTCACAACAAAAAACAATCTGCAGAAGCACAATCACATTTCCTGCGGTAGGCTCGTTGATGATCTTGCAAGACACACATTCAGGGGCATATTTGCAAGCCATTTGCACCCCTTATCACCGCCATAGCTACATTTTTTTTCACGCTACAGTGGAACCAAACAGGCCCTCTACCTGCACCATATTTACAAACAGGTGCTATGTTAGCATTGTGCCACTTTGTAAATACTTGTGTCACATTATACCTGTGCCAGATATAATGTATGCAAGGGGAGCATTCCCCTGCAGGGAGGCCCAAAAATTGGTGCAGTGAAATTTACAAGATTTCACTGTATCATTTAGCATCATTTTTTTTTTTGCCAGCCTAGGGCAGGCGTTAAAGTGACAATAGGCTGTTCCCTATGGGCCTCTCCAAGCTTTGCTGGACTGGCGTCAACATTTTTGGCATTAGTTTAGTAAAGCGCCACAATAACGTCAAAAATGTGACCCTATTGTGCTAACATGCGCCATTGTGTGCTGTATTGTAAATACAGTGCTCCCATGGTGTCATTTCGGGGGCACAGGGGGTGGCGTAAGGGAACTGGTGCATCTGAGTTGGTGTGCTAGTTCCTTGTAAATATGCCCCTTCGAGTGATAGTTCACCCTCACTAAAGCTTTCTTCGAATTTTTATTCAATTGATAGATTGGTTCCAAAAAACCTATTCCTAACTTCTCCCAGGGAAACTTGGAAAACTCTATGAGACACAGAGGAGTAATGCGAGGTGTTCTCAGTGATTTATTAAACTCACTGCAAGTTGTACTAGCAGCCACAAACATGTCCACCTCCGTGTCCATGCTACGCCATCAGTAGTAGAATAACCACAGTTTCGTCTTAGCCCCTGTACATGCTGTATTGGCTTTGGTGATCTAATTTAGTCAAATAGATTCTTAGCTCAGTCGGTGTGACTAACATACTACCTATGAGAACCAAAGCTCCCTCACGACTTAGGGCAGATTTAAGAAAAGTGCTGCTACACTCAGTGCAGCGCCACTTTTCTTGCGCCCCCCCCAGTGCCCTCCTATAACCACCTTGTGTGCGCCATATTTAAAATACAGCACACCATGGCACAGGGTAAGGGGCAATAGCATCAACATTTTTGATGCTATTGATCTACTGTTCAGGGTTAGTGACAAAATTTGGCGCTCACACTGAACAGTACATAGAGACTCCTTGTAACCAATGGTGTGCCCCCTTTTAACTTCTGCTCCGAGCAGGAGTTAAAAATGCTGAAAAAAATGGCACAAAGAAATCTTTTAGATTTCTTTGTGCCATTTTTTCAGCCGTCCTAACGCGGGAACACTCCCCTTGCATACGTTATGATTGGCGCAGGCATAATGTGGTGCAAGGGGTTAGAAAGGGGTGCAATGCATGCATTGCCCCGCTTTGTAAATCTGGTGCGGCAATTTTGGCCTTGCTGGGTCACATTAGTGTAAAAATTGACGCTAATGTTGTGCAAGAAGGTGCTAGGCCCTCTTACATCTGGGCCTTAATTTGTTCATCAGGTTCAAAAATGATAACAATCGTCTTGAGAAACCATTCTTTTTGGACCTACAATGAACTCTTTAGGCTTGGTCAGAAACCAGTCACTACCACAGCACTCCTCCCATTCAGGTTGTGTTATCATGTTCAGGAATGCAACAACACTAGTGAGAAGCCCAATCACGCATTCTGTCACATGATCATCTCTGCCTCCTCCCGTATGGTCCATCAAAAAATCTCCTCTAGCACCAACTAGGAATGGGTTTGAAACTGAACTAATACATCTTGGATAAAAGCCTGATTAACTTCAGACTCACATTTCCAATATCCTTATCACTTAACAGATATACAAAAGGTTTGTGATCAGTTTTGGATAAGGCCCTTTCTGCAGGGTCATCCCCAAATGTCTGCCTTCCTCCTCCTATTTTTGCTGAATTCATTTTTTTTTTTGGCTTTAGGATTCTGTGCACTTTACTTCTGCTACCTAGTGCTAAAGTGCTTGTGTGTTTTTTCTGTTTAAAATATTGTAGCATGGCCTTATACCCATTTGGCATATTTAATTTACTAGAAAAGTGGTGTTTCACGTGCCCACGGTCTGTAAATTAAATGCTACTAGAGGGTCTGCATCACTGATTGTGCCACCCACTTAAGTGCCTTTTGAAAATGTCTCAGGCCTGCCATGAAGAGGCTGTGGTGCAGTTTAAACTATGATTTCTAGCTGGCAAAAAACCTTTTGCCGGGCCCAAACCTTCCTTTTAATATATGTAAGTAACTCATATTTTAGGCCCTGGACAACCCCAAGGGCAGGGTGTTGTGTATTTAAAGATGGACATGTACTTTTAAGTATTACAGGTCCTAGTAATGAAGAACTCTCAAATTCGTCTTTCACTACTGCAAGATCTACCTCTTCCATAGGATAACATTGGAGTTGCCTTATTACATTAATATGTTTAATTTCCAATTGGGAAGAGATAACTGGTTAATGTTTGGCATTTCTGTAATCCTGCTTTAAAATCCAAACTTATGGTGAAGTTGGATTTTTAATTACTGTTCTGAAAATTCTACTTTTAGAAAGTTGACATTGTCTTGTCTTAGCCATTTGTTGCCTGTAGCCTGTCTCTAGTCCCAATACTGGCAGTAGTTGGCAGTTTGGCTTTGTGTATTCCTCCTATATAGCCACTTATAATGGGAGCTTAGGTGTTACTGGAAGGGCCATCACTGGCAGAATGAGAGGGAGAAGCTGGGCCTATTGTCACATACACTTGAATAGGATGTGTCCTGCGTCCACACAAAGGGCTGCATAGCCCCTCCTGTTAGCCTGGAGCCAGGGCAGGGAAAGCAGGGCATCTGTGTACTTCAAAGGCATGCCTCTAAAAGCTTCTCCCTCCTACAAAGGCACAACTGTGTGTAAAAGAAGGGCCTCCAACATCAACTCTTCAATACACTTCTGTACCTGTGGATACTCTATCAGGAAGAAGGACTGCTGTGCTGCTACAAAGACTGCCACTCTGATGGACTGCAGCTCTAGATAGATAAGTGAGATTTATTGTATTCATCAAACTAATACAATAAAAAATATGAAATATCACACTTGGTGCAAATAACAGGTAATTGTTAAAAGGTTCACATATAAGCTAGAATCTATGTTTAAGAACAGTTTGCTTAACTCAAGAAATTAATATCTTATAGGCATGGTCTAAGAATGTCATTAGCCTTTTTATTGCACTATTGTCTCTAACACTAAAACATTATCTAATAGGTCTAGGTGGAACTATCTGAGTTTCACTCCGTGGAATTGGGCAGAGTAACATAAAAACTATGTGCAATTCCTCAGAGTTTTGCTCAATCTATAATGTGTCAATTTAAATGTTTTGTTCATAGCCAGACTGCATGCTACAAGCAGATAAATCAAGCTCATAAAGCTTTTTTATTGGACGGACTATGAAAAGTAATTGGGATCATTTGTGTTAAACACCAGGCTAGGCCTGTGTTGGTGTGTTTTAAAAAAGGCATTCACAAAGAGGGTAAAGTAAACCTTATGAAGATATTGGCCTTGAACAGGCCCCAAGCACCCAAAAGACCATGCACGGCTGTAACCTGGGTGAAGGCTCGGACCAGATGTGCACAGTAGCTTTCTTATTTATTACACAACGCTGTCCTACACTGTGTGGTTTGTAAAGTAAAAATCATCTACGTGTGTAGCGGCGAAATACAAATAGCACATAAATGACTACTGAAAGATAATTACATTTAAGTGACACTTCAAGAGTGCACTTTACTGAATGCCAATTTATTGTATTTGAGTGCTTTCAAATGGAGAAGCCAGCACTTTGCTTTCATACAGATGTAAGTGTCCATTCTTCTTTTCCTACTTTCATTTCAGTCAGGCAAACAGAGCACATTTGTTCATGTAAAATGGTGCTTCAAAGGTATTCAACAGTGCTAAAACATTACCATTCCCTGTCTTCTTATTAGGTTTTATTAGGAGTTACCAAAGCATAGCTGTTAAATCTCTGGAATAGGGATATCATCATGATATGCATGCAGGTAAATTCACTACAGAGATTCTGAAAGGAAAAACTAAGGGGGCATATTTATAAGCCCCTAGCGCCACCTTGTGCCACATTAGCATCATTTTCTATACGCTAATGTGGCCCAATGAGGCCCAAATCCTAGCGTCATATTTACAAAGTGGCGCAATGCATGACATCTATATCCCATAAGTATGTTGCAAAATGTGTGAAAGTCCAGGCACAATGTAGGGCTTCCCTTTCAATAATTATAAATTATGGTCAGCATTTGAAAGGGATCTGCAGGTAAATGACACTGTATTTTCTTTGCCATTACTATCTTGGCTCAGAGCATCACCAAAGTCAAACCCACTGACATCCACCATGCTTGGAGAGTAGAAACTTTGTGATCAAGGTTTTCAACTTCTTAAAACCCTCAATCACTTTAGCTCCCCAATTGAATTTTTCACCACTCCTCTGTAGATCCCTCTACTGTTAGGATATAGGGTGAAGTTATCAGCAAAGCAAAATAGTACTCACAAAGTACAAGAAACTGATCCCTATCTTTTAGAACAGGCCCTTCCTTTATTGCAATGAGCAGTTTAGGAAAAGAAACCAGTGCAATCCAAAGGGTGACTGTGCATGTTGCAGCAATCAAGGAACTAAGCGCAAGTAGAGTAGTCGCACATGGAGGCAGGAGAACTAGAAAGAGTTTTGTCACTGGTGCTGGATGACACATTGCCAGAGAACAGAATGTGCCATACTTGAAATGAATGCTGGTAGATGGGCTGATCACTCACAGCATTTCCACATACTGTGGCAGTGAGGTACAGTTATGGCTCGGCACGAGGAGCGGTGTGTCCGCTGTAGAATATGACCAAGAAGAGGCAGCAGTCAACTTGGAAGAGAGCCTGAGCTGTGGGTTTTAACACCCTTCTTCACTGATGATTAGAATTACATCCCATTGGCACATATATGAGCAGAATTCAGTATGATGCAGAACAGGGGCGTAATCTTTCTTTGTGCATAGACCAATGACTATGATGTAAAATCATGTGCCAGGTTGCCTACATGGGTACATGATCTGGTCTTCATTAACCCAGACATGACTAATAATCTGTTCTACTCTTTAGCCTGTTTTTAATATTCCCAGTAATTGTTCTTCGGAGCACAACCCTACTCCTTTGACAATATGCTGATAGCAAGGTTCCCTTAGGAATAAAATGCTGGTTATGCATCATATGACATTTAAGCAGGCTCATTCAGATGCAGTGAGAGCAGTGGATTTTGTATTTTAACCACACTCTTTCCATGAGGTCATTAACCATGAAATCCACAGGAGAGATGATAGCTCTCCACCTCCACAAAGAGTAACTGCGCTGGTCCAATAAAAGAGAGGGGTGGCCTGGTCAGTGGTTGCTTAGGCAGTTTGTTAAGGTCTTTAAGATTATGGGGCTGATTTAGAGCTTAGCAGAAAGGGTACTCTAGTGCAATAGCAAACTAGTACTCTTACCACCAAACCCGCCAGCCACCCATCCACTTTACAGTTCGGAGGACTAAAAGTATGTTGATGAAAGAGGCTACTCTGGCTCCTCGGTTGACATACTCCTCTGACAGCCTGACAGAATTGTGCTCAACAGAGGTTAGCCATCCAACCCTCCACCTAATTTTTTATGTCCATCCTTTTTTTCTTTTTTTGCTGTCCATCATTTGGCCAGGTAAAACCCAGTGGTGAGGGATCATAATGCTGAAGCCTCAACTTTGCAAATGGAACATTCACTGTGAGCTTTTAGCTCAGACTACCATACTAATCATAGTTTATGCAAAGTCTAAAAAGTAAAATAATTCTGCAGATATTTAGGGCATATTTATACTCTAGTTGTGCTGAATTTGCATCATTTTTTGTACGCAGATTTGGCACAAATTTAATTCCATATGTATATTTTGATGCTAGGCATATCTAGCGTCAAAATATAGGCGTTAGCGTAATTTTTTTGGATGCATGAACCCACCTTGCGTCAATGAGATGCAAGTTAGGCGTTCCAATCCAAAAAATTACTCTAAGCCCGTAACGCCTTATTTATCTTTCCGTGCAAAAAAGGTGCCCGGGTGGGAGGCGGGCTTAAACAATGGCGTTAAGCCATTGCAGTATGTACACATCACAGCATTACACTGTTGTAACCACACCAACATCTGCAATAAGGGAAGGCATAGGTGACAATCAGGTGGGATACAAATGTAATGACTAGCATAATGCTACTGCCACACAGCACAACACAAATATTGAGACATGTTTAGTACAAAAGTCTTACCTGAGTGTCATTGGAAATACTGCAGGATCAAATGTGTACTGTTGTTCACATCCTCCTCCTTTTCATCCTCCTCACTGTCCTCAGTGTCCACTGCTCCCACAGCTGCATTATCACTCCCCTCCTCCTGTAGATATGGCACATGCTATCTGAGAGCCAAATAGTGCAACATGCAGCACACAACAACAATCCTGCAGACATTCACAGGGTAGTAGCATAGGGATCCACCTGTCAGATGGAGGCACCTGAACCTAACCTTCAGGAGCCCATTGGTCCTTTCAATAATCCTCCTGGTATGCCCATGAGCATCATAGTACCTATTCTCAGACCCTGTTCTCAGATTCCTTACAGGGGTCAGGAGCCAGAACAGCTTTGAGTAACCGGAATCACTTGCAGGAAGTGAGCGGCACACATTAGTCGTGCACAATGGCATGGGGTATGAGGCATATACTGACATACATTGGATGGGGACTCAGGCTCACCCATAAGTCACACTTGGCGCCTCTGTAGTTGTGCCATCAGCTGTGGCACGCTGCTATTCCTCAGGACAAAGGCATCATGCACCGACCCAGGATACTTGGCAGTAACGTGGGAGATGTACAGGGCAGCAAGGCACACCATCTGGACATTGAGTGAGTGGAAACTCTTCCGATTCCTGTACACCTGTTCATTGGCCCTGGGGGGGACTAAGGCAATATGGGTCCCGTCAATGGCCCCAATTACATGTGGTATATGTCCCATTACATAGAATCCAGCCTTCACAGTGGGTAAATCATCTACCTGGGGGAATGCAACGTAGCTGCACATGTGTTTGAGCATGGCAGACAAAACCCTTGCAAGCACAATAGAGAACATTGACTGTGACATTCCTGCAGCCAAGCCCACTGTCACCTTGAAAGAGCCAGTTGCCAGGAAATGGAGCACTGAGAGTACCTGCACAAGAGGGGGTATTGCTGTGGTGCAACGGATAGCAGGTAGCAGATCAGGATCCAATTGTGCACACAGCTCTGTTATTGTGGCCCTGTCCAGACAATAGGTTAGGATGATGTCCCTGTCCTCCAGTGTAGCCAAATCCACAAGGGGTCTGTGCACGGATGGTTACCTCCTCATCCTATTCCTCCCCAGTGGTTGGTACCTAAGGGGCCCAAAAGTAAGAAGGCAGTGTACACAGAGCATGCTTGTATGTTGGACACTGGAATTGTATAGGTGAGCACATTCAACTACAATGACGCACTTTTAAATCTGTAAACATGTACTAGCATTAGAAAATGGCATTGCCTGTCCTGTATGCAGGGACAGGTAGAAGTGCCATGGTACGTGCAACAGGAGAAAGGGCCCCAGCCTTCACTTCCGGAGAGTTGGAGAGGCTCATGCATGGGGTCCTACCCCTGTATGGGCAGTTGTATGGGCCTCCAGACCAACAGGTGAGTACATCGTGGGTACGATGAATGTGACATGGATGCATGGAGATATATGAGTGTACCAGCAATGTCCCATTGGGGGCGGTATGGCTGGTGGCAGTGTTAATGCAGGAGTACGGGTCATGTGTGTACCTGAAGAGGGGCTAATGCAGTTTGTAGGCCATATGTGTAACGGGCTGGATAGTCTTGTTCATGGTGTCCCACTGTTTGTGTTACTTCTGCAGGTCAGCGCCCATCAGAAGAAGGGGTGGTGGCGTGCAATCACCAAGGAACTGCAGACCCTGGGGGTGTACAGCAGGCGGAGCACCCACTGTGGGAAACGGTGGGAGGACCTGGGATGCTGGGCCCGGTAGACTGCAGATGCCCAGCTGGGGACAGCCTCCCAACGAGGGAGGGGTACCCGTCGGAACCTGGCCCCCCTGATGGCCTGCATACTGGCGGTGGCCAATCCTGAGTTGGATGGGCACTTGAAGGCATTACAGCAGCCACAAGGGGGTGAGTACAGTATGTTTGACAACTATCTCTGTTGCCTACCATGGGATTTGGGTACAGGTTACTAGTCAGTGGATGCCCCAATATGCCAGTTTAGACATTGCTGTGTGATGCAGCTATGGTAATTAGGGTAATATGCATGTTATTGATAGCTAGGTAGCTGGCTTTCCATTTCAGACATTGCTTAGTTGGTCCCAGTCGGCGTGTAGCTGGCAGTGTTTGGCTCCTACCTGCTGTGGTACTTAGCCAATGAAATGCCAGTGTGGTCCATACTGCCCATTCTCAGACTCAGTGTGTGACAGTGATTTGTATGTCATCTGTGCTGTTGTTGCTGTGACTGACCCTGTGCTCCCCTTCTTTCTCCCCCCTCTCTCCTTTTGTCATCCTGTCCAATTGTGCATTAGCATCATCTGGCAAAGGAGTAGATGCACCGGCGAGTGAGGGAGCTGCTGCCCACAGGACCCAGGAGGCAGAGTCCACCGACGCCAAGGGGACCAGTAGGACGGAGGGCGAGGGGAGCACCACAGCGGGGACAGGAGGTGATTCCACTGACTCTGATTCGTCCTCTGATGGGAGCTCCCTGGTGATGGCAGCCCCTCTGGAACCACCCCAGCTACAGCTTCTACTACCACCCTCGTACCAGCACTGCCCTCCCAGTATCCCCCCACCAAGTTGCCCGTGCCCGCTCACCCAGGAGGGTGGCCATCTCCTTATCACCAGGCACCTCAGGCCCTGCCCCTGTCAGCCCTGCTGCCCTCAGTGAGGAGGCTATTGACCTCCTGAGATCCATCTCTGTAGGGCAGTCAACCATAGTGAATGCCATCCAGGGGCTGACATCCCAGATGCAGCAATGCAATGCCTTCCTGGAGGAAATTCACGTGGCTTGGCGGCCCTACAGAGATTGTTTCAGGCTCTGGCCTCTTTACTGATGGCAGCCAGTGTCCTTGTTTCTTCCGTCTCCTCTCCAACTACCACTTCCCAGTCTCCTCACCCCCAACCCATCCCACACACATATTCAGACAAGCATGCACACAAAATATCACACAAGACTCGCACAGACAAACACAGGCATCACACTTCAGTCCACAAGCACTTACACAGCCAACAGACAGATGCACATGCAACATCATCCACTGCCTACACTGTCTCCCCCTCCTCCTCCTCTCTTACAGTCAACTCTGCACTCACACCTGCATGCACTGCATCAACAGTCCCTGAACCTGCCCCCTACATAGCCTTCCCCACAATCACCACTATAGAAAACCAGCAGACTTTCACCCCACACACCACATGCGCAGTTACCACCACCACCATCTCCACATCATGCAGCACACCCACCTCACTTGCAGACATCATCGCAACATCCATCCACTCATCCTGTGTGTCCTCCCCAACCCTGTCTGCCCCCCTCCAAAGACACACAAACTCTTGCGCTCAGACCCCCAACAGCCATCCACCTCACACACACACACTGCCCATGCACCTGCATCCAAGTCCAGCATACTTCCTCCTCCTACAACCACTCCCTCTACCTCTACTCCCATCCCTCCTCCCAAAGCCCACCCCATTGGCCCTAAGAAGCTTTCCCTTGCCTGCCTTGGCCTCTTCCCTCCCACTCCCCCCGTCCTGCCCGTAAGAGGAAGGTCCCACCCCCCAGGACAAGGACAGTAACTCAAGCACACAGTATGACATTGTACCACCCCCAAAGTCTCCAACAGCCACTAAGGGGCACATTAGTGCGACGCCGCCCCCCCGCACCAAGGACACTCCTCCACCCACAAAACAAAGAGCTAAAGTGTCGCCCCCCTCCCAAACAGACAACCAAGAGCGTGGAGCCACCTCCTAAACCTAGGGCCAAGGAGACCACTCCCAAGACCAAGGGCAAGAAGGTTCCAACAAAAACAAAGCCGAAGGAGGCCCCAACAAAAACAAAGCTGAAGGAGGCACCAACGAAGACAAAGCCCAGGGAGGCCCCAACTAAGACAAAGCCCGAGGAGGCCCCAACAAAGACAAAGCCCAAGGAGGTACCAACAAAGACAAAGCCCAAGGAGGCCCCAACTAAGACAAAGCCCAAAGAGGCACCGACAAAAACAAAGCTCAAGGAGGCACCAACAAAGACAAAGCCTAAGGATATCCCTCCAGAACCAGTGGCCAAGGACAGCCCTCCAGAACCAGTGGCCAAGGACATCTCTCATGAACCAGTGGCCAAGGACACCCCTCAAGCACCAGTGGCCAAGGACATCCCTCCAGAACTCGTGGCCAAGGACACCCCTCATGCACCAATGGCAAAGGACACCCCTCAATCACCAGTGGCCAAGAACCAGTGGCCAAGGCAGCCCTCCAGAACCAGTGGCCAAGGATACCCCTCAGTAACCAGTGGGCAAGGGTCCCCTCCAGAAGCAGTGGGCTAGGAGCCCCCTCATTAGCCAGTGGGCAAGGAGCCCCCTCAGTAACCAGTGGGCTAGGAGCCCCCTCAGTATCCAGTGGGCAAGGATCCCCTCCAGAACCAGTGGGCTAGGATCCCCCTCACAATGAGGTGCATTGCCAGCCACCACCCTGCCCCCTGAGGTGCCTACCCATTTCCAACATGATGCCCCTGAACAGTGGAGTCATGATGTTGTCAGGAGTCAAGTTGGGGCTTGGACTTTGCCTTGTGGCCATTCATGACTTTGAACTGGCCTTTGGGCCTGCATGTACATATGCAGTAGTATGTATTTTGATTTTGATTTGTCATCCAACATGATTACAGTGGTTGGAACAGAGGTATGTGTCCTAGCCTTCTTTTCTCCTCGGTCCTGTTACTGTTGATTTACTCTGAAGCTGGTTCTGGGTGTGTGGTCTGTGTGTATGGTGTGTGTTTTGTGTGTGAATGTCACTCTCCCCCCCTCCTTCCCTTGTGGGCTAGGCGACTGTACTAACCGTTGTCATCTTCATCGGCGAAGGTGCCCCAGGATGGCCATTGCATGGTACAGCATCAGGAAGACTTGCAGTTCTGGTTCCATGGCGGCCGGTGACTCCTCTGTGTCCCTGGAGGTGAGTGTCTCCTTTTATATGATGTGTTTCTGCCGGACTTTTGGTGTTGTTGCTACCGCCCTGGAAATCCTTGCAGTGTGCTATGCCATAATAAGGTGGGCGGATCCATGTCTTACGCCTACCTGTAGGTGGCTACCTCCGTGTTCAGTGGTCGTTCTGCACTTCTGGTTGGTGTGGTACATTGGCTGTCTATGGAGGGATCACCTCCATGGCCATTATTTAGCAGTCATTACGGCCGGCATGGTGATGGTACTACCACCACCATCACCACCATGATGGTAATCTGACCGCCAATGTCCTAATGACCACCTTTATTCCTCAGCTCTGGACACTTAGGCTCAGCATATTGTCTTGGATCTAATAGCGTAAGACTACCGTAGTATCCATTGATCAGAACCTGAGTGTAGAGCTGTCAGTCTCATTCAGAAGACTAAAGATACATATAGAAACATGACAAACAACTTTCTAGGAGCCTTGTGATAGTACAAGTCACGCACAACATATCCTCAAAACAGAGGTCTGGGTGGGGCCCCTATTTTACACTTCACTTCATGACATATGCTGCGCACTGACACCTGACTTGATATTTTTATGCACACTGGCACCTGACTGATCTTTTTGCTGCACACTGACACCTGACTGATCTTTTATTCATATCCACCTAGACTCACTGAGATCTACGCTAGGACTCCAGACTGTATTTACATGACTATTCAACAGAAGTTAACCTACCTCAGGTCCTGCAGACCCTGCCTTATATTTCTATTTCTGGATGCTAGTGGGCCTCCTGCTCTAGGTGATTTGCCCAGCCCTCTCCAAAGTCTAGTGTACAACAACCTAGTGATGCAATATTCACCTGACCCCTGATGTCCTCACCTATACACCATTAATGCACAACCCTACATTTGGGTTTAGAAACAGCTATCTACATACAACCAGATGTACACTGCACCCCCTTCTCCATGTATGATACTCAAGAGAAACATTTCCCCCCATTCCTTCTCTTTTATCCATTTCACATGTTCACTATCTTACCAGCCTTCCTTTCTGGCTCCAGCTCAGTTTATGTTTTTACTTGCTCACAGCCTTGATGAAGGAGTGGACCCCGAAACACATGTTGGCTGGCTGTAGCTTTGGACTATTCATAAAGAAGATTAAATAATACAGACTAAGCATTTTGAATTAATAATGGAGTACTTATGGATATATGAGCTTTGCAAATTAATACTTTATCTTCTGTGGAACATAGATGAACAATGCACCTGTGAGGTTTTGGTTCTGGCGGTTAGGGTGTCAGGCAACTAATTATTTTTTGACACAGGAGTTTTGATCAGTATGTTAGATGTATATATATATATATATATATATATATATATATATATTTATATATATTTATATATATATGTATATATTGTTTTTTTTCAAAAAAACAAAGGCTAAAGGAATGTTATAATGAGGTTCACATTTTACACACACAAACCCATAGAAATTCAGCATTTATAGGTACCTAAGCTAACGAAAACGTATGCTCCCGCATTGCAATGCTTACAAACTCATCATGTAATCAGTGATGTCACTGGCCATGTCATTAGAAATTTAATATTTGAGGTCATAAGACGTGGATTTCGGGGGTGTTAGTTATAGTTATCTCAGGTAACTATATTTGCTGAATTTGTATAGTTTTGATTGTGAAAAATCTGAACTTAACTATAACGTCCCATTAACCTTTGTTTTTTCCAGTGACTATATATATATATATATATATATATTTGTGTGTGTAAAGACATATATATATATATATATACACACACATCACAAGATCACAAGACTATCAGTCATTCCCATGTTCCCTGGTCAATAAGTGGTAAAGTAACAATGTAATATAGGTGCCAAATAAATTGAATTAAAAGTTTCATTCCACGTAAGATTTAAAAAGATTTAAGTAGTCCATACGCTGAGGCATTTGTGGGTCCCTAGAGGTGAAAGTTGGGGATAGTTGGGGATGATTGACTCATTTCAAGATCCTTTTGGAATTTCATGCACAAAGCAAGTACACTGGCCACAACTGCTGACCATGCATGATGGAGAACAAAGTTTGAAAATGCAGCCTGTGCTCGGCAAACATGTGAATCCTAGCTAACTTCCCTGTGCCAAAACAAACAGAGTGTAAGATGGTCTGTGTCTGTTATGAAGTGCTCTTAGATCTTTGAGTAAAGTTTGTGCTAATTAAAACTGCCATAAATAAAATGTGGATTCTGCCTGTGATTTGGCTCTAATGTCTTTCCTCCTTGAAAAATGAATTTCAAAACTTTGATGTCAAAAGGAAATACCCATTTAGTCGCTGAATTTCATAATGTGTAACTGGGAAATCTGGGATCAATCCAGGCCTCCCTGCTTGACCAAACTGTGTAATCCTAGACAAATACTTTATTTAACAGAGCCTCTTTGTTGTTTCTTATCACATATGAGAAAACCTTTAAATATGCCAATTCATTCTGAGGGGTTGTGTGTTTGAAATTGTGCCACCCTCAGATTAGCTTGCTTAGTCACCTTAGGGCCTGAAAAGTGTGATACACGTCTGCATCTCTGTGTGTACACAGAAGATTAAGGCGGTCATTCTGACCGCGGCGGGCGGCGGTAGCCGTCCCCCATGCGGTCACCGCCATTTGGCCGCTCCACGGTCAAAAGACCGCGGAGGCCATTCTGGCTTTCCCGCTGGGCCGGCGGGCGCCCGCCAAAGGAGCGCCGGCTGGCCCAGCGGGAAAGGCCCTGCAACAAAGTCCACCCAAACACCCGCGCATGATTGACACGCGCACTGGGGGATGGAGCCAGCAGATGAATAGTCGGTTACACTTACTTGCAAGCGCGCCTGGCTAAAACGGGGAACCTACCCGCGGCCGTGCTCCCGGATTACTGGGGACGCCACAGTACGTGTGGTTCTAAAACCCGGGCAGCCGGAAGTAGGCATGTCCTGCTGGTGCTCGTGTTACCTAGTAACCAAGCTAAACAGCAGACGAGACTACGCTCGTCATGGCGCGGCTGTTCGGGTGGACTTTGTTTCGGGGAGGTGTGAGTGCTAGTATGAGTTTTTCTAAACTGTGCACACCAGATGGTTTAATGGGCATTTGTGTTTTTTGGGCCACTATTAGTCTCATACATTTAATCAGTAATTATGAGAAATATGATGGACATGAAGTTGACTACAGGGAACTATAATTACACCCATGAGTGTGATAGACTCTCTTTTAAATGTGTAACCCTCGTTTTTTGACTATTGATAATCTAGATTACTTTAATCTTTTTTGTACAACCATTCTTTTTTCATCATGAGTTTTTCCATATCGGCAATTTAGCTTTCTCCAAAACTACATTTAATAATATATTTGGATAGTAGATTTTGTGAACTACTTATTCCGGGTCGAGCCGGGCAGAACCAGTTGTATTGTCATGTCGGGTATTAGCCCATTACCATTTTTAATACAATTTTTTATGTAACTAGTTATTACATTGCACACAATAATGGTCTTGTATTGTTGTTTGTTGATTACCCTACCTCATTCTTAGAGTACCTCGCGCCCGGCCATCGGCCGATGTGGTCCTATGAAGCACGTTCCTCGACAGGGATGGTAGGCTGCCAACCACAAACCCTCCCCTTTTTTTTGCATGCACACGTGTGTCACGGCTGCCACTGTCACTGTGTTTCCCACTGTTTGACACTGTCTTGCTGATGTTATGAATCCATGACATCATTACAACATAGCAACTTGTTATTTTTGCTATGTCTGATTGACACGTGTTTATTTCTATTACAGGGCGACTTGTAGAAATAGTATAGTCAGACGAGTGTAAGTGACTGGATACATTATAACTGATAATTTCAGTGGTCAGTAGTCTTTATAGCCTACTTAGAGGAGAAGTATGTAGTTATTAGGTCCTGAAGAAGCGTCCTTGGATCCGGTTGGACCATAAAGACGCGAAACATGTTAACCCTCTGTTAGGGACAGATGGAAGTTCCTCTTCCCTTTCTTCTCGATACTTTTTGAATAGAGTGTCAGACCATTGTCTCTGTGCCACTCTCCTGATTGTTTTTTAACCTTGGCCTCAACCCCCCAGCTTCTCCTTTCAGGGTGCTGGGCACTGGATGGGCAACACAGGGCAGAGTAGAAGTCTCTCCAGAGACTCCAGGTGCTTGCAGAGAGAAGTCTTTGCTGTCCCTGAGACTTCAAACAACAGGAGGCAAGCTCTAGATCAAGCCCTTGGAGATTTCTTCTCAAGATGGAATGCACACAAAGTCCAGTCTTTGCCCTCTTACTCTGGAAGAAGCAGCAACTGCAGGATATCTCCACAAAGCACAGTCACAGGCAGGGCAGCTCTTCTTCCTCAGCTATTCAGCTCTTCTCCAGGCAGAGGTTCCTCTTGGTTCCAGAAGTGTTTCTCAAGTCTGTGGTTTTGGGTGCCCTTCTTATACCCAATTTCTCCTTTGAAGTAGGCCTACTTCAAAGTAAAGTCTCCTTTGAATGTGAAATCCTGCCTTGCCCAGGCCAGGCCCCAGACACTCACCAGGGTGTTGGAGACTGCATTGCGTGAGGGCAGGCACAGCCCTTTCAGGTGTGAGTGAACACTTCTCCCATCTCTCCTAGCACAGATGGCTCATCAGGCTATGCAGGCTACACCCCAGCTCCCTTTGTGTCACTGTCTAGTGTGAGGTGCAACCAGCCCAACTGTCAAACTGACCCAGACAGGGAATCCACAAATAGGCAGAGTCACAGAAATGGTGTAAGCAAGAAAATGCTCACTTTCTAAAAGTGGCATTTTCAAACACACAATCTTAAAATCAGCTTTACTAAAAGATGTATGTTTTAATTGTGAGCTCAGAGACCCCAAGCTCCACATGTCCATCTGCTCCCAAAGTGAATCTACACTTTAATCAGATTTAAAGGTATCCCCCATGTTAACCTATGAGAGGGACAGGCCTTGCAACAGTGAAAAACGAATTTAGCAATATTTCACTGTCAGGACATATAAAACACATTACTATATGTCCTGCCTTAACCATACACTGTACACTGCCCTTGGGGCTAGCTAGGGCCTACCTTAGGGGTGTCTTACATGTAAGAAAAGGGAAGGTTTAGGCCTGGCGAGTGGGTACACTTGCCAAGTCGAATTTATAGTTAAAACTGCACACACAGACACTGCATTGCCAGGTTTGAGACATGATTACAGAGTTACTTATGTGGGTGGCACAACCAGTGCTGCAGGCCCACTAGTAGGATTTGATTTATAGGCCCTGGGCACCTCTAGTGTACAGTACTAGGGACTTAGTAATAAATCAAATATGCCAATCATGGATAAGCCAATTACATACACATTTTGTAAAGGAGCACTTGCACTACTGGTTAGCAGTGGTAGAATGCCCAGAGTAACAAAAACAGCAAAATCAGAGTCCAGCACACATCAACAACCTGGGGAACAGAGGCAAAAGGTTAAGGGAGACCACGCCAAGGATGAAAGTCTAACAGTCCAGATTTGGATTCAGTAGCTGTTAGAAATGGGGTGTCTAGTTGGCAGAGGTATTCACCTTTGTCCAAACAGGGACCACAATCCTAGTCAGGGTAAGTCACACGCAATCCAAATTATCCTGTGCCCACCCTCTGGTAACTTGGCACTGATAGGTCAGGCTTAACTTAAAATGCAATGTGTAAAGTATTTTGTGCAATAAATGATACAGTAACACAGTAAAAACACAACACAGGTTTAGAAAATATAAGATATTTATCTGGTTATACTAAGGTCAAAACAGTAAAGATTAAAAAAGCACAAGTTGAGATATCACTTTTGCAAGATTAAAAAGAGTCTTAAATCTTAGAAATCAGCATTTGTCTCTTGTTTGCACAAAGTACATGGTTTACGTCCAAATTACCATGCACGGAGACCACAGAGGAGGAGATGTGTGGAAAAATAAGGTGTTCATCAGATTTTCCGACACAGCACAGATGGTGAGAAGTTTCTTTCCACGCTGTAAGGGGCTTTGCATCGATTTTCAGGGTGCAGTTTTGGTTCCTCACTGTGATGCTGGGCTCTTTAGGCACCCAGGGACAATGCAGGGAAAATCCTGGGCATGCGGGAATAAGTCACAGGCATTGCGTCGATCTGGTAGGTGCTGCATCAAATTTTCTTTTGCACGCAGGCACTGCGTCAATTCTTCCCTCAGGAAGTCGGGCTGATTAATTCCGGCTCGGCTGTGAGTCGATCCAGTAGGGCCATGTATTGAATTTCCGGTTGCAATGAAGGTGCTGCATCGATCTTTGCTCGGGAATTCAGGCTGCGTCATTCCAGTTCGGCTGTGCAGTGATTTTCTTGTCACAGGGCAGGCTGTGCCTCGTTTCCGGCAGGCTGTGCATCGATTTTCAGTGCACAAGGAGTTTCCTTGAAGAGGTGAAGTCTTTTTGGCCCTGAGACTTTAAGAAACAGGAGGCAAGCTCAATCCAAGCCCTGGGAGAGTACTTCTCAGCAAAGTCAGAGGGCAACGGAAGGGCAGCAGTCCTTCTAAGCAAAGCAGACCAGAGGAGTCCTTTGGGCAGCCAGGCAGTTCCTCTTGACAGGTTGCAGTTCAGTTCCAGAAGTGTCTGAGTTGGTGGGGTCAGAGACCCAGTTTATATACCTAAAATGTCTTTGAAGTGGGGAAGACTTCACAGAGTGGTTTTGAAGTGCACAAGTTCCCCTTTCAGTACAGGTCTGTCTGGACCTGAAAACAAATACACCAATTGGGTATGAACCAATGTTACCATGTCTGTAGGGTGAGAGCATATGCACTTTAGCACTGCTTAGCAGTAGTAAAGTGTGCAGAGTCCTAAAACCAGCATAAGGAGTGCCAGAAAAGTGGAGGGAGGCAGGCAAAAGGTTGGGGGATGACCACCTGTAGGAGGCTGGCCTGGCTTATAGTGGGTACCTTGTGGTACTTACACCTTGTGCCAGGTCCAGTTATCCCTTGTTAGTAGAGTAGTAGTGTTCTAGCAGCTTAGGCTGATAAAGGTAGCTATAGCAGAGCAGCTTAGGCTGAACTAGGAGACATGCAAAGCTCCTACTATACCACTTATATCACTTAGCACTATATCATAAGAAAACACAATACTCAGAGTGACTAAAAATAAGGGTACTTTATTTTAGTGACAATATGCCAAAAGTATCTCAGAGGATATAATCCCTTAGGAGGTAAGTAATATACACAAAATATACACACACAAACCAAATCAGGTAAGTAAACAGTTAGAAAAGTAGTGCAAACAGTGTAGAACACAATAGAATGCAATAGGAAAGAATAGGCCTAGGGGCAACACAAACCATATACTCCAAAAGTGGAATGCAAACCACGAATCGACCCCAGGCCTAGTGTAGTGTGTAGAGGGTCGCTGGTAGTGTAAGAAAACACTAAGGGTGCCCAAGTTACCCCACCCCAAGACCCAGAAAAGTAGGAGTAAAGTTACCCTACTACGCCAGAAAGACAGTGAAGTCGAGATAGGGGATTCTGCAAGGACAACAACTGACTGCAAAGCACTGAAGACAGATTCCTGGACCTGAAGACCTGTAAAGGAAGGGGACCAAGTCCAAGAGTCACGCAAGTGTCCAGGGGGGGTAGGAGCCCACTAAACCCCGGATGAAGGTGCAAAAGGGCTGCCTTTGGGTGGAATAAGCTGATGATTCTGCAACATGAGTTCTCATTTGGTCAGAAGATGTCCCAGGGTGTGCTGGAGGATGCAGAGTTGATTCCACGCAGAAAGACCCCAAACAAGCCTTGCTAGCTGCAAGAGTTGCAGTTGAAGATTTTGGGTGCTGCCAGAGCCCAGGAAGGACCAGGAGGTCGCCCTTTGGTGGAGGAGACAGAGGGGGCACTCAGCAACACAGAGACCCCATACAGAAGCAGGCAGCACCTGCAGAAGCACCTGAACAGGCGTTCAGAAGATCTGAGCACGACGGTCGACTCAGCACAACAAAAGGGAGTCTCACAAAGTCGGAGTCAAACTCAGCGAGTTGGGCAATGCAGGACGGAGTGCTGGGGACCTGGGCTAGGCTGTGCACAAAAGAATTCTTGCACAGGATTACTGTCTGGTGTGGGGAGGCAAGGACTTACCTCCACCAAATTTGGACAGAAGGGCCACTGGACTGTCAGGGACACTTGGACCCAGCTCCTGTGTTCCAGGGACCAGGCTCGTCAGGATGAGAGGTGATCCAGAGGACCGGTGATGCAGATGTTTGGTGTCTGCGTTGGCAGGGGGAAGATTCCGTCGACCACGGGAGATTTCTTCTTGGCTTCCAGGTCAGGGTGAAGGCAGACAGCCCTCAGAGCATGCACCACCAGGAAACAGTCGAGAAAGCCGGCAGGATGAGGCACTACAATGTTGATGGTAGTCTTCTTGCTACTTTGTTGCAGTTTTGGAGGCATCCTGGAGTAGTCAGCAGTCGATCCTTGGCAGAAGTGGAAGAGGGAAGTGCAGAGGAACTCTGGTGAGCTCTTGCATTCATTATCTGGTGAGATAACCACAGGAGAGACCATAACTAGCCCACAGAGGAGGATTGGCTACAGAGAAAGGGGTTTTGTGCCAGAGCAGGGCTGGGGGGATCCCTGAACTGGTGTAGACTGGCCTATGCAAGGAGTGCAACATCTGTGCCCTTCAAAGCATTTCCAGAGGCCAGGAGAGGCTACTCCTCTCATGCCCTTCACACCTATTTCCAAAGGGAGAGGATGTAACACCCTTTCTCAGAGGAAATCCTCTGTTCTGCCTTCCTGGGACTGGGCTGCCCAGGCCCCAGGGGGGAGGAAACCTGCCTGAGGGTTGGCAGCAGCGGTAGCTGCTGAGAAAACCCCAGAAAGTTAGTTTGGCAGTACCCGAGCTGTATGCTGGAGACCAGAATGGTATTGAGGTGACAATTCCATGATCCTAGACATGTTACATGGCCATGTTCGGAGTTACCATGGTGAAGCTACATATAGGTATTGACCTATATGTAGTGCATGCGTGTAATGGTGTCCCCGCACTCACAAAGTCCGGGGAAATTGCCGTGAACAATGTGGGGGCACCTTGGCTAGTGCCAGGGTGCCCACACACTAAGTAACTTTGCACCTAACCTTCACTAAGTGAGGGTTAGACATATAGGTGACTTATAAGTTACTTAAGTGCAGTGTAAAATGGCTGTGAAATAACATGGACGTTATTTCACTCAGGCTGCAGTGGCAGTCCTGTGTAAGAATTGTCTGAGCTCCCTATGGGTGGCAAAAGAAATGCTGCAGCCCATAGGGAACTCCTGGAACCCCAATACCCTGGGTATCTAGGTACCATATACTAGGGAATTATAAGGATGTTCCAGTGTGCCAATCAGAATTGGTCAAATTAGTCACTAGCCTGCAGTGACAATTTTAAAAGCAGAGAGAGCATAAACACTGAGGTTCTGATTAGCAGAGCCTCATTGATACAGTTAGGTACCACACAGGGAACACATATAGGACACAAACTTATGAGCACTGGGGTCCTGGCTAGCAGGATCCCAGTGACACATATCAAACACACTGACAACATAGGGTTTTCACTATGAGCACTGGGCCCTGGCTAGCAGGATCCCAGTGAGACAGTAAAAACACCCTGACATATACTCACAAACAGGCCAAAGGTGGGGGTAACAAGACTAGAAAGAGGCTACCTTCCTACACCACCCTCAGGTTGTCAGGTCTAACAGCAGCCAAGCAGTGCACCAAATGGTTAACAAATCTATAAAAGTGGCATTTTCAAACAGACAATCTTAAAAACAACGTTACCAAAAAATGTATTTTTCAATTGTGAGTTCAGAGACCTCAAACTCCATCTCTATCTGCTCCTGCTGGAAAACTGCACTTAAAAGAAATTTAAAGGTAATCCCCATGTTAACTTATGGGGAACATAGGCCTTGGGAATACCGAATTTGGCAGTATTTCACTATCAGGACATGTAAAACACACCAGTACATGTCCTACCTTTTAAATACACTGCACCTTGCCAGTGGAGCTACCTACAGGCTACCTCAGGGGTGCCTTATATGTACTAAATGGGAAAGCTTGGGCCTTACTTGTGAGTACACTTAACAGGTTGACATGGCAGTTTAAAACTGCACACAGAGACACTGCAATGGTCTGAGACATGCCTACAGGGTTACTCATGTGGGTGGCACAATCAGTGCTGCAGGACCACTAGTAGCATTTGATTTATAGGCCCTTGGCTACTAGGAACTTACTAGTAAATCACATATGCCAAACATGGATAACCAATCATAATCATAATTTACAGAGGCAGCACTTGCACTTTAGCACTGGTCAGAAGTGGTGAAGTGCCCAGAGTACCAAAAACCAGCACAAAAAAAAAACACATAGTCATAGTCAAAATCATAGGAAGCAGTGACAAAAAGACAGGGGAAACCACGCCAATGGTGCTAGGTCTAACATGTGGACCACTCAGCTGAAAGTGGGGATGTTGTACCTGGCCCGTTTTACAGAGTCATCCACACACTTTTTGTCTATCTCCTCCTATATTTTTACCTCTTTTTGTTGGCTCCAGGACTCTGGGCACTTTATCACTGCTGATCAGTGCTAAAGTGCATGTGCTCTCCCTTTTAAACTTGGCATGATTGGTTACTCTGATTCGCTTATTTAACTTACCTGTAAGTCCATTGTACAGTGGTATCCCTTATACTCAGGCCTGTAAATTAAATGCTACAAGTTGGCCTGCAGCGCAGCTCGCGCCACCCACAGAAGTAGCCTTTCAAACCTGTCTCAGGCCTGCCACATCACAGCCTGCATGTGCAGTTTACTGCCACAGGGACCAGGCATCTAATTTACTTGCCAGGCCTAGAACTCCCCTTTTACTACATAAAAGTCACTCCTAAGGTAGGCCCTAGCTAGCCCTATGGGCAGGGTGATGTGTAGGACCTATGTCTTTATGTACTACATGTTCTAGTAGTGACAAACAGCCTATTTAGTTTCACACTACTGTGAGCACTGCTCCTCTCATAGAATTGCATGGGAAATCCCCTAACATATGTATAAGTGGTATTGTTTTATCTATAAGGGGTGACGCAGGCATGCTTTGTATGATTGGAATGGTAGTGAGAAATGTTGCTTTCAGGTGCAGGTGGGTTTTTCATTACCATTGTAGAAATTGTACTTGTAGAAGGGTAGAAAGTGGGCATTTCTCTGTGCTTATAACTCTGGTGTTTTGCAGCTTGACTCCAATCCACGTCTGTGACAGCGTAACAGATGGGCTATGTGCATGCTTCTCAGAAAGCGTGTTCACATTGTGGTTCTAAAAATTCTGGACCCATGTAATTTACTTTGCCACAACAGTACGATTTTAGTATCAAAAGACCGATAATGACTAGTACACTAAGCATGAGCATTTTCGCTCAATTCCAGCAGCGTTTTCACCTCGAAATCGCCATTTTCGTCCTGCACTCGTGAATCCCATTTTTTAAAGTTGCCCTCACATAGGCTTATAATACAGTCGGATTTGATTCCAAGGACACGTACACCTTGATTGACTTTTCTCTGACCTGGACAAGCTGGAACCATTGCCTCAGGCCAAACCTGTTTGGTCAGTCCCTCTCCCAGTGGCCGAATCAGATAGCATCAAGGCACACCATGCCATAAAACCCTTATTATCGCTCACACACCCTGCCTAATCTTACTCCCACCTGCACCTGCTCTTTTCTTCTTCTTACTTTACGAGGGGGAGGTGCCCGTTTTTATTGGGGGTCCACACTTATCTGATGTGAAATTCTAGGCCTTGCCGGGTAATTTATTATGGGTTGGATGACATGAAATATGAGGTTTCATCATGACACTGTTTTTTTCCTTTGTAGTGAAGACATGTGAATGACCAACCAAAATGTCAAGAATGTTTGCCTGAAGCTTAAAAAACTGTATATAAGGAAACCTGATTTTGCATTGACACACAGTCTCCTGAGAACATACAAGTCGTGCTGTTGTACTTCTAGGACGCCTGTCAATTGGTTGCAGCCAATAAATTCGATCTTTGACTTCACCTAGAAGACTCTGAGTTTCTGTAGTCTGAATCAGGAAAGTACCCGAGGTCTTTGGGTGTACCCTGGCACCGCTGGGTTACCGGATCAGTACCGGTTCTGAAAAACCCAGTACCTCAGTTGGCGCCCAACGTGGGGCGATACCAGCGGTACCGGTCCAAGCCTGAGGTCCGTGAGGAGCTTCGTGTGAAAATTCTGGAGGAAGGCCGCCACTTCATCGACCCCTGCATGTCGACGTGGTCCGAAAGTCTTTGCTGCGAGGTTCCCCGCTTCCCGACGGCTACGAAGGACTGCTGCCCTGGCTATCGCCCTGATTTGGACCCTTGATTTTTGGTAGAGCGAAACGATAAGACAAGTCTTCTGGTGACGTCATTGATATTTTCAGTTAAGTATAAGTGGAGCGTCTCCCAGTCCTTAGTTGGACACTTGGTTTGGTCCTTAGTTGGACACTTGGTTTGGTCCTTAGTTGGACACTTGGTTTGGTCCTTAAGTTGGACATTTGGTTTGGTATCCCTTCGGGATCACTTTGATTTGGAACTTGCAAGTACCAAAGCCGAAGGACTCGTGTATTCACGAGACTATCGTAAACGATAATCCTTTGAAGTTTGAAGCTAGACTAGTGAGCGAAGATGCCTGGTCTTAGCAGACTTGGAAATTTGTTTTGTCTTGGTTGTAAAAGGGACTCCCGGTTGGAGGACTCATGTCCGGTTCCTCCGATTGGAACTCCAAATTATGAACTATATGTGAAGCACGGAGTAGGCCCCATCACATATAATGAAGTATGGATCCGTTACACCAGAAAAGATGGTGTTTTAAAATGGCCCCAAAATGGTAGCTTTGACACAGAAATCTTAGATAACCTCGAAGTTAGACTTTTTAAGAAGAAAGCCCGGCCGGCAATGTTTGATTCTTTCCGCTTATGGCGTAAAGAAGCCAAGCAAAAGGAAATTAAATTAGCTAAGAAAAATAAGAGAGAAAAAGGTATTTCGATTATGCAAGCTGCTATACAGTTTAAAGATAACGAAGCAGAACAGTTGAATGAGCAGTTGCATAGGCGACATAAAATGACAGTAGATAAATGCTATCCAGTTTTGTCGCCTCTTCAGCAAGATGCAGCAAAAGACTCTGAAAAAGATCCCCTAATGTCGCATTTGCTAAGTTCGCCACCACCCTATGCGCAGAATGCAACGGCACCTCCGCAACCTCTAGTTGCACAACCAGTGGTTGCATTGCCTCCTGCTCCTCCCCAGCACCCACCAGCTATTCTTCAGTTGGTTCCTATTCCTCCGGTGCAGCCTTCTCAAGGGCCACCGGCTTTGACATCTGCTCTGCCTTTACTTCCTACAACTTTGACTACTATAGCGACTACCACTCCTGGTATTGTTTCTGACACTGCTTCTGTCTCTGCCTTGTCTCATTCTGTTTTTCCTCCTGTTAATTTGTCAACCTCTCCCTCTATCCGTCAGAGAATGACAAACACTGTGACTAGTCTTTTATCCCCTCTCTTTGGGTCATTAGCTACGACCCCAGTTACAGAGCGTAATCAATTGCGTAGCCAATTGCCTGATGGTATGGAGAAAGAGACACTGAATTATTTGGCGCATAAATGGGTTACTGAACCAGCGAGATATGAACTAGAGTCTGTTATGGATGTCTTCCATCAGTGGGAAGAACCGAAACAGAGATACGTTTTTGAGAAAATGTGTACTTTTCTTTCTGAGGATTTAGAGGAAAATGGTTTGGAGACCAATCCGCCTAAGTTGTGTCGTGTACGGTTTGATTTTTCGACAGGTTTGATTGTGGGTTCAGATGTCGAGAAAGCAGTTGCGACGTTATTGTCGTTTAGGACTGAAGGTGTTTCCAGGTTATTGTTTAAATATGATTCTTCTGCTAAAAAGAAAGGGAAACAGTACCCCATGAGAGAAGTTCCCCCACAGTGGAGGGAAGGGGACCCAAATGCTAATCCACCTGTCCTGCCTCACTTCCAGCGTGTATGGGTACACGTTCCATGGAAGCGAGCTGAAGTTTTAGCCCTTAAGCAGACATTGCCTGATCCCCGTAAGAATCCTACAGGGTATTACAAGGAATTGTCACAGACTGCGGGGTCTTGCATTATGAATTTAGCGGACATAGACATGTTGTTTGGGAATGTTGTTCCACAGCCTTTATGGGGAAAGATTCGCCATGCAGACCATGCTCAAGAATTAGGTGACACATGGGCGAATGTTGCTGCTGCAGATGCCCGACAAATTGGTGGTGCTAAACCTGAGCCTTTAGTGACAGAACTTCCTGGTAGAATTATTGATTACATGAAAACTATAATGCCTGCGATGCGTGTAAACTGGGATAAATTGTCTGCATGTAAGCAAAAGAAAGAAGAAACGGTATCAGATTTCTTCACCAGGTTTGAAGAAACGTTTGTGGACCACAGTGGTCAAGATATGAGCACGGAAGGTGGTCAACGTTTGTTCGTCGATAAATTTGTGCATAATCTGCTTCCTGAGTTGTGTAAAAAGTTAAAAGATTCAGAAAGTTCTTGGGCAGTTTCCTCTTCAGCGCAGATATTGGCTACTGCACAATACTACAAAAATAGAGATAAAGATGAGAGAGATAGAGTAGAGAAGAAAACAAAAGATTTGAAAACGAAGGTTCTGTTACAACAAGCGTACCCGCCACATGGTGGTCAGAATAGTGGTGCACAGAACAACTATCAGAATAACTATCAGCCCCAACCGTTTCAGAGAAACTCGCAAAGAGCCGAGTATGCTCAACCACGTATCCCAGTAGGTCCCAATCAGTGTTCATATTGCAAGGAAGAGGGTCATTTCAAGTATAGTTGCCCTGCTTTGCTGCAGCGCGCAAATGGTACTTCCGGTTTAAGAGGTCGAGGTGTTCCACAAGCACCTAGAGGAAGAAGACGTGGATATGTTCCCCAGAACGCGCGCCCATTCCTCCCTCAAAACTCAATAAACAGATTTGATCAACAGGTTAATGCATCCGGTAGGACGGCTCAGTACTATACTGATGATTACTATACAGAGGGTGAGCATTTGGACAGTAATGATTGCTAGGACAGCCATAGACAAAGAGAGGGAGTTGTTTCAGTTCCAGTAGATCAGAGTGGGCCTTATGTTGAGGTGATCGCATCAGGTGTGTCAGAACCTTTTCTGTTGGATACTGGTGCTACCAAGAGTTCTATTATGCACTCAAAACTCCCTGGCGCACCTTTGTCTGGCGAAACAAATGTATCAGTAGGTTTTTCCGGCGCCCCAGTTAGAAATCCGATTTCTAACCCTATATCTCTTTCTGTTGGACCTTGTAAATTTGAAACACCCCTTATTTTGACGACAGGTTGTGGCGAGAACTTGTTAGGATTAGATTTGTTAAAAAGATTGTATGCGACATTGTATTGCTCTCCTTCTGGAGTGCAACTCACATTGGGTAAGAAAGTGGTTTCACCAATGTATTTGTCAAAGGACAGATTTCCACCAGAATTTTCGTCTCTTCCTAATACTCTTTGGGCTACTGGACCTAATGATGTAGGTCTTTTGGAAATTCAGCCATATGTGATAACATTAAAAGCCAATGTTAAAATGCCACGTATTCCCCAATACAAGATCTCTAGTGAGGGGGAAAAGCGTTGATGGCAATTATTCGTGATCTGATTGAGAAGGATGTAATTGAAGAGACAAGAGGCAACGTTTGCAATAGTCCTGTTTTGCCTGTCTTGAAGCATACTGACCCTACTCAGCCACCTGTTTATAGGTTTGTAATTGATCTTAGACAGGTGAACAAAATAGTTGTGCCACAGTTTCCAGTCGTCCCCGATATCACTGCATTGTTGACAATGATTCCGGCTTCAGCCACTTGGTTCTCAGTAATAGACCTGAAGAATGCTTTCTTCAGCATCCCTATTGCAGAAGAGAGCAGGGACATTTTTGGCTTCAATTTGGGAGGACGAAGCTTCAGATTTAAGAGAGCTCCTCAAGGCTATTGTGAAAGTCCATCCATCTATAGTCAGGCTTTGAAAGCACAACTTGACACTCTTATGTTACCTGATGGCGCCACTCTCATTCAATATGTCGATGATTTGCTAGTTGCCGCAGATACTAAGGAGATCTGCAAAGAAGCAACATTGTCATTATTGCGTCATTTGTCTGATTTACACCACAAAGTGTCCCTTTCAAAGTTACAGTATTGTCAAAAAGAAGTGACCTATTTAGGTCATCTCTTTTCGAAGGAGGGAAGGCAACTGACCCCAGAGAGAATCAGAGCTGTTGCAGCAATGAGTGTGCCAAGAACACAAAGAGAAGTGCGTGCTTTCTTGGGTATTACATCATATTGCAGACAATGGATACCTAATTTTTCGTTAATAGCCAAACCCTTGGTGGCATTAACTTGTAAAGATATACCGAATCCCGTCCCATGGTCTGAAGATTGTCAGAAAAGTTTTGTCGAATTACGTGATGCATTATGTTCAGCTCCTGTGTTGGGTACCCCCAACTACAGCAAGCCTTTTACATTGTATGTCCATGAGAAAGAAGGTTGTGCGTTAGCAGTTTTGACACAACAGTTTGGAGACAGGGAGCGTCCATGCGCCTATTTCTCTTGAACCTTAGACCCAGTAGCTAAGGCACTACCGAGCTGCTTAAGAGCGGCAGCGGCAGCTGCTGTTTCTATCCGACAGTCTGCTTGTTTAGTGATGAATAACACATTAGTCGTAATGGTTCCACATGCAGTGGACACGTTGTTAAACAGAACCAAGACACAGCATTTAACTAGTGCTCGATTGTCAGGTTACGAGTTGACATTGTTAGCAAGCCATGTACATATAAAAAGATGCACTACACTTAACCCAGCTACGTTATTGCCAATTGTGACGGAGTTAGATACTTCTGAACAACATGATTGTCTCCGTAGAACAGAAGAGGAAACGAAAGGGAGAATAGACCTTCTGGACACTCCCATTGCAAAGAGTGATGGTACTTTGTGGGTGGATGGTTCATGCTTTAAGCTCCCGAATGGTGACACGACTGCGGCGTATGCTGTGACAACTTTGTGTACGATTGTTGAAGCTGCACGTATCCCACATAATTCAGCCCAAGCAGCTGAGTTAATAGCCCTAACAAGAGCATGTACAGTATCAAAAGGAATGAAAGTGACTATCTATACCGATAGCCAATATGCGTTTGGTGTGGCCCATAGTTTTGGGCGTTTGTAGAAGGAACGTGGGTTCCTGACCTCGCATGGAACTAAAATACAGCATGGTCAGTTGGTAAATGAGCTCCTTGATTCACTTACTTTACCGTTGCAAGTTGCGATTGTGAAGTGTAGCGCACATAAAAAGGTGACTGATGATGTTGGTCGTGGGAATGCATTTGCTGACGAGGTCGCAAAAGAAACGGCAAGGAATGTGATGAGCCGAATGTATGTCGCGAGCCCTGCAAGATGGATTGGTGATGTTGGAATGTGTGAAGACACGATAGAAAGCGTGAAATCGATTCAAGCTGAAGCCACAGAGAGAGAATTGAGTGTGTGGAGAGAAAGTACGGGTAAATTGGATGCGAATGGTTGTTGGGTCGAGTTGTCAGAACATCAGAGATGGTTGCTACCCGATTCGTATGTGCTTGCAGTAGTTACAATGGCTCATGGAATGGCTCACATCAGTGTGAAAGGAATTTGTAAGTTGTTGGCCCCAGTATGGCAAAATGCAGGAATTCCCAAGTGCGCAGAAAATGTAGTTAAAAATTGCATGGTATGCCTGAAACACAACCCTGGTAGAGGAACCCCAACTCCAGCTGGTCATTTTGCACCTCCTACGTATCCGTTTGAGGTTTTGCAGCTAGATTTCATCCACATGGAGAGGTGCAACAACTTAAAATATGTACTCGTTGTTGTTTGTGCCTTTTCAAGATGGGTGGAAGCCTATCCCCTAAAAGACAATACTGTGCTGTCCACAGCCAAAGCCCTTGTGAAAGAGTTCTTCCCTAGGTTCGGAATGCCGAGAATGATCTGGAGTGACAATGGAAGTGAATTTGTGGGTCAAGTGATGAAGAAAGTATGCGAAGGGCTAGGCATCAACCAAAAGTTTCACGCTGCAAATCACCCCCAATCAGCTGGATTAGTGGAGTGCTATAACGGCACTCTAAAGCTAAAATTGGCCAAGATACAAGCGAGCTCTGGTCTCAAATGGCCTGACGCTCTACCCTTAGCACTCCTATCAACCAGAATGACTGTGCATTCACGAGTGAAACTTAGTCCTTACGAAATAGTCTTTGGCCGCCCGGCCAATATATGGGGAGTGCCTAGGCCCAAGAAATTCAGCGAGATAGAGCATCCTGTCTTGCTTGACTATCTGTATGAATTGACGGCTAAATTGCGTGTCTTACATCAACAGGTCCACGACACCTTGCCTCCGGTCTCTGAATCTCCAGGTCATCCCATTGAGCCTGGATCCTGGGTTTTAATAAAGAACTTTCAGCGAACCAAAAACGAGCAGCCCAGGTGGACCGGACAGCACCTCGTTCTTCTCTCCACAAGATCAGCTGTTCGAGTAGAAGGGAAGAAACACTGGATCCATGGGACCCATTGCAAAAGGGTACCCCTACCTCTGACATGTGACCGGTGGGTCCAGGAAGGTGTCGCCGACTCAGAGACTGAAACCGTGCCACGTTTTCTGCCTTTCAGCGATGCACGAATAAAAGGAACACTCACTGAGAAAGAAAGTGATGACATTTTACAATCAGCAGTATCACCGTCAGTTCGATTGGACACTACAGAACCTGAACTCCTTTTTCAGGACCACACGATACCTGGGACTAACCGTTATAATCTACAACCAAGAATAAAGGACAAATAAAATAGTTTACTTTTCTTCTCTTTAGCAAAGTTCTCCAATATGGAAAATTATTTTTGAATGACTTTTTGCTTTTTGTATTTTTTTTTAACCTCCATCCGGGTTCGGCTGTAGGATCGTGGCTGAAAAGACTTAGGGGGGTAGCCTGTGGACACAAGGTCTACAGGTCTGGTTTGTTCTAGGGCGGCCTGGAACATTCAGAACACTCCTAAGTGAAGTAAACCAACCGCCACGAACGGCAACGGTTAGAGGATGGAATCTTTCCAAAATGGAGAACATGTTGAAAGACTGAGTTTCAAGAAGAGAATATGTGAAACGATAACCAGGAAACGTTTTTTGCTGCTGTGCACTTTTATGTTATTTAGTATACTTATGTTTTTTATAGGATATATTTTATTCTGTTTTAACGTGATATTGGCACCCACTACCTCGTCTGCACCTCCTCCTTCCACTGTTTCCCCACATTCTTTTCAGCTCCTCCCTAAACATGAATCTGCTAGGAGACTAGAGTTCATTAATAACTCCTTCATCCAGCTTTTGCACCAACACCAACTAGTGATAAATACAACTAACTGTTGGGTGTGTGGCCTTATGCCTCACACAGCAGATAAAGGTATCCCTTATCTGATCCTGCCTTTCAGCCACAATGGTTCCGTGTGGGCATTCAGAACGATATTCATCTATGCACACTACCCCCTACGTTTTGCGGAAGACAACCCTAAGAAAAATGCTTTAGTTAAAGGTATCATAGACATGATGAAGGACAATATCTCCTACGAGACTATCCCCAGAGATGAGACAATGGCATATATAGGATGGAACATGACCGGATATGAAGCCACAATGAATGAGAAACAGCAAGCTAAGATATCTTCCCTGATTTGGGTTGTACCCCATCAGGGTCACCTGTGTCTGCAAGGTACTGGCAAGAATCCCAGAGCTCAGCTAGGGGAAAGCGTCTGCACTGAGACATATGTCTTCGCATCTCAGACCTCCCCTCCGCTCTTGGCAGCTAAGGGCACCTATTTCATCTGCCATGATAGAGCCTTTACATGGTTGCCCCCTGACTTTTCGGGCACATGCTTCGTTTCGTTCCTGTTGCCCCCTACCTACACAGCAGCGGCAGATTACCACAAGACAAGGATAGTTAGAGGCGTATTCAGTGAAGAAGACACTGCAGGACAAGAATTTGGGGACTTCGTAAAGGGTTTTCTGCCGTTCTGGGGACAAATAAGCAACAGCAGGAGCATAAGGCAATTGATAAGAGTGGTTGAATCCACCGTGGCTGAAACCGCTGGTGCCCTTGGTAACTTGACTGCTGAGCTCCAGTCGGATCGTCTTATGACCCTTCAGAACAGGGTCGCATTAGATGTCATCCTTGCAGACCGGGGTGGAGTATGTACATTGATCCAGTCGAGTTGCTGTGTTTTTGTCCCAGATAACGCTCCAACAGTATACCAGGCCATCTCCAAACTGCATAGAATTTCCGAATCTATTCATTTAGATAAAGGAGATTGGTCATTAATGGGATGGCTCTGGGAACTGATATCAGCATGGGGATGGAAGATTCTGATGGTCATTGGGATGATCTTGGCCATTCTTTTTCTGTTCTGTCTATGCGTGCAGTGTGCTCCTGCGATATGTGGCCTCTGTGTTACATCATGCATAAGGAAACCTGCACCAAGAGACGAGCTAAATACTAGGATGATGTTACAGCAACATCTCAACGACTTTAGAAACATAGACCTGGACTCAGATTAGCATGAGAATAGGTTTATTGCCTATGTAAGGGCAAAAGGAGGGTTTGTGGTTCTAAAAATTCTGGACCCATGTAATTTACTTTGCCACAACAGTACGATTTTAGTATCAAAAGACCGATAATGACTAGTACACTAAGCATGAGCATTTTCGCTCAATTCCAGCAGCGTTTTCACCTCGAAATCGCCATTTTCGTCCTGCACTCGTGAATCCCATTTTTTAAAGTTGCCCTCACATAGGCTTATAATACAGTCGGATTTGATTCCAAGGACACGTACACCTTGATTGACTTTTCTCTGACCTGGACAAGCTGGAACCATTGCCTCAGGCCAAACCTGTTTGGTCAGTCCCTCTCCCAGTGGCCGAATCAGATAGCATCAAGGCACACCATGCCATAAAACCCTTATTATCGCTCACACACCCTGCCTAATCTTACTCCCACCTGCACCTGCTCTTTTCTTCTTCTTACTTTACGAGGGGGAGGTGCCCGTTTTTATTGGGGGTCCACACTTATCTGATGTGAAATTCTAGGCCTTGCCGGGTAATTTATTATGGGTTGGATGACATGAAATATGAGGTTTCATCATGACACTGTTTTTTTCCTTTGTAGTGAAGACATGTGAATGACCAACCAAAATGTCAAGAATGTTTGCCTGAAGCTTAAAAAACTGTATATAAGGAAACCTGATTTTGCATTGACACACAGTCTCCTGAGAACATACAAGTCGTGCTGTTGTACTTCTAGGACGCCTGTCAATTGGTTGCAGCCAATAAATTCGATCTTTGACTTCACCTAGAAGACTCTGAGTTTCTGTAGTCTGAATCAGGAAAGTACCCGAGGTCTTTGGGTGTACCCTGGCACCGCTGGGTTACCGGATCAGTACCGGTTCTGAAAAACCCAGTACCTCAGTTGGCGCCCAACGTGGGGCGATACCAGCGGTACCGGTCCAAGCCTGAGGTCCGTGAGGAGCTTCGTGTGAAAATTCTGGAGGAAGGCCGCCACTTCATCGACCCCTGCATGTCGACGTGGTCCGAAAGTCTTTGCTGCGAGGTTCCCCGCTTCCCGACGGCTACGAAGGACTGCTGCCCTGGCTATCGCCCTGATTTGGACCCTTGATTTTTGGTAGAGCGAAACGATAAGACAAGTCTTCTGGTGACGTCATTGATATTTTCAGTTAAGTATAAGTGGAGTGTCTCCCAGTCCTTAGTTGGACACTTGGTTTGGTCCTTAGTTGGACACTTGGTTTGGTCCTTAGTTGGACACTTGGTTTGGTCCTTAAGTTGGACATTTGGTTTGGTATCCCTTCGGGATCACTTTGATTTGGAACTTGCAAGTACCAAAGCCGAAGGACTCGTGTATTCACGAGACTATCGTAAACGATAATCCTTTGAAGTTTGAAGCTAGACTAGTGAGCGAAGATGCCTGGTCTTAGCAGACTTGGAAATTTGTTTTGTCTTGGTTGTAAAAGGGACTCCCGGTTGGAGGACTCATGTCCGGTTCCTCCGATTGGAACTCCAAATTATGAACTATATGTGAAGCACGGAGTAGGCCCCATCACATATAATGAAGTATGGATCCGTTACACCAGAAAAGATGGTGTTTTAAAATGGCCCCAAAATGGTAGCTTTGACACAGAAATCTTAGATAACCTCGAAGTTAGACTTTTTAAGAAGAAAGCCCGGCCGGCAATGTTTGATTCTTTCCGCTTATGGCGTAAAGAAGCCAAGCAAAAGGAAATTAAATTAGCTAAGAAAAATAAGAGAGAAAAAGGTATTTCGATTATGCAAGCTGCTATACAGTTTAAAGATAACGAAGCAGAACAGTTGAATGAGCAGTTGCATAGGCGACATAAAATGACAGTAGATAAATGCTATCCAGTTTTGTCGCCTCTTCAGCAAGATGCAGCAAAAGACTCTGAAAAAGATCCCCTAATGTCGCATTTGCTAAGTTCGCCACCACCCTATGCGCAGAATGCAACGGCACCTCCGCAACCTCTAGTTGCACAACCAGTGGTTGCATTGCCTCCTGCTCCTCCCCAGCACCCACCAGCTATTCTTCAGTTGGTTCCTATTCCTCCGGTGCAGCCTTCTCAAGGGCCACCGGCTTTGACATCTGCTCTGCCTTTACTTCCTACAACTTTGACTACTATAGCGACTACCACTCCTGGTATTGTTTCTGACACTGCTTCTGTCTCTGCCTTGTCTCATTCTGTTTTTCCTCCTGTTAATTTGTCAACCTCTCCCTCTATCCGTCAGAGAATGACAAACACTGTGACTAGTCTTTTATCCCCTCTCTTTGGGTCATTAGCTACGACCCCAGTTACAGAGCGTAATCAATTGCGTAGCCAATTGCCTGATGGTATGGAGAAAGAGACACTGAATTATTTGGCGCATAAATGGGTTACTGAACCAGCGAGATATGAACTAGAGTCTGTTATGGATGTCTTCCATCAGTGGGAAGAACCGAAACAGAGATACGTTTTTGAGAAAATGTGTACTTTTCTTTCTGAGGATTTAGAGGAAAATGGTTTGGAGACCAATCCGCCTAAGTTGTGTCGTGTACGGTTTGATTTTTCGACAGGTTTGATTGTGGGTTCAGATGTCGAGAAAGCAGTTGCGACGTTATTGTCGTTTAGGACTGAAGGTGTTTCCAGGTTATTGTTTAAATATGATTCTTCTGCTAAAAAGAAAGGGAAACAGTACCCCATGAGAGAAGTTCCCCCACAGTGGAGGGAAGGGGACCCAAATGCTAATCCACCTGTCCTGCCTCACTTCCAGCGTGTATGGGTACACGTTCCATGGAAGCGAGCTGAAGTTTTAGCCCTTAAGCAGACATTGCCTGATCCCCGTAAGAATCCTACAGGGTATTACAAGGAATTGTCACAGACTGCGGGGTCTTGCATTATGAATTTAGCGGACATAGACATGTTGTTTGGGAATGTTGTTCCACAGCCTTTATTGGGAAAGATTCGCCATGCAGACCATGCTCAAGAATTAGGTGACACATGGGCGAATGTTGCTGCTGCAGATGCCCGACAAATTGGTGGTGCTAAACCTGAGCCTTTAGTGACAGAACTTCCTGGTAGAATTATTGATTACATGAAAACTATAATGCCTGCGATGCGTGTAAACTGGGATAAATTGTCTGCATGTAAGCAAAAGAAAGAAGAAACGGTATCAGATTTCTTCACCAGGTTTGAAGAAACGTTTGTGGACCACAGTGGTCAAGATATGAGCACGGAAGGTGGTCAACGTTTGTTCGTCGATAAATTTGTGCATAATCTGCTTCCTGAGTTGTGTAAAAAGTTAAAAGATTCAGAAAGTTCTTGGGCAGTTTCCTCTTCAGCGCAGATATTGGCTACTGCACAATACTACAAAAATAGAGATAAAGATGAGAGAGATAGAGTAGAGAAGAAAACAAAAGATTTGAAAACGAAGGTTCTGTTACAACAAGCGTACCCGCCACATGGTGGTCAGAATAGTGGTGCACAGAACAACTATCAGAATAACTATCAGCCCCAACCGTTTCAGAGAAACTCGCAAAGAGCCGAGTATGCTCAACCACGTATCCCAGTAGGTCCCAATCAGTGTTCATATTGCAAGGAAGAGGGTCATTTCAAGTATAGTTGCCCTGCTTTGCTGCAGCGCGCAAATGGTACTTCCGGTTTAAGAGGTCGAGGTGTTCCACAAGCACCTAGAGGAAGAGGACGTGGATATGTTCCCCAGAACGCGCGCCCATTCCTCCCTCAAAACTCAATAAACAGATTTGATCAACAGGTTAATGCATCCGGTAGGACGGCTCAGTACTATACTGATGATTACTATACAGAGGGTGAGCATTTGGACAGTAATGATTGCTAGGACAGCCATAGACAAAGAGAGGGAGTTGTTTCAGTTCCAGTAGATCAGAGTGGGCCTTATGTTGAGGTGATCGCATCAGGTGTGTCAGAACCTTTTCTGTTGGATACTGGTGCTACCAAGAGTTCTATTATGCACTCAAAACTCCCTGGCGCACCTTTGTCTGGCGAAACAAATGTATCAGTAGGTTTTTCCGGCGCCCCAGTTAGAAATCCGATTTCTAACCCTATATCTCTTTCTGTTGGACCTTGTAAATTTGAAACACCCCTTATTTTGACGACAGGTTGTGGCGAGAACTTGTTAGGATTAGATTTGTTAAAAAGATTGTATGCGACATTGTATTGCTCTCCTTCTGGAGTGCAACTCACATTGGGTAAGAAAGTGGTTTCACCAATGTATTTGTCAAAGGACAGATTTCCACCAGAATTTTCGTCTCTTCCTAATACTCTTTGGGCTACTGGACCTAATGATGTAGGTCTTTTGGAAATTCAGCCATATGTGATAACATTAAAAGCCAATGTTAAAATGCCACGTATTCCCCAATACAAGATCTCTAGTGAGGGGGAAAAGCGTTGATGGCAATTATTCGTGATCTGATTGAGAAGGATGTAATTGAAGAGACAAGAGGCAACGTTTGCAATAGTCCTGTTTTGCCTGTCTTGAAGCATACTGACCCTACTCAGCCACCTGTTTATAGGTTTGTAATTGATCTTAGACAGGTGAACAAAATAGTTGTGCCACAGTTTCCAGTCGTCCCCGATATCACTGCATTGTTGACAATGATTCCGGCTTCAGCCACTTGGTTCTCAGTAATAGACCTGAAGAATGCTTTCTTCAGCATCCCTATTGCAGAAGAGAGCAGGGACATTTTTGGCTTCAATTTGGGAGGACGAAGCTTCAGATTTAAGAGAGCTCCTCAAGGCTATTGTGAAAGTCCATCCATCTATAGTCAGGCTTTGAAAGCACAACTTGACACTCTTATGTTACCTGATGGCGCCACTCTCATTCAATATGTCGATGATTTGCTAGTTGCCGCAGATACTAAGGAGATCTGCAAAGAAGCAACATTGTCATTATTGCGTCATTTGTCTGATTTACACCACAAAGTGTCCCTTTCAAAGTTACAGTATTGTCAAAAAGAAGTGACCTATTTAGGTCATCTCTTTTCGAAGGAGGGAAGGCAACTGACCCCAGAGAGAATCAGAGCTGTTGCAGCAATGAGTGTGCCAAGAACACAAAGAGAAGTGCGTGCTTTCTTGGGTATTACATCATATTGCAGACAATGGATACCTAATTTTTCGTTAATAGCCAAACCCTTGGTGGCATTAACTTGTAAAGATATACCGAATCCCGTCCCATGGTCTGAAGATTGTCAGAAAAGTTTTGTCGAATTACGTGATGCATTATGTTCAGCTCCTGTGTTGGGTACCCCCAACTACAGCAAGCCTTTTACATTGTATGTCCATGAGAAAGAAGGTTGTGCGTTAGCAGTTTTGACACAACAGTTTGGAGACAGGGAGCGTCCATGCGCCTATTTCTCTTGAACCTTAGACCCAGTAGCTAAGGCACTACCGAGCTGCTTAAGAGCGGCAGCGGCAGCTGCTGTTTCTATCCGACAGTCTGCTTGTTTAGTGATGAATAACACATTAGTCGTAATGGTTCCACATGCAGTGGACACGTTGTTAAACAGAACCAAGACACAGCATTTAACTAGTGCTCGATTGTCAGGTTACGAGTTGACATTGTTAGCAAGCCATGTACATATAAAAAGATGCACTACACTTAACCCAGCTACGTTATTGCCAATTGTGACGGAGTTAGATACTTCTGAACAACATGATTGTCTCCGTAGAACAGAAGAGGAAACGAAAGGGAGAATAGACCTTCTGGACACTCCCATTGCAAAGAGTGATGGTACTTTGTGGGTGGATGGTTCATGCTTTAAGCTCCCGAATGGTGACACGACTGCGGCGTATGCTGTGACAACTTTGTGTACGATTGTTGAAGCTGCACGTATCCCACATAATTCAGCCCAAGCAGCTGAGTTAATAGCCCTAACAAGAGCATGTACAGTATCAAAAGGAATGAAAGTGACTATCTATACCGATAGCCAATATGCGTTTGGTGTGGCCCATAGTTTTGGGCGTTTGTAGAAGGAACGTGGGTTCCTGACCTCGCATGGAACTAAAATACAGCATGGTCAGTTGGTAAATGAGCTCCTTGATTCACTTACTTTACCGTTGCAAGTTGCGATTGTGAAGTGTAGCGCACATAAAAAGGTGACTGATGATGTTGGTCGTGGGAATGCATTTGCTGACGAGGTCGCAAAAGAAACGGCAAGGAATGTGATGAGCCGAATGTATGTCGCGAGCCCTGCAAGATGGATTGGTGATGTTGGAATGTGTGAAGACACGATAGAAAGCGTGAAATCGATTCAAGCTGAAGCCACAGAGAGAGAATTGAGTGTGTGGAGAGAAAGTACGGGTAAATTGGATGCGAATGGTTGTTGGGTCGAGTTGTCAGAACATCAGAGATGGTTGCTACCCGATTCGTATGTGCTTGCAGTAGTTACAATGGCTCATGGAATGGCTCACATCAGTGTGAAAGGAATTTGTAAGTTGTTGGCCCCAGTATGGCAAAATGCAGGAATTCCCAAGTGCGCAGAAAATGTAGTTAAAAATTGCATGGTATGCCTGAAACACAACCCTGGTAGAGGAACCCCAACTCCAGCTGGTCATTTTGCACCTCCTACGTATCCGTTTGAGGTTTTGCAGCTAGATTTCATCCACATGGAGAGGTGCAACAACTTAAAATATGTACTCGTTGTTGTTTGTGCCTTTTCAAGATGGGTGGAAGCCTATCCCCTAAAAGACAATACTGTGCTGTCCACAGCCAAAGCCCTTGTGAAAGAGTTCTTCCCTAGGTTCGGAATGCCGAGAATGATCTGGAGTGACAATGGAAGTGAATTTGTGGGTCAAGTGATGAAGAAAGTATGCGAAGGGCTAGGCATCAACCAAAAGTTTCACGCTGCAAATCACCCCCAATCAGCTGGATTAGTGGAGTGCTATAACGGCACTCTAAAGCTAAAATTGGCCAAGATACAAGCGAGCTCTGGTCTCAAATGGCCTGACGCTCTACCCTTAGCACTCCTATCAACCAGAATGACTGTGCATTCACGAGTGAAACTTAGTCCTTACGAAATAGTCTTTGGCCGCCCGGCCAATATATGGGGAGTGCCTAGGCCCAAGAAATTCAGCGAGATAGAGCATCCTGTCTTGCTTGACTATCTGTATGAATTGACGGCTAAATTGCGTGTCTTACATCAACAGGTCCACGACACCTTGCCTCCGGTCTCTGAATCTCCAGGTCATCCCATTGAGCCTGGATCCTGGGTTTTAATAAAGAACTTTCAGCGAACCAAAAACGAGCAGCCCAGGTGGACCGGACAGCACCTCGTTCTTCTCTCCACAAGATCAGCTGTTCGAGTAGAAGGGAAGAAACACTGGATCCATGGGACCCATTGCAAAAGGGTACCCCTACCTCTGACATGTGACCGGTGGGTCCAGGAAGGTGTCGCCGACTCAGAGACTGAAACCGTGCCACGTTTTCTGCCTTTCAGCGATGCACGAATAAAAGGAACACTCACTGAGAAAGAAAGTGATGACATTTTACAATCAGCAGTATCACCGTCAGTTCGATTGGACACTACAGAACCTGAACTCCTTTTTCAGGACCACACGATACCTGGGACTAACCGTTATAATCTACAACCAAGAATAAAGGACAAATAAAATAGTTTACTTTTCTTCTCTTTAGCAAAGTTCTCCAATATGGAAAATTATTTTTGAATGACTTTTTGCTTTTTGTATTTTTTTTTAACCTCCATCCGGGTTCGGCTGTAGGATCGTGGCTGAAAAGACTTAGGGGGGTAGCCTGTGGACACAAGGTCTACAGGTCTGGTTTGTTCTAGGGCGGCCTGGAACATTCAGAACACTCCTAAGTGAAGTAAACCAACCGCCACGAACGGCAACGGTTAGAGGATGGAATCTTTCCAAAATGGAGAACATGTTGAAAGACTGAGTTTCAAGAAGAGAATATGTGAAACGATAACCAGGAAACGTTTTTTGCTGCTGTGCACTTTTATGTTATTTAGTATACTTATGTTTTTTATAGGATATATTTTATTCTGTTTTAACGTGATATTGGCACCCACTACCTCGTCTGCACCTCCTCCTTCCACTGTTTCCCCACATTCTTTTCAGCTCCTCCCTAAACATGAATCTGCTAGGAGACTAGAGTTCATTAATAACTCCTTCATCCAGCTTTTGCACCAACACCAACTAGTGATAAATACAACTAACTGTTGGGTGTGTGGCCTTATGCCTCACACAGCAGATAAAGGTATCCCTTATCTGATCCTGCCTTTCAGCCACAATGGTTGCGTGTGAGCATTCAGAACGATATTCATCTATGCACACTACCCCCTACGTTTTGCGGAAGACAACCCTAAGAAAAATGCTTTAGTTAAAGGTATCATAGACATGATGAAGGACAATATCTCCTACGAGACTATCCCCAGAGATGAGACAATGGCATATATAGGATGGAACATGACCGGATATGAAGCCACAATGAATGAGAAACAGCAAGCTAAGATATCTTCCCTGATTTGGGTTGTACCCCATCAGGGTCACCTGTGTCTGCAAGGTACTGGCAAGAATCCCAGAGCTCAGCTAGGGGAAAGCGTCTGCACTGAGACATATGTCTTCGCATCTCAGACCTCCCCTCCGCTCTTGGCAGCTAAGGGCACCTATTTCATCTGCCATGATAGAGCCTTTACATGGTTGCCCCCTGACTTTTCGGGCACATGCTTCGTTTCGTTCCTGTTGCCCCCTACCTACACAGCAGCGGCAGATTACCACAAGACAAGGATAGTTAGAGGCGTATTCAGTGAAGAAGACACTGCAGGACAAGAATTTGGGGACTTCGTAAAGGGTTTTCTGCCGTTCTGGGGACAAATAAGCAACAGCAGGAGCATAAGGCAATTGATAAGAGTGGTTGAATCCACCGTGGCTGAAACCGCTGGTGCCCTTGGTAACTTGACTGCTGAGCTCCAGTCGGATCGTCTTATGACCCTTCAGAACAGGGTCGCATTAGATGTCATCCTTGCAGACCGGGGTGGAGTATGTACATTGATCCAGTCGAGTTGCTGTGTTTTTGTCCCAGATAACGCTCCAACAGTATACCAGGCCATCTCCAAACTGCATAGAATTTCCGAATCTATTCATTTAGATAAAGGAGATTGGTCATTAATGGGATGGCTCTGGGAACTGATATCAGCATGGGGATGGAAGATTCTGATGGTCATTGGGATGATCTTGGCCATTCTTTTTCTGTTCTGTCTATGCGTGCAGTGTGCTCCTGCGATATGTGGCCTCTGTGTTACATCATGCATAAGGAAACCTGCACCAAGAGACGAGCTAAATACTAGGATGATGTTACAGCAACATCTCAACGACTTTAGAAACATAGACCTGGACTCAGATTAGCATGAGAATAGGTTTATTGCCTATGTAAGGGCAAAAGGAGGGTTTGTGGTTCTAAAAATTCTGGACCCATGTAATTTACTTTGCCACAACAGTACGATTTTAGTATCAAAAGACCGATAATGACTAGTACACTAAGCATGAGCATTTTCGCTCAATTCCAGCAGCGTTTTCACCTCGAAATCGCCATTTTCGTCCTGCACTCGTGAATCCCATTTTTTAAAGTTGCCCTCACATAGGCTTATAATACAGTCGGATTTGATTCCAAGGACACGTACACCTTGATTGACTTTTCTCTGACCTGGACAAGCTGGAACCATTGCCTCAGGCCAAACCTGTTTGGTCAGTCCCTCTCCCAGTGGCCGAATCAGATAGCATCAAGGCACACCATGCCATAAAACCCTTATTATCGCTCACACACCCTGCCTAATCTTACTCCCACCTGCACCTGCTCTTTTCTTCTTCTTACTTTACGAGGGGGAGGTGCCCGTTTTTATTGGGGGTCCACACTTATCTGATGTGAAATTCTAGGCCTTGCCGGGTAATTTATTATGGGTTGGATGACATGAAATATGAGGTTTCATCATGACACTGTTTTTTTCCTTTGTAGTGAAGACATGTGAATGACCAACCAAAATGTCAAGAATGTTTGCCTGAAGCTTAAAAAACTGTATATAAGGAAACCTGATTTTGCATTGACACACAGTCTCCTGAGAACATACAAGTCGTGCTGTTGTACTTCTAGGACGCCTGTCAATTGGTTGCAGCCAATAAATTCGATCTTTGACTTCACCTAGAAGACTCTGAGTTTCTGTAGTCTGAATCAGGAAAGTACCCGAGGTCTTTGGGTGTACCCTGGCACCGCTGGGTTACCGGATCAGTACCGGTTCTGAAAAACCCAGTACCTCAGTTGGCGCCCAACGTGGGGCGATACCAGCGGTACCGGTCCAAGCCTGAGGTCCGTGAGGAGCTTCGTGTGAAAATTCTGGAGGAAGGCCGCCACTTCATCGACCCCTGCATGTCGACGTGGTCCGAAAGTCTTTGCTGCGAGGTTCCCCGCTTCCCGACGGCTACGAAGGACTGCTGCCCTGGCTATCGCCCTGATTTGGACCCTTGATTTTTGGTAGAGCGAAACGATAAGACAAGTCTTCTGGTGACGTCATTGATATTTTCAGTTAAGTATAAGTGGAGCGTCTCCCAGTCCTTAGTTGGACACTTGGTTTGGTCCTTAGTTGGACACTTGGTTTGGTCCTTAGTTGGACACTTGGTTTGGTCCTTAAGTTGGACATTTGGTTTGGTATCCCTTCGGGATCACTTTGATTTGGAACTTGCAAGTACCAAAGCCGAAGGACTCGTGTATTCACGAGACTATCGTAAACGATAATCCTTTGAAGTTTGAAGCTAGACTAGTGAGCGAAGATGCCTGGTCTTAGCAGACTTGGAAATTTGTTTTGTCTTGGTTGTAAAAGGGACTCCCGGTTGGAGGACTCATGTCCGGTTCCTCCGATTGGAACTCCAAATTATGAACTATATGTGAAGCACGGAGTAGGCCCCATCACATATAATGAAGTATGGATCCGTTACACCAGAAAAGATGGTGTTTTAAAATGGCCCCAAAATGGTAGCTTTGACACAGAAATCTTAGATAACCTCGAAGTTAGACTTTTTAAGAAGAAAGCCCGGCCGGCAATGTTTGATTCTTTCCGCTTATGGCGTAAAGAAGCCAAGCAAAAGGAAATTAAATTAGCTAAGAAAAATAAGAGAGAAAAAGGTATTTCGATTATGCAAGCTGCTATACAGTTTAAAGATAACGAAGCAGAACAGTTGAATGAGCAGTTGCATAGGCGACATAAAATGACAGTAGATAAATGCTATCCAGTTTTGTCGCCTCTTCAGCAAGATGCAGCAAAAGACTCTGAAAAAGATCCCCTAATGTCGCATTTGCTAAGTTCGCCACCACCCTATGCGCAGAATGCAACGGCACCTCCGCAACCTCTAGTTGCACAACCAGTGGTTGCATTGCCTCCTGCTCCTCCCCAGCACCCACCAGCTATTCTTCAGTTGGTTCCTATTCCTCCGGTGCAGCCTTCTCAAGGGCCACCGGCTTTGACATCTGCTCTGCCTTTACTTCCTACAACTTTGACTACTATAGCGACTACCACTCCTGGTATTGTTTCTGACACTGCTTCTGTCTCTGCCTTGTCTCATTCTGTTTTTCCTCCTGTTAATTTGTCAACCTCTCCCTCTATCCGTCAGAGAATGACAAACACTGTGACTAGTCTTTTATCCCCTCTCTTTGGGTCATTAGCTACGACCCCAGTTACAGAGCGTAATCAATTGCGTAGCCAATTGCCTGATGGTATGGAGAAAGAGACACTGAATTATTTGGCGCATAAATGGGTTACTGAACCAGCGAGATATGAACTAGAGTCTGTTATGGATGTCTTCCATCAGTGGGAAGAACCGAAACAGAGATACGTTTTTGAGAAAATGTGTACTTTTCTTTCTGAGGATTTAGAGGAAAATGGTTTGGAGACCAATCCGCCTAAGTTGTGTCGTGTACGGTTTGATTTTTCGACAGGTTTGATTGTGGGTTCAGATGTCGAGAAAGCAGTTGCGACGTTATTGTCGTTTAGGACTGAAGGTGTTTCCAGGTTATTGTTTAAATATGATTCTTCTGCTAAAAAGAAAGGGAAACAGTACCCCATGAGAGAAGTTCCCCCACAGTGGAGGGAAGGGGACCCAAATGCTAATCCACCTGTCCTGCCTCACTTCCAGCGTGTATGGGTACACGTTCCATGGAAGCGAGCTGAAGTTTTAGCCCTTAAGCAGACATTGCCTGATCCCCGTAAGAATCCTACAGGGTATTACAAGGAATTGTCACAGACTGCGGGGTCTTGCATTATGAATTTAGCGGACATAGACATGTTGTTTGGGAATGTTGTTCCACAGCCTTTATGGGGAAAGATTCGCCATGCAGACCATGCTCAAGAATTAGGTGACACATGGGCGAATGTTGCTGCTGCAGATGCCCGACAAATTGGTGGTGCTAAACCTGAGCCTTTAGTGACAGAACTTCCTGGTAGAATTATTGATTACATGAAAACTATAATGCCTGCGATGCGTGTAAACTGGGATAAATTGTCTGCATGTAAGCAAAAGAAAGAAGAAACGGTATCAGATTTCTTCACCAGGTTTGAAGAAACGTTTGTGGACCACAGTGGTCAAGATATGAGCACGGAAGGTGGTCAACGTTTGTTCGTCGATAAATTTGTGCATAATCTGCTTCCTGAGTTGTGTAAAAAGTTAAAAGATTCAGAAAGTTCTTGGGCAGTTTCCTCTTCAGCGCAGATATTGGCTACTGCACAATACTACAAAAATAGAGATAAAGATGAGAGAGATAGAGTAGAGAAGAAAACAAAAGATTTGAAAACGAAGGTTCTGTTACAACAAGCGTACCCGCCACATGGTGGTCAGAATAGTGGTGCACAGAACAACTATCAGAATAACTATCAGCCCCAACCGTTTCAGAGAAACTCGCAAAGAGCCGAGTATGCTCAACCACGTATCCCAGTAGGTCCCAATCAGTGTTCATATTGCAAGGAAGAGGGTCATTTCAAGTATAGTTGCCCTGCTTTGCTGCAGCGCGCAAATGGTACTTCCGGTTTAAGAGGTCGAGGTGTTCCACAAGCACCTAGAGGAAGAAGACGTGGATATGTTCCCCAGAACGCGCGCCCATTCCTCCCTCAAAACTCAATAAACAGATTTGATCAACAGGTTAATGCATCCGGTAGGACGGCTCAGTACTATACTGATGATTACTATACAGAGGGTGAGCATTTGGACAGTAATGATTGCTAGGACAGCCATAGACAAAGAGAGGGAGTTGTTTCAGTTCCAGTAGATCAGAGTGGGCCTTATGTTGAGGTGATCGCATCAGGTGTGTCAGAACCTTTTCTGTTGGATACTGGTGCTACCAAGAGTTCTATTATGCACTCAAAACTCCCTGGCGCACCTTTGTCTGGCGAAACAAATGTATCAGTAGGTTTTTCCGGCGCCCCAGTTAGAAATCCGATTTCTAACCCTATATCTCTTTCTGTTGGACCTTGTAAATTTGAAACACCCCTTATTTTGACGACAGGTTGTGGCGAGAACTTGTTAGGATTAGATTTGTTAAAAAGATTGTATGCGACATTGTATTGCTCTCCTTCTGGAGTGCAACTCACATTGGGTAAGAAAGTGGTTTCACCAATGTATTTGTCAAAGGACAGATTTCCACCAGAATTTTCGTCTCTTCCTAATACTCTTTGGGCTACTGGACCTAATGATGTAGGTCTTTTGGAAATTCAGCCATATGTGATAACATTAAAAGCCAATGTTAAAATGCCACGTATTCCCCAATACAAGATCTCTAGTGAGGGGGAAAAGCGTTGATGGCAATTATTCGTGATCTGATTGAGAAGGATGTAATTGAAGAGACAAGAGGCAACGTTTGCAATAGTCCTGTTTTGCCTGTCTTGAAGCATACTGACCCTACTCAGCCACCTGTTTATAGGTTTGTAATTGATCTTAGACAGGTGAACAAAATAGTTGTGCCACAGTTTCCAGTCGTCCCCGATATCACTGCATTGTTGACAATGATTCCGGCTTCAGCCACTTGGTTCTCAGTAATAGACCTGAAGAATGCTTTCTTCAGCATCCCTATTGCAGAAGAGAGCAGGGACATTTTTGGCTTCAATTTGGGAGGACGAAGCTTCAGATTTAAGAGAGCTCCTCAAGGCTATTGTGAAAGTCCATCCATCTATAGTCAGGCTTTGAAAGCACAACTTGACACTCTTATGTTACCTGATGGCGCCACTCTCATTCAATATGTCGATGATTTGCTAGTTGCCGCAGATACTAAGGAGATCTGCAAAGAAGCAACATTGTCATTATTGCGTCATTTGTCTGATTTACACCACAAAGTGTCCCTTTCAAAGTTACAGTATTGTCAAAAAGAAGTGACCTATTTAGGTCATCTCTTTTCGAAGGAGGGAAGGCAACTGACCCCAGAGAGAATCAGAGCTGTTGCAGCAATGAGTGTGCCAAGAACACAAAGAGAAGTGCGTGCTTTCTTGGGTATTACATCATATTGCAGACAATGGATACCTAATTTTTCGTTAATAGCCAAACCCTTGGTGGCATTAACTTGTAAAGATATACCGAATCCCGTCCCATGGTCTGAAGATTGTCAGAAAAGTTTTGTCGAATTACGTGATGCATTATGTTCAGCTCCTGTGTTGGGTACCCCCAACTACAGCAAGCCTTTTACATTGTATGTCCATGAGAAAGAAGGTTGTGCGTTAGCAGTTTTGACACAACAGTTTGGAGACAGGGAGCGTCCATGCGCCTATTTCTCTTGAACCTTAGACCCAGTAGCTAAGGCACTACCGAGCTGCTTAAGAGCGGCAGCGGCAGCTGCTGTTTCTATCCGACAGTCTGCTTGTTTAGTGATGAATAACACATTAGTCGTAATGGTTCCACATGCAGTGGACACGTTGTTAAACAGAACCAAGACACAGCATTTAACTAGTGCTCGATTGTCAGGTTACGAGTTGACATTGTTAGCAAGCCATGTACATATAAAAAGATGCACTACACTTAACCCAGCTACGTTATTGCCAATTGTGACGGAGTTAGATACTTCTGAACAACATGATTGTCTCCGTAGAACAGAAGAGGAAACGAAAGGGAGAATAGACCTTCTGGACACTCCCATTGCAAAGAGTGATGGTACTTTGTGGGTGGATGGTTCATGCTTTAAGCTCCCGAATGGTGACACGACTGCGGCGTATGCTGTGACAACTTTGTGTACGATTGTTGAAGCTGCACGTATCCCACATAATTCAGCCCAAGCAGCTGAGTTAATAGCCCTAACAAGAGCATGTACAGTATCAAAAGGAATGAAAGTGACTATCTATACCGATAGCCAATATGCGTTTGGTGTGGCCCATAGTTTTGGGCGTTTGTAGAAGGAACGTGGGTTCCTGACCTCGCATGGAACTAAAATACAGCATGGTCAGTTGGTAAATGAGCTCCTTGATTCACTTACTTTACCGTTGCAAGTTGCGATTGTGAAGTGTAGCGCACATAAAAAGGTGACTGATGATGTTGGTCGTGGGAATGCATTTGCTGACGAGGTCGCAAAAGAAACGGCAAGGAATGTGATGAGCCGAATGTATGTCGCGAGCCCTGCAAGATGGATTGGTGATGTTGGAATGTGTGAAGACACGATAGAAAGCGTGAAATCGATTCAAGCTGAAGCCACAGAGAGAGAATTGAGTGTGTGGAGAGAAAGTACGGGTAAATTGGATGCGAATGGTTGTTGGGTCGAGTTGTCAGAACATCAGAGATGGTTGCTACCCGATTCGTATGTGCTTGCAGTAGTTACAATGGCTCATGGAATGGCTCACATCAGTGTGAAAGGAATTTGTAAGTTGTTGGCCCCAGTATGGCAAAATGCAGGAATTCCCAAGTGCGCAGAAAATGTAGTTAAAAATTGCATGGTATGCCTGAAACACAACCCTGGTAGAGGAACCCCAACTCCAGCTGGTCATTTTGCACCTCCTACGTATCCGTTTGAGGTTTTGCAGCTAGATTTCATCCACATGGAGAGGTGCAACAACTTAAAATATGTACTCGTTGTTGTTTGTGCCTTTTCAAGATGGGTGGAAGCCTATCCCCTAAAAGACAATACTGTGCTGTCCACAGCCAAAGCCCTTGTGAAAGAGTTCTTCCCTAGGTTCGGAATGCCGAGAATGATCTGGAGTGACAATGGAAGTGAATTTGTGGGTCAAGTGATGAAGAAAGTATGCGAAGGGCTAGGCATCAACCAAAAGTTTCACGCTGCAAATCACCCCCAATCAGCTGGATTAGTGGAGTGCTATAACGGCACTCTAAAGCTAAAATTGGCCAAGATACAAGCGAGCTCTGGTCTCAAATGGCCTGACGCTCTACCCTTAGCACTCCTATCAACCAGAATGACTGTGCATTCACGAGTGAAACTTAGTCCTTACGAAATAGTCTTTGGCCGCCCGGCCAATATATGGGGAGTGCCTAGGCCCAAGAAATTCAGCGAGATAGAGCATCCTGTCTTGCTTGACTATCTGTATGAATTGACGGCTAAATTGCGTGTCTTACATCAACAGGTCCACGACACCTTGCCTCCGGTCTCTGAATCTCCAGGTCATCCCATTGAGCCTGGATCCTGGGTTTTAATAAAGAACTTTCAGCGAACCAAAAACGAGCAGCCCAGGTGGACCGGACAGCACCTCGTTCTTCTCTCCACAAGATCAGCTGTTCGAGTAGAAGGGAAGAAACACTGGATCCATGGGACCCATTGCAAAAGGGTACCCCTACCTCTGACATGTGACCGGTGGGTCCAGGAAGGTGTCGCCGACTCAGAGACTGAAACCGTGCCACGTTTTCTGCCTTTCAGCGATGCACGAATAAAAGGAACACTCACTGAGAAAGAAAGTGATGACATTTTACAATCAGCAGTATCACCGTCAGTTCGATTGGACACTACAGAACCTGAACTCCTTTTTCAGGACCACACGATACCTGGGACTAACCGTTATAATCTACAACCAAGAATAAAGGACAAATAAAATAGTTTACTTTTCTTCTCTTTAGCAAAGTTCTCCAATATGGAAAATTATTTTTGAATGACTTTTTGCTTTTTGTATTTTTTTTTAACCTCCATCCGGGTTCGGCTGTAGGATCGTGGCTGAAAAGACTTAGGGGGGTAGCCTGTGGACACAAGGTCTACAGGTCTGGTTTGTTCTAGGGCGGCCTGGAACATTCAGAACACTCCTAAGTGAAGTAAACCAACCGCCACGAACGGCAACGGTTAGAGGATGGAATCTTTCCAAAATGGAGAACATGTTGAAAGACTGAGTTTCAAGAAGAGAATATGTGAAACGATAACCAGGAAACGTTTTTTGCTGCTGTGCACTTTTATGTTATTTAGTATACTTATGTTTTTTATAGGATATATTTTATTCTGTTTTAACGTGATATTGGCACCCACTACCTCGTCTGCACCTCCTCCTTCCACTGTTTCCCCACATTCTTTTCAGCTCCTCCCTAAACATGAATCTGCTAGGAGACTAGAGTTCATTAATAACTCCTTCATCCAGCTTTTGCACCAACACCAACTAGTGATAAATACAACTAACTGTTGGGTGTGTGGCCTTATGCCTCACACAGCAGATAAAGGTATCCCTTATCTGATCCTGCCTTTCAGCCACAATGGTTCCGTGTGGGCATTCAGAACGATATTCATCTATGCACACTACCCCCTACGTTTTGCGGAAGACAACCCTAAGAAAAATGCTTTAGTTAAAGGTATCATAGACATGATGAAGGACAATATCTCCTACGAGACTATCCCCAGAGATGAGACAATGGCATATATAGGATGGAACATGACCGGATATGAAGCCACAATGAATGAGAAACAGCAAGCTAAGATATCTTCCCTGATTTGGGTTGTACCCCATCAGGGTCACCTGTGTCTGCAAGGTACTGGCAAGAATCCCAGAGCTCAGCTAGGGGAAAGCGTCTGCACTGAGACATATGTCTTCGCATCTCAGACCTCCCCTCCGCTCTTGGCAGCTAAGGGCACCTATTTCATCTGCCATGATAGAGCCTTTACATGGTTGCCCCCTGACTTTTCGGGCACATGCTTCGTTTCGTTCCTGTTGCCCCCTACCTACACAGCAGCGGCAGATTACCACAAGACAAGGATAGTTAGAGGCGTATTCAGTGAAGAAGACACTGCAGGACAAGAATTTGGGGACTTCGTAAAGGGTTTTCTGCCGTTCTGGGGACAAATAAGCAACAGCAGGAGCATAAGGCAATTGATAAGAGTGGTTGAATCCACCGTGGCTGAAACCGCTGGTGCCCTTGGTAACTTGACTGCTGAGCTCCAGTCGGATCGTCTTATGACCCTTCAGAACAGGGTCGCATTAGATGTCATCCTTGCAGACCGGGGTGGAGTATGTACATTGATCCAGTCGAGTTGCTGTGTTTTTGTCCCAGATAACGCTCCAACAGTATACCAGGCCATCTCCAAACTGCATAGAATTTCCGAATCTATTCATTTAGATAAAGGAGATTGGTCATTAATGGGATGGCTCTGGGAACTGATATCAGCATGGGGATGGAAGATTCTGATGGTCATTGGGATGATCTTGGCCATTCTTTTTCTGTTCTGTCTATGCGTGCAGTGTGCTCCTGCGATATGTGGCCTCTGTGTTACATCATGCATAAGGAAACCTGCACCAAGAGACGAGCTAAATACTAGGATGATGTTACAGCAACATCTCAACGACTTTAGAAACATAGACCTGGACTCAGATTAGCATGAGAATAGGTTTATTGCCTATGTAAGGGCAAAAGGAGGGTTTGTGGTTCTAAAAATTCTGGACCCATGTAATTTACTTTGCCACAACAGTACGATTTTAGTATCAAAAGACCGATAATGACTAGTACACTAAGCATGAGCATTTTCGCTCAATTCCAGCAGCGTTTTCACCTCGAAATCGCCATTTTCGTCCTGCACTCGTGAATCCCATTTTTTAAAGTTGCCCTCACATAGGCTTATAATACAGTCGGATTTGATTCCAAGGACACGTACACCTTGATTGACTTTTCTCTGACCTGGACAAGCTGGAACCATTGCCTCAGGCCAAACCTGTTTGGTCAGTCCCTCTCCCAGTGGCCGAATCAGATAGCATCAAGGCACACCATGCCATAAAACCCTTATTATCGCTCATACACCCTGCCTAATCTTACTCCCACCTGCACCTGCTCTTTTCTTCTTCTTACTTTACGAGGGGGAGGTGCCCGTTTTTATTGGGGGTCCACACTTATCTGATGTGAAATTCTAGGCCTTGCCGGGTAATTTATTATGGGTTGGATGACATGAAATATGAGGTTTCATCATGACACTGTTTTTTTCCTTTGTAGTGAAGACATGTGAATGACCAACCAAAATGTCAAGAATGTTTGCCTGAAGCTTAAAAAACTGTATATAAGGAAACCTGATTTTGCATTGACACACAGTCTCCTGAGAACATACAAGTCGTGCTGTTGTACTTCTAGGACGCCTGTCAATTGGTTGCAGCCAATAAATTCGATCTTTGACTTCACCTAGAAGACTCTGAGTTTCTGTAGTCTGAATCAGGAAAGTACCCGAGGTCTTTGGGTGTACCCTGGCACCGCTGGGTTACCGGATCAGTACCGGTTCTGAAAAACCCAGTACCTCAGTTGGCGCCCAACGTGGGGCGATACCAGCGGTACCGGTCCAAGCCTGAGGTCCGTGAGGAGCTTCGTGTGAAAATTCTGGAGGAAGGCCGCCACTTCATCGACCCCTGCATGTCGACGTGGTCCGAAAGTCTTTGCTGCGAGGTTCCCCGCTTCCCGACGGCTACGAAGGACTGCTGCCCTGGCTATCGCCCTGATTTGGACCCTTGATTTTTGGTAGAGCGAAACGATAAGACAAGTCTTCTGGTGACGTCATTGATATTTTCAGTTAAGTATAAGTGGAGTGTCTCCCAGTCCTTAGTTGGACACTTGGTTTGGTCCTTAGTTGGACACTTGGTTTGGTCCTTAGTTGGACACTTGGTTTGGTCCTTAAGTTGGACATTTGGTTTGGTATCCCTTCGGGATCACTTTGATTTGGAACTTGCAAGTACCAAAGCCGAAGGACTCGTGTATTCACGAGACTATCGTAAACGATAATCCTTTGAAGTTTGAAGCTAGACTAGTGAGCGAAGATGCCTGGTCTTAGCAGACTTGGAAATTTGTTTTGTCTTGGTTGTAAAAGGGACTCCCGGTTGGAGGACTCATGTCCGGTTCCTCCGATTGGAACTCCAAATTATGAACTATATGTGAAGCACGGAGTAGGCCCCATCACATATAATGAAGTATGGATCCGTTACACCAGAAAAGATGGTGTTTTAAAATGGCCCCAAAATGGTAGCTTTGACACAGAAATCTTAGATAACCTCGAAGTTAGACTTTTTAAGAAGAAAGCCCGGCCGGCAATGTTTGATTCTTTCCGCTTATGGCGTAAAGAAGCCAAGCAAAAGGAAATTAAATTAGCTAAGAAAAATAAGAGAGAAAAAGGTATTTCGATTATGCAAGCTGCTATACAGTTTAAAGATAACGAAGCAGAACAGTTGAATGAGCAGTTGCATAGGCGACATAAAATGACAGTAGATAAATGCTATCCAGTTTTGTCGCCTCTTCAGCAAGATGCAGCAAAAGACTCTGAAAAAGATCCCCTAATGTCGCATTTGCTAAGTTCGCCACCACCCTATGCGCAGAATGCAACGGCACCTCCGCAACCTCTAGTTGCACAACCAGTGGTTGCATTGCCTCCTGCTCCTCCCCAGCACCCACCAGCTATTCTTCAGTTGGTTCCTATTCCTCCGGTGCAGCCTTCTCAAGGGCCACCGGCTTTGACATCTGCTCTGCCTTTACTTCCTACAACTTTGACTACTATAGCGACTACCACTCCTGGTATTGTTTCTGACACTGCTTCTGTCTCTGCCTTGTCTCATTCTGTTTTTCCTCCTGTTAATTTGTCAACCTCTCCCTCTATCCGTCAGAGAATGACAAACACTGTGACTAGTCTTTTATCCCCTCTCTTTGGGTCATTAGCTACGACCCCAGTTACAGAGCGTAATCAATTGCGTAGCCAATTGCCTGATGGTATGGAGAAAGAGACACTGAATTATTTGGCGCATAAATGGGTTACTGAACCAGCGAGATATGAACTAGAGTCTGTTATGGATGTCTTCCATCAGTGGGAAGAACCGAAACAGAGATACGTTTTTGAGAAAATGTGTACTTTTCTTTCTGAGGATTTAGAGGAAAATGGTTTGGAGACCAATCCGCCTAAGTTGTGTCGTGTACGGTTTGATTTTTCGACAGGTTTGATTGTGGGTTCAGATGTCGAGAAAGCAGTTGCGACGTTATTGTCGTTTAGGACTGAAGGTGTTTCCAGGTTATTGTTTAAATATGATTCTTCTGCTAAAAAGAAAGGGAAACAGTACCCCATGAGAGAAGTTCCCCCACAGTGGAGGGAAGGGGACCCAAATGCTAATCCACCTGTCCTGCCTCACTTCCAGCGTGTATGGGTACACGTTCCATGGAAGCGAGCTGAAGTTTTAGCCCTTAAGCAGACATTGCCTGATCCCCGTAAGAATCCTACAGGGTATTACAAGGAATTGTCACAGACTGCGGGGTCTTGCATTATGAATTTAGCGGACATAGACATGTTGTTTGGGAATGTTGTTCCACAGCCTTTATTGGGAAAGATTCGCCATGCAGACCATGCTCAAGAATTAGGTGACACATGGGCGAATGTTGCTGCTGCAGATGCCCGACAAATTGGTGGTGCTAAACCTGAGCCTTTAGTGACAGAACTTCCTGGTAGAATTATTGATTACATGAAAACTATAATGCCTGCGATGCGTGTAAACTGGGATAAATTGTCTGCATGTAAGCAAAAGAAAGAAGAAACGGTATCAGATTTCTTCACCAGGTTTGAAGAAACGTTTGTGGACCACAGTGGTCAAGATATGAGCACGGAAGGTGGTCAACGTTTGTTCGTCGATAAATTTGTGCATAATCTGCTTCCTGAGTTGTGTAAAAAGTTAAAAGATTCAGAAAGTTCTTGGGCAGTTTCCTCTTCAGCGCAGATATTGGCTACTGCACAATACTACAAAAATAGAGATAAAGATGAGAGAGATAGAGTAGAGAAGAAAACAAAAGATTTGAAAACGAAGGTTCTGTTACAACAAGCGTACCCGCCACATGGTGGTCAGAATAGTGGTGCACAGAACAACTATCAGAATAACTATCAGCCCCAACCGTTTCAGAGAAACTCGCAAAGAGCCGAGTATGCTCAACCACGTATCCCAGTAGGTCCCAATCAGTGTTCATATTGCAAGGAAGAGGGTCATTTCAAGTATAGTTGCCCTGCTTTGCTGCAGCGCGCAAATGGTACTTCCGGTTTAAGAGGTCGAGGTGTTCCACAAGCACCTAGAGGAAGAGGACGTGGATATGTTCCCCAGAACGCGCGCCCATTCCTCCCTCAAAACTCAATAAACAGATTTGATCAACAGGTTAATGCATCCGGTAGGACGGCTCAGTACTATACTGATGATTACTATACAGAGGGTGAGCATTTGGACAGTAATGATTGCTAGGACAGCCATAGACAAAGAGAGGGAGTTGTTTCAGTTCCAGTAGATCAGAGTGGGCCTTATGTTGAGGTGATCGCATCAGGTGTGTCAGAACCTTTTCTGTTGGATACTGGTGCTACCAAGAGTTCTATTATGCACTCAAAACTCCCTGGCGCACCTTTGTCTGGCGAAACAAATGTATCAGTAGGTTTTTCCGGCGCCCCAGTTAGAAATCCGATTTCTAACCCTATATCTCTTTCTGTTGGACCTTGTAAATTTGAAACACCCCTTATTTTGACGACAGGTTGTGGCGAGAACTTGTTAGGATTAGATTTGTTAAAAAGATTGTATGCGACATTGTATTGCTCTCCTTCTGGAGTGCAACTCACATTGGGTAAGAAAGTGGTTTCACCAATGTATTTGTCAAAGGACAGATTTCCACCAGAATTTTCGTCTCTTCCTAATACTCTTTGGGCTACTGGACCTAATGATGTAGGTCTTTTGGAAATTCAGCCATATGTGATAACATTAAAAGCCAATGTTAAAATGCCACGTATTCCCCAATACAAGATCTCTAGTGAGGGGGAAAAGCGTTGATGGCAATTATTCGTGATCTGATTGAGAAGGATGTAATTGAAGAGACAAGAGGCAACGTTTGCAATAGTCCTGTTTTGCCTGTCTTGAAGCATACTGACCCTACTCAGCCACCTGTTTATAGGTTTGTAATTGATCTTAGACAGGTGAACAAAATAGTTGTGCCACAGTTTCCAGTCGTCCCCGATATCACTGCATTGTTGACAATGATTCCGGCTTCAGCCACTTGGTTCTCAGTAATAGACCTGAAGAATGCTTTCTTCAGCATCCCTATTGCAGAAGAGAGCAGGGACATTTTTGGCTTCAATTTGGGAGGACGAAGCTTCAGATTTAAGAGAGCTCCTCAAGGCTATTGTGAAAGTCCATCCATCTATAGTCAGGCTTTGAAAGCACAACTTGACACTCTTATGTTACCTGATGGCGCCACTCTCATTCAATATGTCGATGATTTGCTAGTTGCCGCAGATACTAAGGAGATCTGCAAAGAAGCAACATTGTCATTATTGCGTCATTTGTCTGATTTACACCACAAAGTGTCCCTTTCAAAGTTACAGTATTGTCAAAAAGAAGTGACCTATTTAGGTCATCTCTTTTCGAAGGAGGGAAGGCAACTGACCCCAGAGAGAATCAGAGCTGTTGCAGCAATGAGTGTGCCAAGAACACAAAGAGAAGTGCGTGCTTTCTTGGGTATTACATCATATTGCAGACAATGGATACCTAATTTTTCGTTAATAGCCAAACCCTTGGTGGCATTAACTTGTAAAGATATACCGAATCCCGTCCCATGGTCTGAAGATTGTCAGAAAAGTTTTGTCGAATTACGTGATGCATTATGTTCAGCTCCTGTGTTGGGTACCCCCAACTACAGCAAGCCTTTTACATTGTATGTCCATGAGAAAGAAGGTTGTGCGTTAGCAGTTTTGACACAACAGTTTGGAGACAGGGAGCGTCCATGCGCCTATTTCTCTTGAACCTTAGACCCAGTAGCTAAGGCACTACCGAGCTGCTTAAGAGCGGCAGCGGCAGCTGCTGTTTCTATCCGACAGTCTGCTTGTTTAGTGATGAATAACACATTAGTCGTAATGGTTCCACATGCAGTGGACACGTTGTTAAACAGAACCAAGACACAGCATTTAACTAGTGCTCGATTGTCAGGTTACGAGTTGACATTGTTAGCAAGCCATGTACATATAAAAAGATGCACTACACTTAACCCAGCTACGTTATTGCCAATTGTGACGGAGTTAGATACTTCTGAACAACATGATTGTCTCCGTAGAACAGAAGAGGAAACGAAAGGGAGAATAGACCTTCTGGACACTCCCATTGCAAAGAGTGATGGTAC